>NC_069133.1:26360271-26960271 GCF_026914265.1 Mya arenaria | reverse complement strand
TATGATAGCTATGTAGATGGTCTGTCAAGGTGCCAAGTCTATTCGTCAAATGCGTACAATTTGTGTCATTACGTGCCGTATCTAAATGTCCTACCGTGACGCCATTTAGTGGCATGTAAACATCAATATTTACAACCGCATACGCGTTTGTTCCAAGAATACTTCGATTGTTTAACGGGAAAGAGTTGATCTCGCGGCACCTATAATAACGAGGTTCTGCCCCTGTGCTACAACCCCGCCCGTGGCCACGAGCTCACACCGAAAGTAAGGAGTTGGACTTCCGGTTGCCAGGCATGTTATGTTCACGTTCCCGCCATCTTCAACGGAATATAAGTGACCGGTGTTACTAAATCCTCCTGTCCGTACACGTTTGTAAACTTCTATTGGCCACAAGGCTTCCTTTTCAACACCTTGTGACTGGCCAAAGCTAGTAACGAGTGTAGCGGCCACCACACATTTGTATGTGATGGCGAAACCGCCGGATAGAGGGTAAATGTCGCTGGGTACCGGTACCGCCTGCAGGATTTGTCCCGTTTGGAATAGAATGCCATGTTCACTCCTGAAAAATATTGACAAAGTGTCCTCAATTTAATGCAAGTTGTATAATGTACGAGTAATACTGTTATTGTTTGCAAAATCTTGTTAAATTAACGTTAACTTGAAACTGAAATAGATGGTCTTTGTATGTGTTCTGAAATATGAGACTTACATGTGTGCTAAAACGTAGGCTTAAAAAATGCCGTTGATCTTATTTATTATAAAGATACAAAAGTGTGGTTTCTCAAGAACGCTTTTCTGTTACTCAATGCTTTTGTAAGCTCATTTCTTCTAAACATCTTTGCACATGTTTATCTAATTATTTCGAAGCATAGTGAGTGCATGGAAGGCTTTTTACAATGCGTTTTATCATAATAAACAGAGAGTAGGCTGAACTGCCTCTTAATACTTGTAAGAATGGGCTAAACAGTTGGAGTTTTCAAAAATCGTTGAAGATTTTAAAAAATTTGGTCCGATCACTTAGCACTTCAAATAAAAAATCGTATTTGTTTCTTCTTAAGGGGTTGCCTTCTTAATTACATATTATATGTAGTCCTAGCCTACTGACCTCCACCTGTATACGGGTTGTGGGAATGCTTCTACGTGACATTCGAGGCGGACCTCTTCCTCTTCGAACACGGCCTTCATACCGAAAATGACGGGTTTGTGTAGATACAGCACCTCCAGTGTGTAACCCAGGCGTTCAACACCGGTCGAGTTCGGGTAAGGGGCCTGGCATGTGTACGTGCCCGCGACGTGCGGACGAACTTCCGGTATTTAAAGGGATCGGTTGTGGACGGTCTGTGCGTTCGCGGCACGCGGCCTCACCTCCCAGGTGATGTCGCTCGTGTCTGCACGCGAAGTACACTGTACGTGGAGGGGCAGCAACCACAACTGGTCGGGAAGGACAGCAGATACATCATTCCCGTTCACTAGGATTGTTACCTCCCCTAGATAATGATAACAGGTAAAACAAAAACACTTGAATAATCAAGAACAAACGGTGATATGTGTGTTATTATTTAAAAACCAAAATGTGATGACTTATATGTACAGGGCGGGTAATCGATCTGCACCGGCGTTTCTATTAACGGAGAAATAGTAAAAAACTTCTCTTTTTACATCCAAGATGGCGGCTTTTTTGTTTACAGTTTGATTGGTACGGTGTAGGTCCACTACCCGCCCTGATGTATGACCGAACGTTTGTTTTAAGTAGGCAAGAAATAAACGTGTGTATATTTAGTAAAGTATGTTTATTTAAGTGTTTTAGATATTAAAATTCTTAACTCAGCAATGTGATTTATCTTTTCTATATAGCATTAAGAAGTTCCCGAGATGCGAATGCTGAGAATAAAAGTGAATGTGATTGTCTAGTTATACATTTACGTAATAGAATGTAAGATATATTTACAATTAAAAATCATCTAGAACAAACGGTATTTATAAAATAAGTAAATAAATATAATAACCTTTTGCGATTGATTTGTCTTCCTCGAAAAACCATAGAAGCCATACTCTAATTTTCACGTACATCCTAAGCTATGAAGACACTCCAATGATTCTATATGCGCAATTCATACGCATGCAACTTTCCACAATATTCAAACTTGCTATAAAACAACAAAAGGAAAAAAGAGAAAAGCTTGCTGCATCATACTCTTCATAAAAATACCTATTATACGCAATGCACGTTTATGGTAAACGAGGAAGATATGCTTTGTTTGTAAACATATGTTATTGTTGATCTGTTTACGGAACTTAACTGCTCGAGCCTAGCATACACTCCGTGACTAAGGATAGACAGACAGACGGACATACAGACGTTCGGACGGACGGATGGACGGACGGACATATATAAATATACAAATAATATTTAATTGTACGCCAACGTACAAATCATGTCAATATTTGAAGTACATGTAATTAATTCTAACGTAAGGCGACAAAAAGATATAATAAAGCTTGAGCATTAAATGGGCACTAAAGGTTGATGCAGAATTGTTGATGAACAATTTTAATGCATTTTTTTTGTTTAACGCATTTGGTTTAAATGTTCAAAGCAAAAAAGGCATATGACTCGAGTACAAAATTAGCCTTTATAAATGGGATTTCATTTGATGGCTACGTGGCCACAAATTCCCAGTAAAAAGGCGTCAAAATGTCGCTTATATATTTTTTTAACCAGTTTTTATCTTATTTTGTTGTTGTTTTTATCATTAAAGTCAAATGAATCAAACAAAATAATGCATAACAATTAAATCCATCAAACCTATATTGTTCGCCTTTGATAGCTAATTATAATACAGTGAGACAAGAATTAATGAAACAGGAGGTTTAAAGTATAATTATTCTCAAATAAAATCCGGCTCAACACTGTGATAGGATGTTTAGTATGGAGTAGTAAAGGTTATATAGACTTACAAATAAATGATAACGTATATAATGTTTGAAATCATTTGTTGTTAACTGACAGGGCACGCTCCTTTCAAACAACATGTTTTCGCCTCTACCGCTCAAATATGTACTCGTAAGAAACTGAAGCAATATGAATACAAGTAGGTATGTTTTGGCATGAAGATAAAGAAGAAGAATAAGGGGAAGATGAAGAAGGTGAAGAAGAAGAAAGAAGAAGAAAAAGAAGAAGAAGAAGAAGAAGAAGAAGAAGAAGAAGAAGAAGAAGAAGAAAGTTTATTTAATACAGCAATATACAACACAATACATTTTTGAAATAGGCCGATATGACCCTTAATCAAATTAATGTAATACAATGGCTTATATATACATGTATGGCGGAACAGATTTATAAATAGGTTTACTTATATCACAATGTTAACAAATATATCTCTATATAATTCAATATAATTTTCTAAATATATCAATATATCAATTATGAATTATTTCTCCGCTGAACGGTATAACTTACGCTTGTACATACATATTCGATTAAGAATACATGACCCATGATCACGTTTATATGCTCGTGAGTAAAATTATCTTTGGCGAACAAATAAACGATTAAACAAATAAACATATCATAAGACAACAACTTTAAACATGAAAGCAATTTAGGTCGGCCATTAATTGGCCTGGATTTGGGTATGTGTTTTTCTTATTTCAAAAGCATTAAAGATAAATACAGCTAATTTCTTCACAACATTTGCATTATTACATTTTTAACAAATTAACAGTTTTGAACATGCTTGGTCTTTCTCTATAGAATCTCTTGGTATATTTACCTCGTATATCATTATACAATATACATTAAATTAACAAATGGTATTCGTCTTCTAACTTATTACATGTAGCGCATAACCGTTCTTCTCTTGGTACGTTCCTCCATCCTCCAGTCTCAGTGGATGCGATATTGTGACTGAATATGTTGATAGGGAGCTAGCCGGCTGACACCATAGATGTGCGAGGGATTGTACAAAGAAGATGGATGGGGAGGGTTTTCCATGCAATACCATGTTCACTTTGAGGGAGCAAGAATTGTGACGTCACCACAAATGTAACCAAAATGGTTAGTCAAACAGTTCTGGCTTGCTCAGACTCAATCTCATGGTCAAATTTGTTATAAATAGCCATTGTGTCAAAATTCCTGCTTGTTAATTAAGTAAAAAAAGTCTAAATGATATGACCCAGACACCATTGCCGACTGAACGAATGTAAATGTTATTCAAATTATGTAATCTGATGTATCCTTTGTATTTTTTTCGTAAAAGATTTTACTTTGGCAATTGCAGGGAGGGGGTGGGTGGGGGGGGGGGAGTTGCGTCGTTGACTGTAAAGACCCTCTGCCATTCACAAATATGCATACGATAAGGCCCCAGTTTCTTGATAAATCTTTAGCGTAACCGGCTTAAATATCTTAGTTCAAATAACTAAATTTCATTCTGAAACTTGATTTTACTAAACAAGAAATGGTTTATATAATTTATAGTGATAAACATAATTCCATTGTATAGTCTAGAAACTCATTAAATCTTAATGAAGGAAGTTTCATAATTTACACCAAAATGAAACTAGTGTGCTTAGCTTGAACCAGTTATAAAATATTTCCATAAATTGGGGCAAAGATACATGATGACATACATGTACATACAGTGATACTAATAGCATTAGTCATATTTGTCGATAAGTCATGTATTTGATTTTCTTAGCGCCAACTTGCCAATGACAATGACCGTCTGCTTCAAAAGAAACAATGTTTAAAAATTGTTGTATGAGTATCAATTGTTTTTTAAGTTAACTTATGCTTGACAACATTTTATTTTATTCCTTCTATCGAATTTTAACGTACTTTAATCATTTGACCAGTGTCTTCTCTATGTACATTCTGATTGGTTGACGTTCAATAACTCCGCCTACTTGTGATGTTTCTAGATGATACACGACCCAATTAACGGATTAGTAGATTACCGATTATAAATGGCATATTGCGATGTTTTGATGTGTCATAATGAACAACAATTAGCACCCTGATTAGCGTGAATTACCGTTAATCCGACCCGCGGTGATGACGGTCGTGTGCCTTATCACGCCCTGATCTGTGACAGATTAGGAGTCAGCGACATTGACCAATGAAATACTTTTAGGGCGTAACTTTGTGATTAACAACGATCTGAAAGGCCAGAAGGGTGCAAGAGAGCGGGGAAAAATGACAGGTTGTGTAAAAAGGGGCAACGGGGCAGGGTCAAATAAGGGCAGGGCGGGCCGCCCTTCCATTCCACATTAGCTAAAACACTACTCATGCTTAGCAATATGTTTGGTCATAAAGAAGTTGTGTTACTAAAGCACACTTAGATTTCTGTGTAGATTACTTGTAAATGGGATATGTCAGTTTAGCACAAGTTACAAACTTTTTTTCATCCATGCCACCTAGTTTTTGACATTACAACTCTGGACTGATGTTCCGCAATGCAGGTATTGCCATGTTATGTTAAACTGGAGACAATCAGTTTGGAAATAAACCGGACATTTGTCAAGTTTTCCCAGATTTTTTTAAAAGAAGCTTCTTAACATAGACAATTGCCAGTATGTTACTTGCTCTTTGATATTTATATTCGCCTGTTATGACATCATTGTTTATTTAAATATTGTGCTCCGATTGGATAAGCGTGACGTCATTTAACCAATGATGTACGAGGTTACAAATATCAGCTATTCTTTAATACCAACGTATGTTATCTGTTACATTTCTTTAAGAACAAATACTGAATCGTGAAGATGCTGCCATTTTTAATACGTAATCAATAATTATTTAAAATGTAAACATAAGATTGATCGCAATTATTCTTGCATTTATGCTGTATGAACGCAGTTCTCAAGCGTGCAAATTACCATGAAGCTCTAGCGCGCTTCATGGAATTTGCTCGCGTGCCCTACTGCGTTCATACAGCATAAACGTAAGCAAAAAAGCGATCAATCCTTAAATAAAACACTAATTAGACATGCGTAACAAAAAATGAGTAGCCCCATGTTTCAATTTTGCAGAGATATTCAATGATTATCCTCAACCTTACACCGATATTCAACAATCATCCTCTATATATGGCTCAAGACCACAGTTATCTGCCCCCTGTTGACCAAGATCCGGATGTTAATACAGAAAAAAGAGTGCTTGTGTTCAAGTATCAATATTTTATTAAAGTTGAATGAAAGAGAATCAACGGGTGGTCTTTTTGCATAGAGCTTAACATATTTGACACTGTTTTGCAAAAAATGATAGTTTTCAGTGTAAAAATTGGAAAAATCATTTTTTTTCCTGTGGAACTATGTAAATTGGTTGTTTGTGGCCTTATTCCGTCTTGACCTCAGGGTAATTTATTACTACTCAATTTTGTGAGACACCGCATTGGTCAACCCTTTGTTTTCTTGTGATTAATTTTTTTATCTTGGATTGTTCTACAGCGGCCAGTTACTTGTTTTTCAATTGGGACTGTTTAGAAGTGGAAAGTCAGGTCAGTGTCAATATGAAACAGTGTCTGATATAGAAGAAATTTTTGGAGTGTTGGCCTACTTTAAATTGTTATATATTCTTCATTTATACAGATCTCTGATTGAAATTTGGCCAGTTGACAGTGCTTAACCATAGATTATTGGTGTTTGAGTATGAAATTTGAAAATATAACATTACATAATATAAATCAATAATATATAATTTTCTTATATATTTTTGACATTTTAAAAAAACCCACCTACTTTCACTTTCAAATTTATGTTTGGGAGTAGTTCCAAAGGCTGGTACCTAATGAAAGAAAGCCTCACTTTCAATTCCAAAGTATAAATGGAGGGATTTTTAAAATATCAACAACATAAATTTTCTCAATGAAAAAGCACGGCCAAATGCCAACAGGCAAATGGCCGCGACATATGGTTAGGTACTCTCACACACTGTCCAATAAGGTATGGGGTTGCCAATGCCAGGTTTCCTGATGGAAAGTGACATAAGTAACATGTTAACAGGCTGCAATACCGGGTTCATCTCCAAGTGTTGGCTTAGTCGCACCTGTCCTGAGCCACATTTGGTCGCCGTGGAACACTTAAATGTTGAACCCATCAATTTAAATTAAACTATGCCAGAGATGTGTTAATCGAGTCTGAAGAATAGGCTTGAAAGGTGTCAATAATTGTATGTTTGGGTAGTTGTTGTGCATTTATTTATTTTCCTTTCTTATTATTGCCTGGGAGGAAATGATAAAGAACCAGCCAGCCAGCCCGCATGCCAAGCTGCCCACCCGGCCAAGCTGTACCTGGTGTACGCCAACATGCCAACATGCGGTAATCTGTTAGTACTTCAAGATCATATAAAGGAAAATTGTATCCAAACTGAAGCATAATGTGAGTAAGATTGGTCATATAAGCTCATTGATACTGTTTGTTTCATTCCTAAATGAATTTCTTTCATGCTGTTTGTCAATCATTTATGGAAAAACATCTACTTTAACAAATCACAGCAACACAATGAGATCCCTGTTTTAAAGAAATATTGCTCCTTTTCATAAATTCATTAATTCATACTATCAATCATTCATATATATTCATTAATTCATTCATTTATTCAGTTTATACATTGAAAAACTTGACATTTCTGAAGGCAAAAAAATAAAAAGTGAGCTGGTTTCAATAATATTAGAGCCCTTTCCCTTCGTGCATTGAAGAAAAAACCTAAATACACTCTAAATACCTTAACAACACTAATTTAATGGGGGTTTTCTATAGCCAGCCTGGTTGCTGAAGCCACGGAGGTATTTTCAAGAACAAGAACCTGTGCTGGTCAAAACGTGGTCTTGTGATGGAATTCCATACCAATTCTCAACAAGGATTTCCGAGAAAGGAATTCTATCTTCAAGTAAGAAGGAATTCTAAGCATGTCTGGTTTCAACGCTTTCAAAATGCATCATTAGTTGTGATTAACCTTTGAGATGTTAAAATGTCCAAAAGACTATATATTTCATAAATTTTGTCCTGAAAATCTTTGAATTCATGAACTTTTCTGCATAATTATCACATTTATGACCACATAAAGGTTGTGTATGCCTGGAATGAGTATATACAGGCATTTTTTATTCTTACAGTAGTAGCAGATAGTTTTATTCTGTGTAAAACATTGCTTTTGTGTCTTGCTTGCAGATTATGATGTGCCAATAAGTGTCAATTAGCTGAGCCACCCCCCCCACCTCCCCCCCCCAGTAGTCCTGCAATCTAAATCCAAGAGATGCAGCTCTGAATCCAATATTTCAGAAGAATGAAGATGTAAGTCAACTCTGTAGTACTTTTTTGTGTGTAAATGATTCAAAAAAGTGAGATTGATAGCAAATCAGTTATAATTAAGCAACTTATAGACAATAGTAAAGTGCTGTACTCTAAATTTATGCCAAATCTAGCCTTCAAAACAGATATTTCAAGTAAAAAAAATATAAAAAATGGGCATAATAATGCTATATTTGCATTTTCTACATCATGTAGCCCCCTCACATATGAAGACACTAGCAGTTGTCATGAATCTTTCAGTTTTGGCGTTTTATTTGGCCATTTCCTTTGTCCTTTGCGCCATTTGTCCCGGAGGCAATCAGTTTGGCATAAAGTGGTGTTTAGACTGTTTATAAACGCATCACTAAAACAAAATTGCTAAACTTAACAGTTCTGTTACCTATGAATAGAAGTAGACCAGAAAAGCATAATTTTGACAAGTTGGAGCATTTCAGTTTGGCTCTATGTTATCTTTTATATAAATCACTAAGTTGATAAAAGTGAAAAAATATTATTTTGATTAGAACAAAAATCTTAAAGAGTAGGCAGGCCATTTTTGTGGTGCTGTTTTATAGACACCATTGAAAGCTACAATGAAAACTTTACTTGGTCAGGTTATTTCAATGCATAAGGAAATAATGGCTCTTCAAACGTTTGCGGCTTACCATTTGATGGAAATGGCTATTCCTGCTTTGTATGAAAATACCACAGGTGCTAATACTTGTCTCATTCAAGTGTTTAATATATCATTGCCAAACTTTCAGTATATGTTGCATATAGCCTGAAATTGAACTATAGTAGTTTTGAAGTCTGATTTTTGCAAAAAAATATTATATGCAAAGACTGTTTTGAAGTGAAAAGGCTGTTTAGTGTCTATATGAAACATAATAGTAAAAATAACTGTGGTCTTAGGCCATATTTACATATTTTTAACAAAGGTGACTTCATTTGTTAGTGTGAAAGCCTCTTCATCTGTGTCAGTGTGAACAAATTGACCCTTGTGTATTACTTAATAGTGGTGTTAATCAGATCGGGATCCATCACTTGAGTACCGTATTCACCAGTAACGTTTTATCCAGCATACCAGAGTGGCATCTGGGATTGATCCCTTCATTACCGTATTCACCAGTAACGTTATATCCAGGATACCGGAGTGGCATCAGGAATTGATTACTTCAGTACCGTATTCGCCAGTAACGTTTTATCCAGGATACCGGAGTGGCATCAGGGATTGATCACTTCAGTACCGTATTCGCCAGTAACATTTTATCAAAGATACCAGAGATGGCATCAGGGATTGATCACTTCAGTAACGTATTCACCGGTTACGTTTTATCCAGGATACCAGAGTGGCATCAGGGATTGATCACTTCAGTACCGTATTCACCAGGAACGTTTTATCCAGGATACCAGAGTGGCATCAGGGATTGATCACTTCAGTACCGTATTCACCAGGAACGTTTTATCCAGGATACCAGAGTGGCATCAGGGATTGATCACTTCAGTACCGTATTCACCAGGAACGTTTTATCCTGGTACCAGAGTGGCATATGGGATCGATCACTTCAGTACCCTATACCAGAGTTGCATATGGGATCTGGGATCGATGACTTAAGTACCGCAATCAACAAGAACGTTTAAGCTAGGAGACAAGAATGCATATGCACCACAAAGTGTTCTCAAAAGAGCATCATAAACTGTAATAAATATCTTTCTAATTTTAAGTAATAAGTGAAATTGGTTAAATTTTATGAAAAAGCTTCATTTAAACACTATTGTTGTATTATTGAAAGTGTTTGTAAGAAGATCTTTATTTCCTTTATCTTTATCTTCAGTCTGCAGTTATGCTTATTTATTATAAATTATTGAAAACAAGTTTTTAAACATCGGGCACAAATGTTGTCAGTATTGAAGAATTACCATGTCATGTTTTTGTACCATATCTTCTTTAGCTGATAAACCAGGTCCTGATTCCATTTTATTTCCAATTTTTAAAGATAGATGTTAAATTTGTATATTGGCACAAAAAATCAAGTTATTGAATGTTCTTTTTTGAGAGAGTCGTATAAAATAATGTGAAAGCGCTGTATATAATGCTTGAACTAACATGAGTTAGCCTAGTAAGTTCTGAACAATTAAGTGTATATGCACCCAACAGTTCATCTTTCATTGCTTTCTCAGAGGATATAGTATTAAACTGAATGAGCTTATGTAATCATAATTATAGTGCATTCTTGTTCTGATTATGTTGCGAACTGTTAAACTGCTGTATAGTGAATATACTACAATTTTACAACATATATGTATTATATATTAATATCAATAATTAATGTTTTATGGATAAATCTATGTGCTTATTATTGTTGTTCAGTGTTTATAATTCAGTTTACAGTCTCATACTTTAAATATTAAATTAAATATGTTCTTTCTATTTGCATACATTGTTATATTCAATGATTGAATGGCGCTAACAACGTCAACTACAAGGGATTTATATTCATTTCAAACTGCTGAGTGGGTCAAACCATTTTTCCTGGTTATTTCCAGAAGCTTAAAAATCTAAAAAATACACAATGCTGTTTTACATATTAAAATAGTTAAGTACATGTTGATTGTCAGATAATTGCAGAGTCTGTGATAATTAATTTTAAGTAAACTCAATCTGTTTTATTTACCTTGATAAGACCATAGCAATTATCTCCCGTGCACAATCAAACCAAATTTGTCAAATAAATTCTTTAAATATTACTATTGTCGAAAATGGTGTATGCAGTATGTAAAAATGTATGTAAAATTCACACTTTCGTTATCAATGTGATTTAAATTCAATATTCAAATGAGAAAGGTTTTAATTTGTCAAATTATCTACAGCACTAGTGATAGGTCTAATCTAATATGTAAAGTCAGTACAACTGGATTTTTGTCAAACTTCTTTATTCTTTTAAGTCTTATGTTGCATATATACTTTTGACACATACGACGAAAATGTGAATTATTATAAACATGTACATCATGTAATAGGTGAATATAAGTGTAAAATGTGCTACCGTAATGCATGTATGAGATCATGTCAACTTAATATTGATGCACGTTTGCCATACCATATATTTTGCAAATTGTACCACATGGGTCTATGACCTTCTGGGAAAAGAGAAATAAACTTGTAAAACTTGTAAACTTGTTATGTTTAAAGTAGGAATCATTATTTTGTACTATTACGTGCTTGTATGATATTCAGTATTTGGTAAATTAGTATATTTATTGAGTTTGTATTTATGAGTTTTCTCAACCATTAAAATATTCAATTTCTTTTGCATTAGCTTTACCTTACTTGTGATGCACCTAAAGGATCTAATTGGTCATAGTCATGGTCGTGGTATGTCCTATAAAATCAATTTTGCTTTTTCACTCATTTACCTAGGAAACATTGTACAGCATTAGCAGTTTCTGTAGTTGATAACATACCTAGAGCTAGAGCTTTATGTTTCGATTGACTTAAAATGCCTTAAAAAGCCGCTATACGTACTAACTATATGTACCTCCATCCTTGTTAATAAACAGTTTGCCTTGTATATTCAATATCTGCATATTAGAACTGTATTTGTCTAGACCTAAGCAGACATTTACCTGCATTAGTCATTCCCTTATATTATGAAAAACTTCAGTTGTTTAGTATATTACATTTTTTATGGTATTTATTGCATTTGTTACGACGATATTTCTCAAAAAATCTCATTTGTGCGACTTGAATAATGACATGAGCACGATATATCCTATAGCCCGCTGTGACAACTTAACTCCTACATTTTATATAATAACGAAATATAAGCTGAGGCTGTTTACAAACTGACAAATCAATAAGCTGACTTAATTTTGTTTTCAATTTGAGCTTGCTAACTAAGTCTTGTTTTAGGAAAATAATAATGTGTCTTGAGATTTTTATAATCGGGTTGAAACATATTATTTATCAAATACTATTGTTATCCTTAATTCAGTCTTAAAAGGAGAGAGGCCTTAGTCGATTCGATATGTAGAGTTTTTCTTGCCTTTGTAAAGCTTCTTTTCGTCTGGTTTAGGCATTTCTAAGAACTCTAAGATAAAATGTCTTGTATTTGAACCCATCAATGTTGATTTGCACATCGCAGATTGATTGCCTGGTATTTTGTTTGTGTACAACCTCAGATAACACGTGTTAGCGCTGCATGTTCAATTAAATATGTAAAAAAATCAGCATCAAATGCGTTGTACTTTCCAGCCGAGACGAAGTAATTATTTAGCATTATAAACATAAAAGCTATAATTTTGGGTTGTTTTTCTTTGCTTTTTATGCCTTTCGTTGAGTCATATTCAGAGTTGTTCGTAGTATGACGGATGTAGCAGTAAAACTCGATTTGATCTTTAAGTTTATGTTAAAGTTTATTTTGGCGATCTTCAGAAAATGGAGCGAGTGTAGGTGTCCGCACTTATTTGACCCACTAGGGTCTCCCCTTTTGTAGTCACATGATAATTTGGCGCGAAAGTTAAACCGCCCAGGCGTTAGTTTCATTAAATGATTGTCGGGCGATGTTAAATATTTTCGGCTTTGTGAATTATTTCTAAAGAAGAGAAAATGGATTGACGTTTGTACCAAAATTGGAAAACACATAAACGTTTATGGTCCTTTTGTTGATATTGTTGATATTTAAATTATTATGATTACAATGTTATGTTTGCATAAAACTGAACTTTACTTGGACGAACTCGTTATTTTTTTTTAATTCATAATAATCAACAAAAGATTGCACATGTTGATACTGAATTTGCTTGATTAGCTATATATTATTAAGAGCAAATTAAAGGAAGAAACGTAAATGATAATTCGTATTTGAATCTTGTCACGTTAATATTTTAATTTTGCATTCAGTAGTTGTCAACACGTTCAGATAGTTGATTAAATATCTATTTCAAATTCGGGTTCATGACGTAAGCTTACACTGCCTCCAGACCCTTTACTTTCAATCATAGTTACTTCGCGCATGCGCAAATGACAGAGCGATATGTGATAAATAAATGACTGAACCAAATCATTTAGACCGACAAAATACTCTCTACGTAAATAAATGATTGATTTCATCGTCAAATCCGCTCTACATGATAAGGAGCTTCAGTAAATGGGGAAAATCTTCGATTTCCATTGGCCCAAACATATGTGCGAAGACCAAAATCTTTGTATTATGAGGATTACAATTTTCTGCAGGGATACAGTTTTTTTAGAGTTTAAGAAATTTGGCACATTTGAAGTTAGTTTTAAATATATTTGGATTTAATAGTAAATTATAAACTAATCTAGTACAAAGACATTGTTTCATTTACTTGTTCGCTAAAGATAAATGTACTAACAAACATTTTATTATATAAAGTTGATCATTCCGCCAGATTTTTCCTCAGTAACCGCTGTCTGTTCGTTTACTGTGCTTATGATAGCTATGTAGATGGTCTGTCAAGTTGACAAGTCCGTTTGTCAACTGTGCTTATGATACCTATGTAGATGGTCTGTCAATGTGTCTTGTCTGTTCGTCAATTTTGCTTATGATTGCCAAGTATATGGTCTGTCAAGTTGTCTTGTCTGTTCGTCAACTGTGCTTATGATAGCTATGTAGATGGTCTGTCAAGTTGTCAAGTCTGTTCGTCAACTGTGCTTATGATAGCTATGTAGATGGTCTGTCAAGGTGCCAAGTCTATTCGTCAACTGTGCTTATGATAGCTATGTAGATGGCCTGTCAAGGTGCCTAGTCTGTTCGTCAACTGTGCTTATGATAGCTATGTAGATGGTCTGTCAAGTTGCCAAGTCTGTTCGTCAACAGCGATTATGATAGCTATATAGATTGTCTGTCAAGGTGCCTAGTCTGCTCGTCAACTGTGCTTATGACGGCTAAGTAGACGATCTGTCAAGTTGCCAAGTCTGTTCGTCAATTGTGCTTATGATACCTAAGTAGATGGTCTGTCAAGGTGCCTAGTCTGTTCGTCAATTGTGCAAATGATAGCTATGAAGATGGTCCGTCAACTTGCAAAGTCTGTTCGTCAACTGTGCATATGTAAGCTATGTAGATGGTCTGTCAAGGTTCCTAGTCTGTTCATCAACTGTTCTTATGATAGCTATGTAGATGGTCTGTCAATGTGCCTTGTCTGTTCATCAACTGTTCTTATGATAAATATGTAGATGGTCTTTCAAGGTACCAAGTCTGTTAGTAAACTGTGCTTATGATAGCTATGTAGATGGTCTGTCAAGTTGCCAAGTCTGTTCGTCAACTGTGCTTATGATTACCAAGTAGATGGTATGTTCAGGTGCCTAGTCTGTTCGTCAACTGTGCTTATGATTACCAAGTAGATGGTATGTCAAGGTGCCTAGTCTGTTCGTCAATTGTGCTTATGATAGCTATGTAGATGGTCTGTCAAGGTACCTAGTCTGTTCGTCAACTGTGCTTATGATAGCTATGTAGATGGTCTGTCAAGGTGCCTAGTCTGTTCGTCAACTGTGCTTATGATTGCCAAGTAGATGGTCTGTTAAGGTGCCTAGTCTATTCGTCAACTGTGCTTATGATTAACAAGTAGATGGTCTGTCAAGGTGTCTAATCTGTTCGTCAATTGTGGTTATGATATATATGTAGATGGTCTGTCAATGTGCCAAGTCTGTTCGTCAACTGTGCCTATGATAGCTATGTAGATGGTCTGTCAAGGTGTCAAATCTGTTCGTCAATTGTGCTTATGCTAGCTATGTAGATGGTCTGTCAAGATGCCAAGTCTGTTCGTCAACTGTGCTTATGATAGCTATGTAGATGGTCTGTCAAGGTGCCAGATCTGTTCGTCAACTGTGCTTTTGATCGCTTAAAAGATGGTCTGTCAATGTGCCAAGTCTGTTCGTCAATTGTTCTTATGATAGCTATGTATTTGGTCTGTCAACGTGCCTAGTCTTTTCGTCAAGTGTGCTTATGATAGCTATGTAGATGGTCTGTCAATGTGCCAAGTCTATTCGTCAACTGTGCTTATAATTGCTATGAATATGGTACGTCAAGGTGCCAAGTCTGTTCGTCAACTGTGCTTATGATAGCTATGTAGATGGTCTCTCAAGGTGCCAAGTCTGTTCGTCAACAATGCTTATGATAGCTAAGTAAATGGTCTGTCAAGTTGCCTAGTCTGTTCGTCAACTGTGCTTATGATAGCTATGTGGATGGTCTGTCAAGTTGCCAAGCCTGTTCGTCAACTGTCCTTATGATAGCTATGTAGATGGTCTGTCAAGGTGCCAAGTATGTTCGTTAACTGTGCTTATGATAGCTAACAAGATGGTCTGTCAATGTGCCAAGTCTTTTCGTCAACTGTGCCTATGATAGCTATGTAGACGGTCTGTCAAAGTGCCTAGTCTGTTCGTCAACTGTGCATATGATAGCTATGTAGATGGTGTGTCATTATGCCAATTTTATTCGTCAACTGTGCTTATGATAGCTATGTAGATGGTCTGTCATGGTGCCTAGTCTGTTCGTCAACTGTGCTCATTATAGATATGTAGATAGTCTTTAAGGTGTCAAGTCTATTCGTCATATGTGCTTTTGAAAGCTATGTATATGGTACGTCAAGGTGCCTATTCTATTCGTCACATGTGCTTATGATAGCTATGTAGATGGTCTTTTAATGTGCCAAGTCTATTCGTCATATGTGCTTATTAAAGCGACAGTCCGCAAAAGTAACCGTATTTCAAAAGTTTTTAATAAGTTCCACATTGTTTCAGACCGACTGAACCGCAATTATTTTTTAAAAAATCGCTTTAATAACTTAGATTTAACAAATTGAAAATTGCCGAAAGTTGCTATTTTTAGACGGCAAAAGAGAAAGTAGGTCTACGGTTTATCCGACTACTCTTGGGGGCGATACTTTTTCCCGGTCCCGGTCTCCTCCGGTCTCTGTTTTATAGTAGCTATCGGGCGTGATCAAAAAGGTGTTAATGACCGCGGGGGGTAATAGGATTACAAAAGATTACAGTTGATTAAAACATTAGATATTTGATGATAATTATGTCACTATTTATTTCAAATTTTATATCAATAAAACATAAAATAAATTTAGGCAAAGATAAAAACATGAAATATGCACATGTACTGAAATTAATGTCATGAATAACAAACACATTGAGTGTGTGTTTTTTCATATTAAATTCAGTTATAAGTATACTATTGATAATAGTAATACAAAAAATAACAATGCTTGACTACATGTAAATCAGATATGAGTCGGATATGCAAACATGGAATTTTTCAATTGTAATCATTTATGCTTAAAAAAATTTATGTCGGGGGGGGTAAACATAAAAGGAAGAACAATAACATAACATAACATAATTTAAAAGGTGTAATTCTAAGTTACTTCATACTCTAGCCGTCCTCAATCTTTTTTGCAAAAAACATGAGCATTTGTACTGCATCGCATCTTTCTCTACACCTTTAACACGAATTGCATAAATAGTGTATACCTATAACAAATTGCATAAATTAAGACATAATGTTTATATATTTTATACCATTTTGTTACATATAAAAACAAATAAGATTGTCAAAATCGTGTTATAAACATCAGCAACACAATCCGTTGCCTGGGGCCATAAGTTATGAACCGGGAATTATGAGACCGGATGAGACCGGATTTTACGAGGAGAGACCGGGAAATAGTATCGCCCTGCGCATGCGCAAGAACTTTGGAATCCCACTGTTTTTTCTATTTATAAAACCGTTAACTCTCGGGGGCCGATAGTTAAGAAGAGATATTGAAAATGACACGAAAAACTCATTTCTAGGTCGATTTGAACCAAAAATTTTTTGGATTCGTCAGTCAGGAATGCTTATCAACACATAGATGATTTTTTTTTTTTTCATGGCTAATTTGCCCGATTTGCGGACTGTCGCTTTAAAGCTAAGTAGATGGTCTGTCAAGATGCCAAGTCTGTTCGTCAACTTTTCTTATGATAGCTAAGTAGATGGTCTGTCGAGGTGCCAAGTCTGGTCGTTAATTTTGCTTATAATAGCTATGTGTATGGTTTGCCAAGGAGCCTAGTCTGTTCGTCAACTGTGCTTATGAAAGCTAAGTAGATGGTCTCTCAAGGTGCCAAGTCACAAGCGGTCGGTTGTAGACGGTCTGTGTCTCAAAAGGGTGATATGTGTGTTATTATTTAAAAACCAGAAGGTGATGACTTATAAGTACAGGGTGGGTAGTCGATCTGCACCGGCGTTTCTATTAACGGAGAAATAGTAAAAAACTTCTCCTTTTACATCGATGACGGCTTATTATTTACAGTTTGATTGGTACGGCGCAAGTCCACTACCCGCCCTGATGTATGAACAAACGTTCGTTTTAAGTAGGCAAGAAATAAAGGTGTGTAGTAAAGTATATTTATTTAAGTGTTTGAGATATTTAAATTCTTAACTCAGCAATGTGATTTATCTTTTCTATATAGCATTTAGAAGTTCCCGAGATGCGAATGCTGAGAACAAAAGTGAATGTGATTGTCTAATTATACATTAACGTAATAGAATGTAAGATATATTTACAATTAAAAATCAGCTAGAAAAAAACAGTATACATAAAATAAGTAAATGAATATAATAACCTTTTGCGGTTGATTTATCTTCCTCGAAAAACCATTGAAGCCATACAAGCCATACTCTAATTTTCATCTTCATCCTATGCTATTAACACACTCTAATTATTCTATATGCGCATTTAAATTCATACCCATTCAACATGTTTTTTAGTAAAGTTTGATGGGGTATATGGACTTCCGTGTGAAACCTTCCACAATATTCAAACTTGCTGTTAAACAACAAAAGGAAAAAGGCTTGCTGCACCATACTCTTCATAAAAATATTTTGTATACGCAATGCACGTTTATGGTAAACAAGGAAGATATTCTTTGTTTGTAAACAAATGTTTTGTTGATCTGTTTACGGAACTTAACTGCTCGAGCCTAGCATACACTCCGTGACTAAGGATAGACACACAGACGGACATACAGACGTTCGGACGGACGGACATATATAAATACACAAAAAATATTTTATAGTACGCCAACGTACAAATCATGTCAATATTTGAAGTACATGCAATTAATTCTAAAGTAAAGCAACAAAAAGACACAATAAAGTTTGAGCATTAAATGGGCACTATAGGTTGATAAACAATTCTAATGCATTTTTATGTTTAACGCATTTGACTTTAATGTTCAAGGCAAAAAGGCATATGACTCGAGTACAAAATTAGCCTTTATAAATGAGGATTTCATTTGATGCATACGTGGCCAAAAATTCTCAGTAAAAAGGCGCCAAAATATCGCTTACATAATATTTTTATCAGTTTTTATCTTATTTTGTTTTTAGTTTTATCATTAAAGTCAAATGAATCAAACATAATAATGCATAACAATTAAATCCATCAAACCTATATTGTTCGCCTTTGATAGCTAATTATAATACAGACAAGCAACAATGAAACAGGATGTTTAAAGTATAATTATTGTCAAATAAAATCCGACTCAACAATGTTACAGGATTTTTTAGTATGGATTAATAAAGGTTATATAGACTTCCAAATAAATGATAACGTATATAATGTTTGTAATTATTTGTTGTTAACTGACAGGGCACGCCTCTTTCAAACAACATGTTTTCGCCTCTACCGCTGAAATTTGTACTCGTAAGAAACTGAAGCAATATGAAGAAGAAGAAGAAGAAAATGAAGAAGAAAGTTTATTTAATACAGAAATATACAACACAATACATTTTTGAAATAGGCCGATACGACCCTTAATCAAATAAATGTAATACAATGGCTTATATATACATGTATGGCGGAACAGATTTATAAATAGGTTTACTTATATCACAATGTTAACAAATATATCTCTATATAATTCAATATAATTTTCTAAATATATCAATTATGAATTTATTTCTCCGCTGAACGGTATAACTTACGCTTGTACATACATATTCGATTAAGAATACATGACCCATGATCACGTTTATATGATAAATATGTTCGTGAGTAAAATTATCTTTGGCGAACAAATAAATGATTAAACAAATAAACATATCATAAGACAACAACTTTAAACATGGAAGCAACTAAGGTTTCTCATTAATTGGCCTGGATTTGGGTATGTGTTTTTTTTTTATTTCAAAAGCATTAAAGATAAATACAGCTAATTTCTTCACAACATTTGCATATTTACAATTTAACAAATGAACAGTTTTGAACATGCTTGGTCTTTCTTTATAGTATCTCTTGATAAATCTCGTATATCATTATACAATATACATTCAAATAACAAATGGTATTCATCTTCTAACTTATTACCTGTAGCGCATAACCGTTCTTCTCTTGGTACGTTCCTCCATCCTCCAGTCTTAAAACCGAGTCGGTATGAGGAAGTGCTATTCTATACTTCTTAAATATGCACTCTTACTCCCAAATAAGATTTACCACAATTAATACAAATGTTTTAATATACAAAAAAAAAGGATGAAAAAATGTCGAAAACAAGGGTTCTTATGAAGGATACCGAGTTTGATTTGAAAGAAATGTGGAGAAAACACGGTATTTCTACCTTGTGAGATAATGGTTGATCACAGTAAATATTTAAGGCACTCACCAATCATTTAATATTTTTTTACGTTTTCAGCTATTTAATACAAGGTTAAAATCTTGTTATCAGTAATTAATATTTTTCATAACTGCATTATTTAGTAAGTAGTTAAAGGTTTATCACTCAAAATTTATTTTGTTATACATGTGTATGTATTGATTTTGAATAAGAGTGTCACTTTAATGTTGACTTGGTTTAGATATGATTGCATTTTTCAAAATTTGAAAATATTTAATAAAAAATGCTCTAGTTGAGTTTTCTAATCTGCTGTACCATTTTTGAATTAAAACTGGATGCTTAAATACGACAATGAATATAGATTTGTTACTTCACATCCATAAAATAAAATAGGCCTAACTAATTTATCAAATAAATCTAAAACAAGTTCTGTGAATATGTTAACAAAGCTTTGAAGATATATCTTCATTCTAAAAAATGCTTTATTTGCCAGTCCTTACAATGTTTTCAGACATTCAATAAAGGAGCCTCCATACGTAAATACAATCCCCAAACAACCATATTATTGTACATGTTCAATTTATGAATCACCATAATGAAAATGAATATTTAGCGCTAATCTACCGCCTTTTCTGAAAACAACAATTTAGTATTTTCTATATTAACAGAAAGCTTCCATCTACTACAGTAAGCTCCTACACTGGGCTTTGCAAAAATTACAATGTCATCTGCATACATCAATAAAAAGAGTTTAACAGTATCGAGATCAATGCCTTTGGCTACATTCAGAAACAACTCGTCTTCTAGGACATGAAGATACATATAAAATGTAAAAGGCTTAAACATTCCCCTTGCCGGACACCGAGAAAACTTTCAAACATTTCACCAGTCTCCCCATATGAAGTTTAACTTTTCTTAACACTGATACTAGTATATATGCCTTTTATTACACTAAACAATTTCCTCTTAGGCATAATTTATATAATTTAAACCATATATTTGGCATTACCAGATAGTCAATCAAATAAACAAAACAGCTGTTCATTCATATTTAGTAGTTCCCATTTTGGAACGAAAACCAGTTTGAGCGTCTACATATAAAATTATGTAACTAGTTTCAGCCCACATTACCAAACGTTCATTTATACATCTTGTAAACAATTTCCCTTATACACTTAACAATGTAATTCCGCTAACATCTGATAGACTACCCTTTTTATGCATGGGCACTAAATATCCATTACTCCATAATTCAGCAAAATGACCTAATTTTAAAAGTTTGTTGAACAATAATGATAAAACCGGTGAAAATGTGTCCTTTCCATAATACAAGAACTAGTTTATTTCTTTATCTAGGCCTGCACTACGACCAAGATTTAAATCTTTAATATTTCTACTGATATCTTCGACAGTAATAGGTACATCTAATTCATAAAACATAATCTTCCTTTTTGGTATCTAAAATTGCTTCATTTAAATATATTACATCTTCATCCGGCTGGAAAAATATATCATTCGGATTGTTAATCACTTTAAAAAAAATCGTAAATGAATTCAAAGAACTAATTTGAGGTGAGTTAACACCAATGGATTCTTTAAATAATCGCCAATACAACTTCACATTCTTAAATCGCGCATGTAACAACGTATTTGTTCTACTTTTTGCCTTTTCATAATTAAAAATGCTTCTGTCTCGCACTATTTGTAACCTATTTATTTCATTATTATCTTTCCTTAATAATTTTAGCTAATAGTAAAAATCCTGTCTTTTTATCCCGCACAACATCATCAAAAATTCCTGATATAAGTTGTCATTGAAATATGTTTAGTGTTAAAATGTACTTAACAGCATTTAAGATTGTGTTGATTTTGTTGCTGTTGTTTTCTCTAGATCATCACCCAAGGGCTGGCCTTTTATCAATGACGGCCACGGTGGTGGTGTTGTCCTCGTGAAATGATTCAAACAGTGAAAGATTACTCCTATAAGTAGATAGGAGCAATACCACCTGCATTGTTTAATGATAAGTTATCAGGCCGAAATATATGTTGATCTGTGCTCCTTGACTAACAAACGAGTGATGTCATCAGCATGCAACACTCTTATTGTTTTTGGTGATTCGTACAAAGTATTAAAAGTCAGTCTGCAAAAAAACTTATTTTCCATTTTAAAACAGTATAGTATTCTAAGCAGAACCGCATTGTAGCAACACCGGCGTTCATCATTTCAACTTGACTGTGAACGGCCAATATATTGGAGATTCAACCAATAAGTTCGGCACGTTAAACATCGATCATTATGGATTATGAAAAAAAGGAATGTTTTGAAAACTACTGCCATCCCACTTGTTCAAATCCTTTAAGTATAGGTTATTGTTTATTCGGAGGTAATTATGAAAAGTGATCAATCAAGTCTGGCGCAGGCAGACGAACAATTAATTTCCATATAGGCCTTCAAATTAATGATTATACATATAATGGTTGAAATGGAACATATAAAACACCCGTCTTTTTTGCCTTTTTTTAATTGCAAAATGTAAGCAGCGACAATCCATACAATTATCGTTTATTTCAGACCGACCCAATTGTCTTGCTTTGCTTTGCAAAGTATCCTGTCAGCATCCTCGAAATACATTTATCATTTTTAGCCATTAATTACGGCAGATAATCAATCGTCTCTTTTATGTTTCAGACAAGTAATGTAACGATAAATTAAATGTCCCCTATGTATATCCATTGATTTAGTCATGTTATTTATCTAAGCTTTGACCACCAAACATCTTCAGAAAATGTAACTAGCATTTGGTATTCAAGGATCCATTCTGCGAAAGTTACTTGCCTGACTCCATCAAGAAATATTATCAAAATTATTTGAAAAGATTAGCAGAACAAAAGATAGGGTTTGCATTTTTAGATCAACGAATGGCGTTTCCATTGAAACAAGAATACTAGTTATATTACACTAGTGGTCTGATATTTCAAAGCAATACATTTAAAAATAACTTTATGTTTCGATTGAAATGCCTTAAAGAGCCGTTATACGTACTAACTATATGTACTTCCATACTTGTTAATAAACAGTTTGACTTGTATATTCAATACCTGTATATTAGAACTGTATTTGTCTAGACCTAAGCAGACATTTACCTGCATTAGTCATTCCCTTATATAATGAAAAACTTCAGTTGTTTAGTATATTACGTTTTTTATGGTATTTATTGCATTTGTTACGACGATATTTCTCAAAAAATCTCATTTGTGCGACTTGAATAATGACATGAGCACCATATATCCTATAGCCCGCTGTGACAACTTAACTCCTACATTTTATATAATAACGAAATATAAGCTGAGGCTGTTTACAAACTGACAAATCAATAAGCTGACTTAATTTTGTTTTCAATTTGAGCTTGCTAACTAAGTCTTGTTTTAGGAAAATAATAATGTGTCTTGAGATTTTTATAATCGGGTTGAAACATATTATTTATCAAATACTATTGTTATCCTTAATTCAGTCTTAAAAGGAGAGAGGCCTTAGTCGATTCGATATATAGAGTTTTTCTTGCCTTTGTAAAGCTTCTTTTCGTCTGGTTTAGGCATTTCTAAGAACTCTAAGATAAAATGTCTTGTATTCCAACCCATCAATGTTGATTTGCACATCGCAGATTGATTGCCTGGTATTTTGTTTGTGTACAACCTCAGATAACACGTGTTAGCGCTGCATGTTCTATTAAATATGTAAAAAAATCAGCATCAAATGCGTTGTACTTTCCAGCCGAGACGAAGTAATTATTTAGCATTATAAACATAAAAAAGCTATAATTTCGGGTTGTTTTTCTTTGATTTTTATGCCTTTTGTTGAGTCATATTCAGAATTGTTCGTAGTTTTATGTCATTTAAAGCATTCCAAAATGAATACCTGTCATGATGTCTGTCAGTGAACAAGTGTAACATTTATTATATTTTTTGTGTACAACCATTGCGAGGTACTACAGAAATAAATAACAACTTTAATTTCGTCTGTTGATGTGATAGATGTATGCACAAGATTGTAAATTTCGCTTTTGAATATAAAATATATACAAGACGAATGTTGATGCAAGACATCAAAGACGCGACTGAAAAGGTTCAAGTGTGAATATGCATATATATTGTTTCATAATTCGAATGAAGGTAAACATAAGTTTAAACATTTTAAAAAGAGAAAGAACTAAGCAGGGGTTAAATGCAATTGAAATTCCCCGGTAAAACCAATTAAATCAAGAGAGTGCTGTGCTTCAATGTTCAAGATTAAGTTTAACCTGTATCTCACCAGTCATTTCGCATTAAAAGTTTGCGAGACGAGGTGGAATGTGGAAAATTCATACACAAAAGGTCGATATGAGATGCGAAGTCTGTTAGTATTCTGAGCAATGCGATAAACGCTACACTTGAACCCTGTGTTTCTTAAACCAACGAAAGGTAGGCGCGCAAATATGAAATAACATTCCGAAAAAACACGGACATAGCCGAACTATGACGGTTTAATCAACTTTCTAGATCGTAGTTACTCGGTCGTCTCCGGCATGCGTAAATTATTTAGACTGGTACCTTGCATTATCACCGATAAAATTATTGGTGTCGGGTCGATTCGGCCGAGATATCATTTCGGCCTGATCCTTTTCGGCCTACTTTTATTCATTAATGTTTGTTTTAAATCGTGTGAATTACGCTTTGAACTTTCATTTTATATCAGTAAAATTTAATTTGTGTTAATTTCGTTATTGCGACTTATATTTGTTAGTAAAATCGTGTGAATTAAGCTTTGTACTTCCATTTTATATCGCTTAAATTTAAAATAGTCAATTAATGTCGTGTTAAGGCACTTATATTTGTTATCAAATGCATAATTTAAACTATTATTCACAATATGCCCGTAAATTCTCACATGCTTATTTACTACCACAGCGTGTATATAAATCGTTTTCACAGAAAGTAAATTTCTAAAATAACGAACTCGTATGACCGGCGACCAGTCAATACAAAGTTTATTGCACAATGGATGGAAACAGTCTTACACTGTAAATAAACAGTTTTTTTACTTCACGATCGCGACGCGATGTCAAAGTGTTCCGTGCCGAAATTTTCAATATTCCTTTACATTATATAGAATGGCGTATTGTTATTTTATATTGTTAATACTATCAGGTAGTAAAATAAATTTGCTCCTGCCCACAAGCTTCAAGAACAACCCTGGTGTATACCAAGAAATGTTGTCACTATATGGGCCATTTTAAAAACAAAATAATGTTTAAGTCAACAACGTGATTAATGACATCGATGTTAAATTTTAAACGTGAAATGTATGTTGATGTGCCCACAATTTCAGCTGAAATATTTGTTTCAAATATTGTTAGAAATGCAATATGTCACAGGTGTATCCATCCAACTTCAAGAGCAAAAATAATTTGAAAAATTGCAACGTTTATGTCAAAAAACTTTGTAAACTTTAAAGATGCACTATTACTCCCAAATACGATTTACATCAATTAATACAATTGTTTTGATATGACGAAAACAATGGTTCTATGAAGGATACCGAGTTTATTTTGAAAGAAAGGTGCAGAGAACATGGCATTTCTACCTTACGAGACTATAGCATATTACAGTAAATCTTTTAGCATTCGCAAATCATTTATTATTTTTGCGTTTTCAGCTATTAAATACACTGTTATAATCTTGTTATCAGTAATTAATATTTTCCATAAATGCATTATTTAGTAAGTAGTTAATGGTGTATCACTCAAAATTCATGTTTGTTATACATATGTATGTATTGATTTTAAATAAGAGTGTCACATGAACAAAGTTTTGAACACTCGGCCCAATATTACATACTGCCACAAGGCGCCGGCCATCCAATTACATAATACGCATGAGTAAGTAAATTACACAGTCATGGATACTACAGGGACAAATATTAGCAAACATCGTACGCTGGCAAGTGCAGTGCACTCTCACGACACACAAAAACTATTTTATTGAGTTTTATTTGATTTCTACAGATAGGAACCTCGCCCTTGTTTTACATATATCGTTGCCCATGTATACATATATGTGACTTAGCTACGTTTTCTTTCAAAAATAACCACACACACATTTTAAAGTCATAAATTGTATTTGCATATAAGCCCAAGGAAACAAATGAGTTGCAATGTATTCCGAATGACACAGAAGGTGGTGATTACAAGAGTGAGCTCTGCTTTTAATGATGCTTCCCCTGTATTGCAGCTCCAGCCATGAAGGCAGACGTTCTGCTACCCTCTACACGGGCATGGTCCTTCACAAGCCACTATTCGCCCCCTACAATTGGATAAACGCCATAAGATATTCAGCTACTATGTAGACAAACCGTTTTCAACACTTAAATTTTATTTAGACTTAATTAATAATTTTAATAATTTCGAAATCAGTACACAGTGACAAAAGTTTATCATTCTCTAACCGTTTAAAGCCATAACATTAACCTCTTAGCTCGAGTGGCCACCAGGTTCTCCCAGTTTATTGAATTTTAAAACCTGTTTTTACCCATGATGTGATTATCTCGTTACCAAGGTCAAAAAAGACATCGTAATTAAATTCCATTCATTATTTTTTACAGTACAACATACTGCTGTTTCGTTATCGTTCGATAAACGCAATTTAGACACATAACTATGTTCCATGATTTAATTGCGCAAATTGAATTCACCGCTTCCATTTCATTTACTCAAAACGTTACTATTTTTAGCAATCATAATAAAACACTATATCTTTAAACAAAATCATGAAACAGATAGCAAGTAAAGACAGCAAACAAAAATGTTTCACATGGCTGCATTTAGTGTCGATTTAGAAGTTTGCGACCACTTTTTATATTAATAATGTTATAAGACACGTTTCTGAGTTTATTTCAATGCATTAAAACCTCAACCTTGGTTCCTATAGTATGCTTAAAAATATCTGTTTCCACTATCCAGACCGACCCTTTTTTCCTCCCGACTCTAAAGTTTTTTTGCGTTTTGATCGCTATGTAATTTTCTAAATACACGAATTCATTTCAGTGAACTTGTAAGAATTTGACATTTTATAAAAAAAACGTTTTACAATAGTGATAAACCCTGATATAGGTCTGCTTAGAACAGAATTCCGGTTTTAAAAACAACAACATAGAAAACAAACTTATCCCTACCTACCTACCTTTTGTGGGAGATGGTTGTGGAAACAAACGAAACATGTTTTAGCATTATCAATACAATCAGCAGAAGAAACAACAGTCCTACTTACTAAATGTTTGTGTGTGCGTGCGTGTGCAAGCGTACGTGCGTGCGTGTGTGTGCCAAGTGGTTGGGGATCTTGTCTTTGACATGTTAACTGATTACGCATGCACGTAAAAATCGACATGTTAACTGATTACGCATGCACGTAAAAACCGATTATCTGTGATATGAAGGCAATAAATTGTAAAACATGTGAAATAGGGATCTTACTCGCATTCGGCCTGGCATCCGTTATCAAATGTCTCGTTATCGGTCGTACAGACGGGATCGTAGATCTCTGGGCAGTTGCAGCTCCCGGGGTCTGGCAGGTACTTTGGGCATGGACACCTCCCCCAGCACTCGAAACTCTGTTTGCTGGAACAAAATATAAAAATTCAAAGCATACATGTACAAACGTCTCTAATCTACATATGTTTTAAATGACACAACTTTCAAGCATAATAGTTTTTAAACTCTGTATACTGGTTTATTTCGTTTAGTTTATCATTTTCATTGATCTGTGTACTATTAAACAGGATCGGGCTACAGGACTTGTACCGCTAGTTTCCATTGTATTATTGAGACCCTTCTACCACTCAACAAGATTATAGTATGGTTTTGGCTCCTGGACTTGTACCGGTAGTTTCCATTGTAATATTGTCACCCTTCTACCACTCAACAAGATTATAGTATGGTTTTGGCTCCTGGACTTGTACCGGTAGTTTCCATTGTTATATTGTCACCCTTCTACCACTCAACAGATTAGACTATGGTTTTGGCTCCTGGACTTGTACCGGTAGTTTCCATTGTAATATTGTCACCCTTCTACCACTCAACAGATTAGAGTATGGTTTTGGCTCCTGGACTTGTACCGGTAGTTTCCATTGTAATATTGTCACCCTCCTACCACTCAACAGATTAGACTATGGTTTTGGCTTCTGGACTTGTACCGGTTGTTTCCATTGTATTATTGTCACCCTTCTACCAAACAACAGATAAGAGTACGGTTATGGCTACTGCACTTGTACCGGTAGTTTCCATTGTAATATTGTCACCCTCCTACCACTCAACAGATTGGAGTACGGTTTTGGCTCCTGGACTTGTACCGGTAGTTTCCATTGTAATATTGTCACCCTTCTACCACTCAACAAGATTATAGTATGGTTTTGGCTCCTGGACTTGTACCGGTAGTTTCCATTGTTATATTGTCACCCTTCTACCACTCAACAGATTAGACTATGGTTTTGGCTCCTGGACTTGTACCGGTAGTTTCCATTGTAATATTGTCACCCTTCTACCACTCAACAGATTAGACTATGGTTTTGGCTCCTGGACTTGTACCGGTAGTTTCCATTGTAATATTGTCACCCTCCTACCACTCAACAGATTAGACTATGGTTTTGGCTTCTGGACTTGTACCGGTTGTTTCCATTGTATTATTGTCACCCTTCTACCACACAACAGATAAGAGTACGGTTATGGCTACTGCACTTGTACCGGTAGTTTCCATTGTAATATTGTCACCCTTCTACCACTCAACAGATTAGAGTACGGTTTTGGCATCTGGACTTGTACCGGTAGTTTCCATTGTAATATTGTCACCCTTCTACCACTCAACAGATTAGAGTATGGTTTTGGCTTCTGGACTTGTACCGGTAGTTTCCATTGTAATATTGTCACCCTTCTACCACTCAACAGATTAGAGTATGGTTTTGGCTTCTGGACTTGTACCGGTAGTTTCCATTGTAATATTGTCACCCTTCTACCACTCAACAGATTAGAGTATGGTTTTGGCTTCTGGACTTGTACCGGTAGTTTCCATTGTAATATTGTCACCCTTCTACCACTCAACAGATTAGAGTATGGTTTTGGCTTCTGGACTTGTACCGGTTGTTTCCATTGTATAATTGAGACCCTTCTACCACTCAACAGATTATAGTATGGTTTTGGCTACTGGGCATGTTCCGGTAGCTTTCATTGTATAATTGGGCCCTTCTACCACTCAACAGATTAGAGTATGGTTTTGGCTTCTGGACTTGTACCGGTAGTTTCCATTGTAATATTGTCACCCTTCTACCACTCAACAGATTAGAGTATGGTTTTGGCTTCTAGACTTGTACCGGTAGTTTCCATTGTAATATTGTCACCCTCCTACCACTCAACAGATTAGACTATGGTTTTGGCTTCTGGACTTGTACCGGTAGTTTCCATTGTAATATTGTCACCCTCCTACCACTCAACAGATTGGAGTACGGTTTTGGCTCCTGGACTTGTACCGGTAGTTTCCATTGTAATATTGTCACCCTTCTACCACTCAACAGATTAGAGTATGGTTTTGGCTTCTGGACTTGTACCGGTAGTTTCCATTGTAATATTGTCACTCTTCTACCACTCAACAGATTAGAGTATGGTTTTGGCTACTGGGCATGTTCCGGTAGTTTCCATTGTAATATTGTCACCCTTCTACCACTCAACAGATTAGAGTATGGTTTTGGCTTCTGGACTTGTACCGGTAGTTTCCATTGTAATATTGTCACCCTTCTACCACTCAACAGATTAGAGTATGGTTTTGGCTTCTGGACTTGTACCGGTTGTTTCCATTGTATAATTGAGACCCTTCTACCACTCAACAGATTATAGTATGGTTTTGGCTACTGGGCATGTTCCGGTAGCTTTCATTGTATAATTGGGCCCTTCTACCACTCAACAGATTAGAGTATGGTTTTGGCTTCTGGACTTGTACCGGTAGTTTCCATTGTAATATTGTCACCCTTCTACCACTCAACAGATTAGAGTATGGTTTTGGCTTCTGGACTTGTACCGGTAGTTTCCATTGTAATATTGTCACCCTTCTACCACTCAACAGATTAGAGTATGGTTTTGGCTACTGGGCATGTTCCGGTAGTTTCCATTGTAATATTGTCACCCTTCTACCACTCAACAGATTAGACTATGGTTTTGGCTTCTGGACTTGTACCGGTAGTTTCCATTGTAATATTGTCACCCTTCTACCACTCAACAGATTAGAGTATGGTTTTGGCTTCTGGACTTGTACCGGTAGTTTCCATTGTAATATTGTCACCCTCCTACCACTCAACAGATTAGAGTATGGTTTTGGCTTCTGGACTTGTACCGGTAGTTTCCATTGTAATATTGTCACCCTTCTACCACTCAACAGATTAGAGTATGGTTTTGGCTTCTGGACTTGTACCGGTAGTTTCCATTGTAATATTGTCACCCTTCTACCACTCAACAGATTATAGTATGGGTTTGGCTACTGGGCATGTTCCGGTAGTTTTAATTGTATTATCACGCAAAGAACATAGTCAAATCAGTGTTTTATTATCAACTGTTGTAAATCGTGTATACATCAGTTTAATTCGATGACAGTGGATCACTTAAGTTGCAAATATATATATATATATATATATATATATATATATATATATATATATATATATATATATATATATATATATATATACCTATACCTGGATTAAGTAGCCACCTGTATTCAGCAGCCAATTTGACATTTTGCCCAAGGTGTCCACTTAATACAGGTTTAACTAAATATGAAATATTTCAGACTTACTCGCATCTGAGGAAGCACAAGTTCCTGTATGTGACTTTGCCAGAGGCGCATACGGGATCATATATAAGGTTGCAGTACTGCTCACAGGAGGGACCACGGCCTCGATATCCATGTTCTGGCGCTACGTCATAACGGTAAGGATCTCGAACGTAGCTACCCCCCTCTCTCTGGGCAACAACTGCTCGAGGAAAACGTTTATCGAGAAATCTAAAGAGGCATTGATTATCTTATTCAAAACATGTCTATACTGACCCTCCTTGTTCTTCCAATCATGCACAACTTTTAACAGCGAAAATTGCATGAACGTTTAGATCATTTAATCGGACAATATAAGCATTGTGTTATCATATAGCGAAATTGCATAATTACTTATATAGATCAAAATAGTAAATGCTCTTCAACTCACCTGTCGTAATAACAAAACAAAAAAGAAATCCAGTTCTCATTTTGCAGATTTAATATCGCCAATTTCAACGTCTTAGAGATGACCGCCTAACAGGACTTTGTAACTGCGGTTCAACTGCCCTAGCTTTGTAATACAAACTTATTTATATTTAACGGCCGCGACGGTATGCAAATATATTACTAAAAAACGAACATGTTTTTTTTTTTCAGCTCAGCTTCTTAACCGTCACAATAATATTAAATGCCGTATAAATTTTAGAAAAAAACAAACTTTATTTGCCGGGCTAATTGTTGTGCATGTCACATTGCGTTGCTTTCACCATTCTTTGGTTTTATGACAGGCCATTTGTTGTCAAAATGCAGTGTAGACAAAACCTGGGAACAGCTGTTAATAAATAAGATGTGCAGGATGAATTGCGCAGTTCGTATAGCTTATTATTCATTTATTGAATATGCACTTTTAGTTACTCCTAAATAATATGTAACACAATAAATTGTTTTAATTTACCGAAAAGGATGAATAAATATAAAAAACAATGGGTCATATAAAGGAATTGTGTTCACTTTGAAAGAAAAGCTCAGACAACATAACCATAAACATCCTAATACCTGCTGGTGGGTAATTCCCTCTGAAGCTGACAGATACGATGACTTTGATGCGTTCAGTTTAAATTTTAGTTAAATGATGGTTATACATGTATTTCAATTGCAGATCAAATTATAGCACGTTTTCCATATACATACTTTATCGTAAGGCTTCCCGGAAATAAGTTTACGCGTAAGGAATCTTTTCTTTTTGTTACTGCTGACAATATTTTTTTTTAAATTCAGATGCATTTGTAAAATGACATGTTTAACATATTAACATCAACCTAAGTCCTTTGGAAGTCCAGAAAAGTTCTTTGTTTCCAGTGTTGGTGTGTGGGTTCTTTTGCCCAAAACTTGCTTTATTCTTCTCAAAGTCTTCATTCGGGTTCAAAAATGAAATAACGAAAAAGACTAACTGAAGTACACAACGGGAGGTGTTGTTTTAGTCAACAATAAAATGTTACAATAATGCTACAAGATAATCTTACTAATAATTAATAATATGAGTTTGGTTAGTGGTCACCAAGCCAGACAAGTGGGTTTTCTCCGGGAACTCCGGTTTCCCCCACAACACAAGACTTAGTATAAGCTATTCATAGCTTCCTTCAAAATCGTTGTAAAATATATCATGTTTAAAGTAAGATAATCTTATATAACGGCTGTTTGGAATTAAACTGTTTGACTTGCTGGCTAACATTCATTCTGTAAATTGTATTTGTTTCTAAGCGACGCTGTTGGTGAAAATTAAAAAAATATATGTGACGGTCTTTCTTCTCATATTGCTTTTTTATATAATGTCTTGGTTGTGCTTATGATTCTTTGGATATCTTCATTGTGATGTTCATTTGATTGTGATTAATGTTGCGTCAGCAATTCTTTTAAAATTTTGAACGGCAATATGTTTTCTGCGACTAATGTATTGAGCGAGAGAGAAGATAGACGTTGTATTATTTGTTCTGTTTGATACAGTTCAGGTCTCAGATTCACGCTAATTAGAAAATGGCCAAAATGTTAAGTTGAAGCAAAATTAAGCAGTCAGCACCTGAGCAAAAACATAAACAGGTCACATTGGTTTTTGTTCTTATTTAAAAAACAACAACAACAAAAAAATTCAGATACCAAGTATCCAATATTAAATAATATTTCCATTATTGAGAAGTGTAAAGTCTTCGCATTTATTGGTTGATTAAAATGTTAATAATTGGTACAGAATATCAAATATCTTCAACACAAACAAAATATACGTTCACAGCCTTTCCAACTTTTAACCATCGCCGTCAATAAACTACTGACAATGAAAATTGTGATTCAGACCATAGATGGCAGTAACGGTCATAGATGGATGAAAACTGTTTTGATATACTTATACACAAAAACATTATCATTATGCAACAGGAGTAATTTATAATACCCACTTTTTATTATAAAAATATCAAAACAATGCTTGCAAACTAAGTATGTACCTTAAAATAAATGGTGTGTTGTGTCATTCATTGTTTATCAGTGGAGGTGCACCCTGTGTTTCCGAAGCATCTATCTTCAAGCCTGTATGTAGAGCTGGCGTTATGTGATGTGGAGCGGCTGTTAGTCGCCCAGTACTTGTCCTTAGTTTCAAATCATTTCGCGTCATTAAATATTTATGATTTATCTTATAAACCAAAGTCAGTGTTAAATGGTTCCGATAGTGTTGCACTTATGTTCAATGTCGATAAAACCCAGACTGTTGATGTACTTTGTAGGTCTGAAGGATCTATCTTCACTACTGCTTGCGTTGTGTTTTGTGAGACAACTGTTTGTCGACTATTATGTGTCCTTAATTATCCTTCGTGATGTTTTAATGTAGTTTAATTGTTTTAGAAAATTGAATATTGAAAAAGGCCTGTGCTATAGGGTGATGACAGTGTTGCACAATCTCACAAAATCTTTAAATAAATTGTTCTTTAAGAATGTGTTGTATTCGAGTCATTTTATTGTCATGCATGATATTTTTGTTCATCATGGCGCTATTAGGTTTCGTGTGTAGTTTATACATCATTCCTTGTCTGCTCCTTGCTCCTTTTCCTTTCCCTCCTTGAATATGTTATTCAATACATTGCCATTTGAAATTATGTATACAAATCTATCAACTCCTTAATGTCTTTATTATATAGTGTGTTTTCTTTGGTTGTTGCGTCTTGATATCGCCGTTGTACAAAGCAATTTGGTGATGTTGTGTTGTTATTGCTGTTGCATTTGTTGTTGTTGTTGGTGGTGGTGGTAGTAGTGGTGGTTGTTGGTGGTGGTGGTGCTGGTTGTGGTGTCTGAAATTGTGTTGCTGTTGTTGTTCATGGATGCAGGTGTTTCCTGACTTAGTGCGCGCTGGGTTGTAGGAGTTGTCATACCCTCATTGTGCGGCACGACTGTCAGGCACAAGAGCCCCAAATCCTCTCCAAAAACAAAGACAATGACCCTCACAGAGAAACAGGTGCACTTTTCTCGAGTGAACATATTAGCCGTTTTAAAGATGTTACCTGGCACATTTACTACAAGTGAAAACATAGAGTAAACGGCCGCAATGTGTAACAAGTTGGTTCTGCAAGTTCTTGTTCATTTTTGTTTTAACTGATCAGCGAATTACAGTCGCCATATTACAACACAAGACTGATATTAATTACAGAAATAATGAATCTGGGTTTGAATTTCTCTTAGACTCCCTTACAGCTTTAGACAGTTGAGAATAGTGTACAAACGTTCAACAAGTCAAATGGTTTTCAGTATCCTCACTAGTGACAGACTGCATGTCAACTGTTACACAAAAGCTTGTTGAAATAGTTTATTTCCTAAAGAAAACAGTCTTGAGCCGGCTACGCCAAAGCTATTTCATAAACTAGTTTAGTCATTTCTTACTCGCACTCAAGCTCGCATATATATCGCATATATATTTCGTCTTATATTCAACAGTGCATTATAAATTCTTGCTGTCACAACTACACACAACATTTGCTGAAAATACAAGACTGATTAATACAACATACAATATACAGATATCTTTATTTAAACTTGGGCATATGATAACAAAAATTCTTAGACCCTATCAGCGATGTTCAGATATGAATAACAAACATCCACTACAAAACAAGGAATTGAAAAACAAGAAATAAAAGCATATAGTTTTAAATACGCTACAAATGGGGGAAGGTATCTACAAAAGCCGTTTAAATTCATTTAATTGTTGTTGTTTTTTCAAAAAAGTAAGATGGATAAGATCTGTGTATGCAATTATAACATCAACTAGTTTTTCTCAGCTGTAGGGTCTGTCCAAACGCGCACGGTTCCGCTATTTGACATACTAATGTTTAACGGTTAGATCATTCAATAATATATATATTTATGATAATAAAAGTATAGATTTAAGACAAAAACGTTCTAGTGGAACTATTTTGATGTGTGTGTATAACATAATAACATCCCTTATGACCCAGCGGTAGCGACCAAGCCACAACATACCAAATATACCTCTCATTTTAATTCTGCTGATGATGATATTTGTCATGTTTGTTTTAATGACTTGTATTCGTATGACCTAGGGGCCTTCCACAATAAAAAGGGGGAAAGGTTACGAAAGAATTCTTATCGTAACTTGGATCAAAACTGCGTTTTTTGTGTGTCATAATTCCCATGACTACCTACGGTTTTTGCACGTAAGAAGGCCCTAAACTTTGGTATTTTTAAGTAAAGTTCTAGAGAAAAATCAAGAATATGTACATTATAATGTCTTTTGAATGTTACACAAAATATATAAAACTATCTGATGCCGGACGGAACGCAAAATGCTATGAAAACTACTTATTATTTCTGACCGATACCAAAAGCACAGTCAATAAGCCGAGCCACTTGGGAACTGCTCAACACAGGTGTCACTGCAGATCGAATACGTTCTAACTTCTCGTGTTGTTTATGTAATCTGTTGTTTATGCACATGACGAATATGTCCTTTTCAACCTCTGATTTGCATATACGTTTGAAACTTTATGCATATATTACTTCTTATAGTCATCAATGTCAAAATGTTGACTTAAATGCAGCACCTTAGCAAAATGGCGCCCGTTATGTCACTGAACTATACCAATATCTTATGCAAACTTTATAAAATTAGTTCAAAGCGTACCATTAATCTGCGCAATTAATTAACATTTTGACTGTACTAAATTGTGCTATTATACAACTGTCATTTGTTTGCAAATATTAAAATATTTTATAAACCTTATCGCACTAAATCTAGTGCAGTAAAGTCAATGCATTTTAAATTGTTTATGTACACATATATATAGTTTTCAGCTGTAACATACGAGCATTATTTATTATATATATATTCATATATCGTTTAATTTACCAACAATAGGGTAAAACTCTGATCTGGGACATTCAAACTCCATCTGATTCGACATTTTAATCAGCTAAGCTCTATTTGGGGTATTTAATATCTCACCTACAGTCCTTAAACGCATTTGGTTGTGCACCTTGATTGACATTGCCAATGCTCATGGTCAGATCCTGTATTGGTAAAACAGTGGTCAAGTTAGTTAAACATGATATATAAATGCATTAAATTTAAAAAAATGCATTAACCTATATCGCGCCTCCAACATGAATGACGCAATGCCATTGGTCAATGACTGGTCACGTGGTGACCCCATATTTTTGTCAGTAATCTTTTTATCGTACAAAACTACTTAAACAACTATTTAAAGTAAGCCAGGGGCAGCTGTTGGGATCTGCACCATACATTCAATTTTCTGTGGCTATCTACTGCTCTGTTCTGTTTGTTTTTTTACTTTTTAAACACGGTCATAACGAAGCTGTTCGTTTTCTTCAACGCTCTTAAAAGCAAGTGCCGACATGAGAACTGATTTCTTTTGGCAAGAACTGTTACTTGTCTAACATACCTTATTCTTATGTTTATTATAATGTAAACACATTTAGCAATCTCTGACTAATACTGCTTACAATGTTCAAAGTATGCTTATTAGATAAAGAATGGCTGCGTTCAAGGACTTTCCAATCTATAAAAGAGTGTGTGTTTACCACGTGATAAGTTACATCATATTAAAATGCTACGTCGGAAGACAACATTTTGCTTAAAATTAAGACTTCAAACAAACATAACTTTTCTTTCTCTTCCCCATTTTATATAAAACAATGGGCAGTTTATGTCGCGTTAAAGACTCCGCCTTCGTTTTATTACCGGAGTTTGATTAGTTGATAAGTTTCGTCAAATACTTCGACGAACCTGATTCCAAAATAATGTTTTGATAGTGCTCCATCAGGGGGCGGTGTGTAATTTATACAGTACACTGAAAGCCTAGCATAGGAAAAAGAATATCTCCTAGATCCGCTTGAGACTAGTTGCGTACTTCGGGGGACGATGAGGACACAAAAAGAACAAAAAGAAGTCGTAAATATATTTTTATTCCAAAGGTATAAGATGTTGTTCACATGAAAAGCATTTTCAAAATCATGTATGTTTACATGTATAACACGCAATGGTTCACACAACTCTGTTGGCACAGATCACCTCCCCGCTTGAATTAAAAGTCAATGGATTTATTCAAACGCTTCAAACTAATAAAATTTTAAATGATTTTTTTAAGATATACATATATACTTTACTATAACAAATCGAAACAGTGCAAATACTGCAAAATAAATCGGATTTATTTCCGCTGAAAATGTGTAAGTTAGCTATAAAGAGTTCATTAGAATGATCATGTGCATTTCCTTACATTTCGTTAAATTTACATCAGATTTAATATTGGACTTCGTATTCATGTTCATATTTATAAGTACAAAATAAACTAGAGCGTTATTTCTGTTTTGTTCCAGTCAGCAACGGGCATAACTCAACGATTATCAAGGTCAAGGTTATTGGCCTTGATAAACATGTGTGTATACTCGTAGGCAACATATGTTAAAAGTTTCATTCAAATTTCTTGCACAGTCCATGGGATATAGTTTAAGTTTTGAGGCCGGTGACGACAACGACACAAAGGCTTTACAATACTGTATTTGAAAAAAAGATTATATGATAAGATCCTACACTTACTTACATTCAGCCTGACACCTGCTCATGTAGAAGTTATCTGAAATCGTGTGCACCGGTTTGTAGGAGCTTGTCACAGCCGCGAGTCAGCGGCAATGAACACAGGGTAAATGGGACGGTCAGCAGGGCCAACACATGGGCAGTGGCCTTCGCATTTGATCAGGTACTCTTTGTGTCTGGAGTGGACAAAACGATATTGATTGTATTCACGTACTTTGCATTTATTAAACAAATAGTCATAACGTTTAATGCTTGAGTGTTGGTTGTCTGGATTTTTTTTGTTCGTTTAGCTCGGTTTTATACAGCCATATATGCATGTGAAATATGAAATTTATAGAGCCTTATCGGTGAAATAGCAATGAAATTTCTATTTCAAAGAGTCAAATAATATTTTGATATGTTGCACTGTTTTGAAATTTATACGAGCTTTCAATTCCAAATCAAAAGACAGCGCGCACAGGGCTGGGACACAAATTCAACAACGTTATTTCTTAAATGACCTTACATTCGCATACAGTTTTCTAAGAAAAACAATAATCCGTCATTTTAAGATGCACTCTTACTCCCAAATAATATTTACCACAATTAATAATATTGTTTAAATATTCGAAAAGGGATGAATAAATGTCGAAAGCAATGGTTCTGATGAAGGATACCGAGTTTAATTGAAAAGAAATGAACATAAAACACGGTATGTCTACCTTATGAGACTAAAGTTAACCATAGTAAATCTTTAAGCACTCACCAACCATTTAATATTTTTGCGCTTTCTGCTATTCAATACACGGTTACAATCGTGTTATGAGTAATTAACATTTTCCATAAATGCATTATTTTGAAAGGAGTTAAAGGTTGTTCAGTAATATAAAGAACCAAATCCTGTCTTACTCGCACTCCATCTCACACTTGACCTTCGTTTCATTGCCATAGGTACACACGAAGACGTTGCTGTCACATCTACAGTTACTTCTACCTGAAAGTACAATGCTGATTGTAAGATTATTGATTTATAGATATATATTTCTAGCATGGCCCTAATTTAAATTTAATATTTGGCTAGAAATACTATGTTTGTTTTCGGTTTCATGCCGGGATGTCTGTGTTACAAAAATATAGGTTTAATACTTTAGAACATAAATACACTCAGTATCAGCATTGCTGGTATTACAAAACGCCCAAAACACTTATTTTTTAACTTTTAAAAGATTAAAATCAAACCAATGAAAATATATTGCTTAAGCCAAAAAAGCGTCTTGGGTCGCGGCAAAAAATAGGGCAAGGCGGAAAACCAGAAACAAACGTATTTTTAGGCTTCGATAAATAATCTGTATCAGATTTATTAAACAATGATTTACAAGGAGAGTGTCACTTACAAATACAGATTATGATAATGATAAATGCATGTACTTACAATTTGTTGTTAATGAATATCAACTAGTACAATAAACATTATATATACCATATATATATATATATACCAGAAGGAGTTTTTAAAGTTTGAGTCTGATTATAACTTCTGCCGTTTTAAAGATTAAAAAAGTACTTTTCGAATAAAAATAAACGTATTCGCTCATTTTTTTACCAAATAAAATAGTGTTCACAAAAATATTTCTGAAAACACTTATTTTAAAACTGTTTTACTCATTGACACCGAAAATGCATTAGAAAAAAAATCATTATAAGTAAAAAATGTATACCCATGGTAACACCCCGTGATATTGTGATCAAGCGATCACGCAAATACTCTTTGGCGAATCGCGTTGCTAACGTTTTTTGAAATTGTGGTCTTGAAAAGACAATATTTGAGCAAATATCAACTTTGTTTGATGTCCATCAAAATATAGTTCATATATTTTTGCGCTCATCATCAAATATAAGACATTCAAACAAAAACATGAAATTCGTCACCTAGCTCATTGCATAAACCGCGTGTCCGAGCAATTATGACAAACTTTGATATAATAACGAATTGTCTTATTTACGTTTATAACATTAGAAAATGCGTCCACGGCCCATTGGTATCGACTAGGCATGCAGAGAATAACGCCTCGGTTTTTTCTCTTTTCGACGGTATTTGTTTCATTTCCTTTTAGCCCATATTGCATTATATAATAGTCAACGAGTGTGGTCTTCAAGAGTAAATATTCAGTATTTTAAACAGTTCCCAATTATATTAATTTGTACTAATGTGTTCTATACATAAATAAAATTTTCACACTAAATAAACAACATACCTGCTACCATCGCAACGCAAACTGCTAGAAAGAATATAACGAACTTCATTTTTCTCTGACCATTCGGTACCAAAAAAGAATAAGCCTAGAAGCCAAGCCCATTGGAAACTGCCTCACACAAGTGTCACTGCAGATCAAATACACTGTCCCCTCTCCACGCAAACCTTTATAAATAGCCTGTCGTTCATGCGCATGATGAAATGTCATTTTCAACGTCTTATTTGCATATTGTATAATTTTTGACAGAATTCATCTTCATTTCTATGTCAATATTAGTGCTTATATACAACTAAGTAAAAAATTTGGTAGAAAATGCAGATTATACTTATTATGCTAATATGAAGAAGACCAATGTTTTTAAAGGGACTCGTGTACAATAAATTGCATTTTTTAAAACAACTGATTTCCTGTTCCAAAATTAAGTATGGCAATGTTGATGTATTAAAGCTTAATTATTGACAGCTTGCAACCTTCAAAACGTTTTTATAAGAATATTGAATATATTATTTTATATATTTATTTCTTTCATGCTTTTCGATGAAATATGGAGTTTTATCAGTTAAATATCAACAGTGAAAATATCACTTTGATATTTTCACTGCAAAATAAGGAGTAATAATATCAACTTTCAGAACTACTTTTTAAATCCATTGTAGTTACTTCCCCTTGATCAAAACAGAACACGTCACTTTTGAAACAGAAAATGTTTGCAAATAAAATATTGAAAATATAAAGAAATGTAACATAAGTTTAAACAAAGATATATTTGGAAAATAACAACTTACCGTTTATTAGAAAAATGGTTATCCCGTTTTTTTAAACCTTGATCTTGAAGCTTAAGTTCGAACTTTTGCTTTCATACCAAACATATAACAGACGAAAACAAATGTTCGAACATAAATTGAATGTTATATCATCGTTTAAATGTATTATAATTGAACTGTTTGTCGTTGTAATACGTATTACGAATTTTCCAGAAAATTCACACAACAATTTACAGAAATACTGATTTTTTTACCCCACCCACGCCTCAAAATTTGTCAACAAACTAGGTGGTCATCGTCATTACCTGGAATCGACCTGTCTTCAAGCAACAGACTGGTCTTTGGCTCTAAGATGACTGAATATCCATGTATCATGGAACACACTCTTAAACTAAGAAAAATGTTTTATATCCAATGATTATACGCAATTGTTTTGCCAACACATTCGACCTTTCATTTTCATTCAATAAATGGCGGCGAAGTAATTTGGTTATGTATTTATACAAAGCTTAAAATAAAAGTGTTTCCGTTACTTTTTGAAACATGGATGCACTTATAAAACTTCATTGATAACTGTTCATAAAATCTTTGCACTAAAATCGAGCGAATGATAAACTATAAAAAAGAATATCAGAGAACTATTTCTCAACAAACCGGAAATAGAAAATATCCTTACAATAAAAATCATAATTTGATAAAAATAGATGAAGTATTCCATTTCTTCAATTGATTTACGAGCATTTCTTACATTTCCTTACCTACTTAACTTCCTGTAACATCACAAGTGCTTTTTTACTGTCTTTATACGTCCGACGATTGTTTGTAATAAGTGCTTAAAGGCTTGCTATATCAGCATTAAAAAGTGCGTTGTTTATGTTTTTGTATTTAAGAACAGGATGGCCAAATGACCTTGGCCATTCAAACCCAATCGGGAAAATATAATAATAATAATAATAATAATAATAATAATAATAATAATAATAATAATAACAACAATAATAATAATAATAATAAATAAAAATAATAATAATAGTAGTAGTAGTAATAGTAGTAGTAGCAGTAGAAGTAGAAGAAGCAGCAGCAGCAGCAGTAGTACCACACGCACGCACGCAAAGCACGCACGCAAAGCATGCACGCAAGGCATGCACTCTATAAAGACAAATATCTGCTGCCTTCATGTACCTTTCACTCTATCAGAATATATATCTGCTGCGTTCAAGGATCTTTCACTCAATAAAGACAAACATCTGCTGCGTTCACGGCCCGTTTACTCTATAAAGACAAATATCACGCCTCCAACATAAATGACGCAACGCCATTGGTCCAGGACTGGTCACGTGGTGACCCCATTTTTTCCATATTGGGTCACCAGATTTATATCGTACTAAAATGCCGTCTATATTCCGATTCCGATGAATAAATGAAACAGTTAAACATGTTAACAGGTTGTCGATGTGATATATACGTTACGGGGCTAGTAGGTGACCCAATATGGGATGTACGGGGGAAAGGAAACCATATTCGGGTTCCAGCTTCTCCTACTAACCCCGTAACTTATAATACCTGCTGCGTTCAAGGACCTTTCACTCTATAAAGACATATATCTACTGCGTTCATGGCCCATTTACTCTATAAAGACAAATATCTGCTGCGTTCAAGGACCTTTCACTCTATAAGGATAAATATCTGCTGCGTTCAAGGACCTTTCACTCTATAAGGATAAATATCTACTGCGTTCAAGGACCTTTCACTCTATAACGATAAATATCTGCTGCGTTCAAGGACTTTTCAAGCTATAAAGACTAACATAGGAAAAACTAATATCTCCCAGATCCGCCAGAGACTTGTTAAGTGACGACGATAGCTCATGTTTTGTTAAAGTGACTCGCTCATGGTTTGTATAATGCACTTCTTTTTTTAATTACGAATTAAAGTGTGGCAAATCATAAGGAGTGTTAAAACAAAAATACCAAGACCTGGAACCCTTCTGCAAATGTTGATATTTGCTCAAATATCGTCTTTGAAGACCACATTTTTCATTAGCGTTTATTTCGCGATTGAAAATTAATAACGGCTGTGGTGTTGCGTGATTGGTTGATTGATATTATTACGTGATGTTACTTATGTATTCCCACTAAAGCCAAAATACTTTTTTATGCTATAACTGTATTTTTTTCTACAATTTCGATATCATAGAGTAAAATAATGATAAAATAAGTAGTTTCAGATACATTAGCGGGAAAACTATTTTTTGGGTCCAAAAACATGAGCGAGTCACTTTAATATCGAAATAAGAACAAAAAGAAGTCGTAAATATATTTTAATCCCAAAGGTTTAAAATGTTGTTCACATGAAAAGCGTTTTCAAAATAATGTTTGTATAACGGGCAATCGTTCACACACTTATGCGTCCGGTACAGACCACCTCTCCGCTGGAAATAAAGTCAATGGATTTATTCAAACGCTTAAAGCTGCACTTTCTCAGATATACCATTTTTACACATTTTTTATTTTTCGTCTTGGAAAGAGAAAATTTGTGCATAAATTTCTGCAAACCAATAATTTAATATTGCTGACAAAAAATCAGATCGTAGATTTTCATATTTAAGCCGTTACTTACGGTGTAAGAAACCTGCATTAAACATCATTTTTTGAACTTTAATATAAAATTCTTTGATCTAATTTTTGCCAGCAGTCTGGCTCGTTACAAGACAAGAAATAAAAAAGTTGTCAAAACGTTCAAACTGTGAGAGTTCAGCTTTAAAATGAGTATTATTTTACATGATTATTTTTAAGATATACATATATACTTTACTAGAACAAATCAAATAGGTGCAAATACTGCAAAATAAATCGGATTTTTTTTTCCGCTGAAAATGTGTGAGTTAGCTTTAAAGCTGCACTCTCACAGATTGAACATTTTGGCATTTTTTTTGTCTTGGAACGAGCAAATTTAGGCGAAAATGCATGTTTACCAGTGATATACGACTGCTTACAAAAATAGATCGCAGATTTTTACATTTAAGTTCAAATATATATTAACGCTTTTAGCCATTAAACTTTAATTTTCGAACGGAAATATGAAAATCTGCGATCTGATCTTTTGTCAGCAGTCCTATATCACTGGTTTGCAGATATTTACGCAAATATTAGCTCATTCCAAGACAAAAAATAAAAAATGTCAAAACGGTAAATCTGTGATAGTGCAGCTTTAAGGAGTGCATTAGAATGATCATGTCCTCTGCAACTCAACTCAACTTAACTACAATTAATTGACATAGTACACATATGCAATAATGGCACCGTTCAAAATTATGGCATATTGGTGTCAATATATTTATACAAATATTATAGGATATAGCTTTATATCTAAGTATAGATAAAAAGCGTATAATCTACATGCAAATAAAATTAGTCAATTTGACTTAAATGATGATATAGCAATATGTGTTCCGCCGCTTAGATGCAGAAATCTTGGCGAAACGAAATAGATTTTCCAGCAGAGAGTTAATCCATGCTCATGTTATTTTTCTAACATACATAATATTACGTATGCTATAACTCGCTTTATCAGTCAGCAAGGAGCATAACTCTTCGGTTATCAAGGTCAAGGTTATTGGCCTTGCTATACATGTGTGTATAATTGCAGGCAACATATGTAAAAAGTTTCATTCAAATTACTTGAACAGTCAACGGGATATGGCTTAGGTTCTGAGGCCGGTGACGACAGCGACACGAAGGCTTTACAATTCTGTATTCGAAAAAACAGCGAGCTAAGAAAATATGACAAGATCCTACACTTACTTGCATTCGGCCTGACACTTGTTCATGTAGTAGTTATCTGACATCGTGTGCACCGGCTTGTAGGTGTTGTCACAGCCGCACGGGGTGGGGCGATATTCAGAGCCGGCCGGGCGGTATGCAGGGCTAACGCAAGGGCAGTGGCCTTCGCAGTTGATCAGGTACTCTTTGCGTCTACAGTGGTCAAAACGACATTTTTTGTATACACGGACTTGTTTGAAGCCTTTACATTTATTTTAAAAAAAGAACATGACGTTTAATGTGTGAGTGTTTGTTGTGTGTGGGGTTTTTTGTTCGTTTAGCTCGGTTTTATACAGCCATTTATGCATGTGAAATTTGAAAATTATAGAGCCTTATCAGTGAAATAGCAGTGATATAACTGTTTCAAACATTGAAATAACATTTTGATATTTTTCGCTGTTTTAAAATTTAAGCCCGCTCTCAATTCAAAATTAAACGTCAATGCGAACAGCTCTTGGACAAAATCAGCTAGGTAATTTCCGAAATGACCTTTCGTTCGCATACAATTTTACGCGCTTTTCTAAAAAAAATAATAAAAAAATTGTCATTAAAATCTTGAAGGCATTTATTAAATAAAATTGTTACGACTGTATATTGGATACCTAAAAGATTTACTTCCAAATCCGATGTACAACAATTAATATTATTATTTAATTTATCGAAAAGGATGAATAATTATAGAAAAGAATGGATCTTATAAAGGATACTGTGTTTTATTTTGAAGAAAGATACAGGAAACACGGTATTTCTACATTATGACAGTAGATCACAGTAAATATTTTCGCACTCATCAACCATTTAATAATTTTTCGTTTTCAGCTTATAAATACACAATACCAAATTTGTTATCAGTAATTAATACTTTCCATAAATGCATTATTTAGTTTGTAGTTAAAGGTTAACCACTCAGAATGTATATTTGACTGTTATACATGTGTATGTATTGATTTTGAATTAGAGTGTCACTCGTATAAACTGGCAGATATGAAAACTTACCGGTTGAAGCTAGAAAATGCCCTTTTTGTGATACTGTAGAAAACGAGTCTCATGTTATCCTTGAGTGTAGAGCATATGATGATTACCGTGTTACATTGTTTGCTAAGGCCGTTGAAACTGATAACTTATTTCTAACTATGAGTAATACTGAAAAGTTGAAATTTATACTCTGTAATTCTGCATTGCTACGACTTGCTGCCAAAACCTGTAATTTGATTTTAAAGAGAAGACAGTTTTATCTGTGTAAATAGTCATCGCGTTCATGTATATACTTTTAAGTATGTAGATGTTTACTTGTTGTACTTTGTGATATTCTAATAGGTCACACAAATGATATTGGTTCCTTGTTATTAAATGAACCTCCTATATAATGGTCGGTAAATCCAATTTCACCTGCTTGTTTTAGTGTATCTGGGAGCTTCTGTCAGTATTAAGTCGGTTGTTTCACTTTTTTCTATGGGCTCTTAAAGCAAATCTTATGCTCATTGATGGAAGAAAATTGTTTGTGTGGCATATTAGTGTTTAATTTGTAAGTACAGTTGTTGTTGTTGTTGTTGTTGTTGGTGGGTTTTTTTTATTTTACCAGTCAGTATCAGTCACATATTTTATAACAAGTCTGTATTTTATTTTGTATTAATATGTTCTGTGTATTTGTCAAATAGTCTCCTGTAATTCTATATAGAATGGCCATATAATTATTTGTTTTATGTGTTGCATGTAACTTTTAGTATGTATATGGACGAGACTCTAATAAAGATATATATCTATAAAACCAAATCCTGTCTTACTCGCACTCCATCTCACACTTGGCCTTCGTCTCATTGTCGTAGGTACATACAAGGTCGTTGCTGTCACATCTACAATAACTTCTACCTGTAAGTACAACACTGATTGTAAGACTATTGATAATTATATTTCTATCAGGGCCCTAATTTAAAATTAATATTCGAGCTAAAAAATAATATGTTTGTTTTCGGTTTCATTTCGGGGATTTTGTTTTACAAAAACTATATGTGTAATGCTTTAGAACATACATATACTCATTGTGAGCATCGCTGTTATTAAAAAAAACGAAAACATTTTATTTTTAACTTTTACTAAATAAATTCAAACAAATGAAAATATCTTTCGTAAGGCAATTAAAACGTATTGGGTCGGGGCAAAAACTAGGGAAAGTCGGGAAACCAAAAACAAAGAGAGTGTCACTTGTTTTCAATATTCAACTTGATCAACAAATGCAGTATATGCGTTAGATAATAAAAAACCATGTACTTATGCACCAGTCAATTGTAACCACGGCCCTCCCCAGGTCCGGGGGTATACCGGGGATAGCCGGGGAAATGGGCCGTGTTTTTACCTTTCAGGTGGCCCCGCAGTGCCGGGTGAATGCGGTGGTTTTGTCTTTGCGCAAAATATAGCGGGGAATTTGCCTTACTAAGGCTCCCTAGAGTTCGGGGCATATGGCGGGGATTTGACCATCATTTGGTCCCCGCAGGGCGGTGATTTTACCCGGGGTTGGCTGGACCGAAAGTCAAAGTCCCCGCTATTCCCCGGACCTGAGGGGCCGTGGTTACAATTGACTGGTGCATTACAATTTAGTATTTATATATATTATCCAGTAAAATATACATCATGTTTAACATATATAACAAGAAGAAGTTTTCAACTATTCCGTCTGATGATAAAATCGGCAATTTAATGCAGATAAAAAAAACACATTATTCGTATTAATCCAGTCTGTACATTTTAGATGTTTATCAAAATATTGTTTAATATATTTTTGAGTTAATTGTCAAAGAATTCCTATTACTTTTTGTTTCTTATTATGAACTCAGATACAACCATTACACTATTTTCGCTCTGCGCTTGTTACAGTGTGGACATACCACGTGGTTTGTGACGTCACATTTGGTTATTGCAAGAAGCAAAATGGCAAAATCTCGCTTCAGATAGGAAGAATGCTGTACGTTTGTTGTTTTCATATCAATACTAACAAAAAATAGTGCAGGCTAAGGGGAAAATTGTACACTTGACTCTGTTTCTGAGAGATATGTTGAACAATTATTTTTTTTATTATAAAAAAGTGGGCAAATGCTCAGAATGAATAAAATGTTGTTTGTTATTGGAAAAAAAGATTGTCAAAAAGTAAGAGCTTTTTTTCCTATCTGAAGTTATTTTGCTTCTTGCAATAACCAAATGTGACGTCACAAACCAAGTGGTATGTCCACACTGTTGTTAACAGAATGTGTTCCGCGGGTGCCAACGATGGCGTCACTATTGACAAGATCCGATTTAATAATAAATTGTCTTAGTTACGTTATGTAACGTTAAAAATGCCACGGTGGTCCATCGGTGACGACAAGGTATGCAGAGCATCACGTCCCGGGTTTCATCTGATATCGACGGGAGATTATTTCTTTTCAGTCAATGTTCATTGAAAAATAGTTAATGTAGGGCATGACAGACGTTGCTGTTGTTGATGTCAAAGTGTCACTTTTTTATCCAATACATTTTTTAAAAAGTTCTTTTTTAAATCAAGTCCATACATATTTTCATTGACTAAATATATGCAATTATTTAACAACGTTTTTGTTTTTAGTTCGTATATTCTTTTTTTTTTAATTAATATATTTGACATAGAATAATGCAACGTTTGTCATGACATAATGATAAGTGATGTCGTCAGGACTTCAGTTTTTTTTTCTTTATAATATTATATTAATTTGTATTAATATGTTCCATTAATCACAATAAAAATTCACACTAAATAAACAACATACCTGCTGCCGCCGCAACGCAAACTGCTAGAAAGAATATAACAACCTTCATTTTTTTCTGACCGTGCGATACCAAAAACAAAGAATAAGCCTATAAGCCAAGCCACTTGGAATCTGCCTAACACAAGTGTCACTGCAGATCAAATACGATGTCCCCTCTCCGTGCAAACCCTTATATGTAGCCTGTCGTTCGTGCGCATGATGAAATGTCATTTTCCACGTCTTATTTGCATATTGTATAATTTGATTTTTGACAGAATTCATATAAATTTCAATGTCAGTATTAGTGCTTATTAAACTAAGTAAAACTTTTGATAGAAAATGCAGAGTAAACAAAAAAATACTTATCATGTTGAAATGAAGTCGGCCAATCTTTTAAAGGGACATTTTACATTATATTGCAGGGTGTTTTTTTAAGAAAACTGATTTCCTGTTTCAAAATAAAGTATGGCAATGTTGTTCTATTAAAACTTAGTTGTTGATAGCTTGCCACCATCAAAAAGTTTATATAAGAACGTTGAATATATTCTTTTATATATTTATATATTAAAAAATATTCCATTTGAATTTGAAAAGCGTCGGGAGCCCAATTTATATAAGAAAATAATGACATATTTCGGCACGTGCTGTGACATGATATAGATTTATAGAACTCTGTAAAATAAGCAAAATAAGTTGATTAAAAAAACAAAAAAACAAAAAAAACATTTGCATTTGGCATAAAAATCAATTTCCCAACGGATGATCTTATATCCTTAAAATAATAATTTGGTAAAAATAGATGAAGTATTCCATTTCTTCATTTGATTTACGAACATTTCTACCATTTCCTTAGTTACTTAACTTCCTGTAACATCACGCACTCTGAACTCTCAATTGAGAGAAAAAACAATATATATATACTATTAGCGTTTATTTTCACGATAAAAGAAAACTCTATTTTGCTTCCAAAAAATGATCAAGTCCCTTTAAGCAATTTTTATGAAATTAGCATATAGTGTATTAGTAATTAATCTTGAGCTAATTTTGAGTGCAACTTTTTAACAGTTGACAGCAACAAGTGCCATTTTACTGTTTTGATACGTCCGGCGATTGTTTGCAAATACTAGTATATTCTTATAAGTGCTTAAAGGCTTGCTTTATCAGCATTAAAAATGTGGTTATTTAAGTAAATGAATTGCACGATGTAAGTATGTACAGTTATCATAAACTATAATTGTGCTTTTTGTATGCTTTTGTTTTGAAGAACTGGATGGCCAAATCACCTTGGTTATAATAATAATAATAATAATGATAATAGTAGTAGTAGAAATAATAGAAGTAGTAGTAGTAGTAGTAGTAGTGGTGGTGGTGGTGGTGGTGGCGGCGGCGGCGGCGGCGGCGGCGGCGGCGGCGGCGGCGGCGGCGGCGGCGGCGGCGGCAGAAGCAGCAGCAGCAGCAGCAGCAGTAGTAGTAGTAGTAGTAGTAGTAGTAGTAGTAGTAGTAGTAGTAGTAGTAGTAGAAGTAGGCAATAAGCAATAAATAGAGGATATTAGTTGATTTCAGTGTAAGATCGTATTTTATTTCATGAGTGTCATAGAAAGACATATTTTCACTAAACAGTGAAATTAAATAAGATATTACACTGATATCAACAAATTTTCTGTTTCTTTTATGTTTATGTTTGAAGTTTTATTAAAAATTCAAATTTTTTTTTTTAAATACCCCCTTTTTAAAAACGATGTTTTCTACGCCGCTACCCATGGTATGCGCCTCGGGCAAAATTATAGCTGATGACGTAGCTGTCAATGTTCTAATGCCGATTCGAGGATAAAAAAGTTCTTCGATATTTATAGTTTATTATTAACTCGTTGTTTAGTTAAACATTTTATGAACATTAATCAATGAGCTTTTATTAATGCATCTATGTTCCAAATAATAACAGCACGAAAGCACTTTTAAATAAAACAGCGCATGAATACATACCGAATGACTACGCCGCAATTTATTGAATGAAAATTTGAATGATCGAACGTGTCAGCAATTTGAATTCATTTGAATTAAAACATTTTTCTAAGTTCTTAAGTTTGTTTCATACTACATCCATAACTGTCAGAGACCAGTCTGGTTTGCTTGAATAGGTGTCGTTTTCCATTGGCTCAAGACCACAGTTATCTGCCCCCCGTTGATCCGGATGTGAATACAGAAACAAAGAGTGCTTGTGTTCAAGTATCAATATTTTATTAAAATTGAATGAAAAAGAAGCAAAAAATGTTCTTTTTGCAGAGAACTTGACTGAATTTGACACTATATTGCAGAAATTGATAGTTTTCAATGTAAATATTGGAAAAATCATAGCTTGTGGAAGTCTGAAAATTAGTTGTTTGTAGCCGATTGACTCCCTGGCGGAAGGGTTATGTATTTGAACTCAATTTTGACAGTCGGGTCAATGGTCAACATGGTGTTTTCTTGTGATTATATTTTGTGTCTTGAATTGTTCTAGAGATGCCATGTCCTTGTTTTTCAATTGGGGTGTGTATAAAGTCAAAAGCCAGGTTAGTGTCTATATGAAACATATAGTAAAAATAACTGTGGTTTCACGCCTGATAAAAGCGTGAAGACCACGCTAGGTTGTTGACAAATTTTGAGGCGCGTTGGTGGGGTAAAACTCATCAGTTAATCTTTTAATTGCTATGTGAACTTTCCGGGAAGTTTTTATTACGTATTAACACGACAAACAGTTCAAACAGATATGTGAACGCTGATATACTATTTTATTTATGTTTGATTAGCTGTTTTCGTCTGTTATTTGTTTTGTATGAAAGCAAACATTAAGCTTCAAAGTTCAAAAAAAATTAAATAAACAGGAATATCATTTTTCTATTAAACAATAAGTGGTTTATTTTCAAATATATCTTTATATAACCTTATGGGACCTTTTTGTAATTTTAATTTCATTTTTTGGCAACATTTTCTGGTTTAAAAGTGACGTGTTAGTACTTGTCAAGGGGAAGTTACTACAATGGGTTTTAAAAGTAGTTTTTAAAATTGATGTTTTTACTCTTTAGTTTGCAGTGAAAATATCAATTGTTGTTATTTCACTGATAATACTTCATATTTCATCTAAAAGCATGAAAGAAGAGTGATTTCTTAAAACAGACGAACAGAAAGAAGTTTAGAAATAGCATTGTCTACACACATTTAAAACATACTGATAATTGTTTATATGTAAAAGAATACACAAAAATACATTAAAGATTTAATGTTCAGTTCTGCTACAACTGATATTGTAAGAGGCTTTCTTACATCGGGATTTTTACGTAGTTATAGTTTAACATTTACGTATACTTTCTGATAAAACGTTTCCAAGGTAATATACAAGCAATTGTTTTATATTGTGTTTTACACATATAATGAGCGAGATCTTGTCTTTGAGGGCAAATAGTGACTACCCAATGTTACTTGTGCCTTTATCTTTTCGTTTTAGCAAATACCAGTGAAACAAAGCATGGTTACAAATACCTTGGCTACTTATCTTTTGAAGCTGAACGGTTTGTGAATTATAAATGTGCTGCATTTACCATTCTTTGATAACATTTTTGCGTGGTTACGTTTGACCAATTTTATTTTTCATATCAGTCACGATTTGTTTTCTTACATCGTATAATGTTTACTTTTTGTTTAATACCCATGTGGAACTTTCTACTCATATATGGTGTTTGAGGTCGCTAACCGTTAGAAATCTGGGGCCATATTTATTAAGCATCTTTAATCATTTCCTAAATTAAGTCGACTTTCTTAAAATGTTCATAGTCTACTTAAAAGAAATGTAAAGATCTTTTTCATTAGATCAATAAGTTTTCATTTCATATGACTAAAGATATACTTAAATTAGGAAAGTTACTTGAGTTAGGCATACCTTAAGAAGTTTTATGAATGCTGCCCAGTGCTTTTTCGGGTGCAAATTGGTCGATTGATTATTGGAATTTATTTATCGGTCTCTAACCTTGAAAACGAATGAAAATGAATTTGCTATGTTGTATTACTAATTATCATAATAACGTATCTAGTGTAACTCGGGTTAAGACTATGTAATCGGACTATGTTGTCCGGTTAGCGCACTCGCTTCTCACCTAGGCGACCCAAGTTCGATTCCCGGCTTGGGCGCATGTGAGTTTGGTTTGTGGTCACCAAGCCGCACAAGTGGGTTTTCTCCGGGTTCTCCGGTTTCCCCCATAACACAAGACCACACTCTCGCGTAAAATCGTGCAAACGAGAGTGATTAATATAATATAACTTGTTTCACAATCGTTGTAAAATAAATATGTTTAAACTAATTTATATACCAAACAAGCGGTTTGATACTTTCAACGGTTTCCAAATTTAAGCCATTCAATACATGTGATGAAGTTCTTGTGGGTTCAAATGTTATGATTTATGCAGCTATTTTAGCTGCAAGTTATTACAGATGTAATTGTTTATTTTTCGCAATACATTGAAACAACAGCCAACGTTGGAATATTGTTTATAAGAAAGACAGTGTTCTCATTTGATCAGTTAAAACGTAGTTTAGTCTTCCTAAAAGGTTTGCATTTAATTCATGCAAACAGTGTACATTTTATTGCAACGATGAATGAATAATAATCATAAGCAATAAGCTTCGTTTACATATAAATTGAGAGCACTTGCTTTTCTTAGTTTTTCATCCGATCCAATCAGCATCCATTCGGTTTTCAGTGCAATAAACGTTCAATTTATTATGTATTTGTGTGTTTCGAATAAAGTGTAGCAGCAGCGGAATACAGTACAATGAAGGAATAATATATTTCATAAAAAATGTCATTAACATATATAACAAAAAGGATGGTCCCAAGAGGGGACCCCTGAACAATTCAGACTTAATACATCTTCGTGAAGAAGGAGCATCGCCAAATTTAACAATGTTGTGTCTATCTTTGAAGTACGATTCTATAATGTTAGAGAAATTATCTCAGATATTGTGTTATTTCAATTCATATTGGTGATCTACTAAATCAAACGCTTTGCGAAAATCAAGAAAGAGGACACCTACATTATACTGTATAGAAGTAACCGTTGTGAAAACAAATATATCAAGCCTGTCTGCAGTTATCCTTATAAACACTGTTTGACACGGATAATTTACCCAAAATCAAGATTTGAATATGTGTATTATAGGCTTTTACTAATTATAGACGTAAGTTTGACGTAAGTTTTATAGCCATACAATCATCACAATGTTTCAGGATATTAGGACCCTGAAGCCTTTGACATGTTAAACTTGTCAATAGAGTACCTGTTTCGTCGTGATGTAGTCTATAGCATTTGCATCATTTTTAATTTTTAATTTTTTTTATTTTAAGTCCCTATTTTTGAAAAAAAATGGTTTTCGTCGAACGTCGTCTGAATATCAGATATTTACAGATATGTCAGTAAAGTGTTGATTAATAACATCTAAGTTGTGTTTATGTCCAACAATATTTGTACCGATGAAGGAATTGTAGGAATGTTTCATTGTTAGTTGTTCCATCATGATTAAACGCTCTGAGGTTTTGCCATTACATATTTGCATGTCTTACAGCTTTTGACATCTATATCAGTATAATCTGTTTTGTCTTACGCATTAAGTACTGTTTTACATTGTTGGCTGGTTTTATTATTCTTAACTGTGTTTGGTGTTTGACATGCCTCTAAATTCGATTATGCCGCTCGGCTTAAAAACCGTTGTCTGTTGCCGTTTTTTTTTAATTCTACAAATTATTTTATCGATAACCCATCCTATGAACTACACTTGATTTGAAAAAAATCCAGGCAGGCGTTTGTTATTACCGTTCGAAGAAATTTGGCTAACCGGGCTATGATGTGTAGAAAACCAACGCCTTAATAAAAAAATGGAAATATAATGGTGTTCATCGGATCCATCCTGTTCCTTCTTTTATGCAATGTTCACTGAATGTTCATACATATACATTTAATGATTGTTGAATGTATACGGTGTGGTACGCATTTTACTATGTTTTGTATTATAATAATTCGATCCAATCAACTACTTTGAAACAATAAACAAGACAAACATGAGATAAAACAAGTTGGATTTCTCGTAATCCGTCCTTTTATAGTTGAATATTTTTTTCGCGAAAATGTTTGTCCGTCCAAGCGTTTCAAGTCAATTGCAGTTTGTACATTTCATAACTATTTTGTTTTATAATTTGGAACATTTCAGGTTTATTATTCAATGGGTTAAACAAGTTTTAGAGGCATTCTTAGTGTGTATATTTAAGGAATTAATTGCGGGGTTGGTGTCGTTATCGGGGTATGAACGCAATCGGGCTGGTTAAAGTGTATGGAGTCCGAAGAAACAGAAATAGAACGTCCCGACTGTAACCGGAAACATTTTTTCAACGTTAAATTGTAACACTTATGGCAACAATACATTTGAAATATAATAAATGAACACTTTCTAAAGTGTTGATTTATATTTTACAGGACCTTCTGACACAATACAAACAATGACAAGATCAATAGTTTTCATGTATATTGTTATGCGATGAATATTGCGATCCGAACATATCAAAAGATGTTGCGTTCATTGATTGATAAACGCAATTGCCGAAATGCAGTTCATTTAAGGAATGGACGTTGAGGTGTATGGAGGCTATTCGTTGCCAAAAGTCCAGACGTGTAATTCCCACAATGTGCTTCTTAATCGTATTAAATATCTCTTACATTTGTCAATGTAGACTTGCTATTTGTTGTTTCTATTCGTCAGTTTTTCCGTTTTGATTTGTCATTTGTCATTATAGTAGTCAAAATGTATATTTGCCAGATCTACCCTGTATAAACTCACTAAAACATAGATCGTATAACTTGCCTTTAACAATATGATGATGTAATTTAGAAAGCCGAATCATGCATATGTAAAACTGCAATCCTACAGTCGACACTCGCATTCGTAAAATGAACATTTGCAGTCCAACAAGTCCAAGTTTACAAAAGTGAAGTGACAAGTTCAGAATTACAAGGATAGACGATTTTGCCTATACCTTATATGTTGAATGTCACCGAAAGAAACGAAGGTGAATGGGCGGAGCTAACGAATTGGATTTTCTTTCCTTTATTTCCGTCAAATCAAGCAAGGGAGATAACATCTTCGCCTCCTTCCTGTAAATTCCCGGTTGTAAGTCCCGAGTACTCTCTCTTTATTTCACAATAAAAACTAAAAATAACTTCATCTTTTATTTCATTTTCACGATCAATGTTCCTAAATGGGTTATAAATCACCATATTATTTAGTCAATTGCAGTTGGGTGTATATGAGCTGGGCTCACGGACCCAGATTTATACTGCCACTGTCAGTTTTTTTTTTACTTATATAAACAAGCAAGCAAAAATTGTTCATTTATTTTATTTACAAGTGGACCATGGGCGGGTCGTTCAGTGTGTGTGTGTGGGGGGGGGGGGGGGGGTTGTAGGGCCTGTGTCCCCCCCCCAGTTGGCCCGCAAGTAAACTTAAAGGTTAATTTTTTTGTCAATATTTCTCAGAAAAAAGTACTTAATTACGCCATAATGCACCAATTCAGACTAAAACTATTCAAAATATTCTAGGGGGAGTACCCCTCAACCCCACTTCCCACATTTTAAACATATTTATGTCATGCCCACTCGAGGGATCATGTCCAAAAAGTTGTGCCCCTAAGTAACGCCCCTCTAACGCAAGTCCCTGTTCAAAACCTGCTCCAGCAAACCCACGAAACTTTTGATGGACATCATAATGATATCCACCTAGTTTTGTCTGATGTTATACATTTACTATCTTAATAAGCATGTATGGTGTAAACGTGTAATTTCAATACATCATTGAAACAAAATATCCATGTGGATGAAAGAACAGCCCTCCAACCCACTTGTGTCCCCCAGTTATGAATTATGGGATCTGCCACTGTGAACCATAACAATCAAGTGGGGGATTTCAAGAACATGAAAAAATAGATATCGTGAGTCTTTGATTAGAAAAACAAACGCGCGATTTTTCCCCTCCAAAAGGGCTAGGGCCGCTTCACCTAAATGTGAAAAAAGCCCTGACTGTTGCGTGTGGGTGCGGTATAAAAGGTAGCAGCAAGTAATAATTGTTTATTAGCAATAAATTGACTTCATCATTAAAATACTTTATTAATTACTTATAAAATAATATTCGTTACAGTATAATGTAAGAGTTATATGAAGTTGTAATCTTAGTGTATTTATCCATACAGTTCCAGCTACCAGGTAATAAACCTCTGGGGGCATCTTGGCGAATAATTTCAACTTAATGAAAATTTAGATTTTTTATGCCTCCGAAGGTGGGCATATTAAAATCGCACCGTCCGTCCGTCCGTCCGTCCGTCCGTGTGTCCGGCTCAATAACTCGTGTCCGGGCCGTAACTTTCCCTTGTATGGACAGATTTTAAAATAACTTGCCACATGTGTAAGGCATACCAAGACGACGTGTCGCGTGCAAAACCCGTGTCCCTACCTCTTAGGTCAAGGTCACACTTAGTGTTTATTCACAATGGAATGCTGCATATAAGGACATAGAGTATAGGTTGTCGTGTCAGGGCTGTATCTTTCCCTTGTATGGACAGATTTTAAAATAACTTGCCACATGTGTTCGGTATACCAAGACGACGTGTCGCGTGCAAGAACCGTGTCCCTACCTCTAAGGTCATGGTCACACTTAGGTGTTTATTTACAATGGAATGCTGCATATAAGGACATAGAGTATAGATTGTCGTGACCGGGCCGTAACTTTCCCTTGTATGGACAGATTTTAAAATAACTTGCCACATGTGTTCGACATACCAAGACGACGTGTCGCGGCAATTTATGTTCAGAGGCAATTTAAAATAACTTACCATATGTATTTGTTTGATCTTTAACTTTTCATCTACTGACCTTGTTCATAGGTCAATGTCACTTTCGGGGGCATTCGTCACATACTGTGACAGCTCTTGTTTCTTCGTAAATTTTAAATTATCTAATATTACTTGCAATCTTAAACATTGCAAAAAGGCATGAAAGTGTCCTCTAATGGTAGAATTTAAAATAGTGTTTATAGTAATTTAAAGTTGCACTCTCACAGATTGACAGTTTTGACAACCTTTTTTTTGTCCCAGACTCGGCTAATTTTGGCAGCAATGCTTTCTATACAAATAATAAGATTACTCACAATAAAACAGATCTAAATTGTTTGGAAAACTGCCGACATTTTTCATTTTTCTTAAAACGTTACTGTAGTATCACTTTTAGCCATCAAACATCAATTTGCGAACGTAAAACTGAAAAACTGTATCTGATCTTTTGTCAGCAGTCTTATACCACTGGTATCCAGACATTTACGCAAAAATTGGCTCATTCCAAAACAAAAAATAAAAATAGTTGTCAACACGATCAATCTGTGAGAATGCAGCTTTAAAAGAAAAATAAGACAATGGGACTTTTCATTCTTAAAGTATAATTTAATGCTAATGACTTACATTTTGTTGTGTTTGAGTCAAGTATCATTTTGCATACATCTCATTTCATGTCATATGTGCGTATTTATTACTATTATATAGACAAAAACATGTTGTAATATCATATATTATTTTATTCGACATGAAATAATTTATAATCCATCCTGTTTCCAAATCATAGTCCATAGTGTCATAATATAGATGATTCGTAATGTCCATAATAAGGTTCGCAATGTCCATGTTCCAAAGTATCCATAATTGGTTTAAATAGAGCCGAGTGATAGCGGAAATTTCCGAAAGACGTAAGGAGGAGTTAAGACATGGTTAAGGCGGAGCTATCATTAAATAAAATTGAATACATCTCGTAAACATGTTCAACTGCGAATGAAAAGTCACCACCATACAATGTTCTTTGTAGAACTACGAACTGAAATCTGTCTTCTACAAACCGCAACGTAAACATCGGCATGTGACTTTCACAGAATCACAAGTGTTTACCATAAACGACTCTATAAACACGACTGAACCTTCTGTTGAATATATGCAACGAGAATAAAACTGCAATCGGCACAATGAAAAATGAAAATGTACAGTGTGAAATGTAAACATACAACCGATGAGTTGGCGTTTGTAAAATGTAAATTGGTAAATCATCAATGTTACAAACATAAAATACACACATACACGTCTGGACTTTTGGCAACGAATAGCCTCCATAGAGGTGTAAATATAATTGTATAACCCATTACTGTTTTCACAATCTTTTCAATACTTATGCCAACTATGTTCAAAGTATGGTCGTCAGGCTAGTGTCGCTCCCATCCAAGACCTTGGCGGCATTATCAGTCAGATACGGTGCAAAATCATTTGTATATGTATAAAATATATATGTATAAAATATATATTCAAAATCAATTTCTACATCCGGCTATCTATGACCCTAGGCATACGACCTTTTGTTCTTGATAGACTTACGTACGAAGGAGAGTATCCGCTAGTGACTTAACGTGTACCTCAGTAGCCATTTGTATAGAACTGTGTAAGTTTTTGGTTTGGTAAAAGTTATCCAAATGTGTATTGATTGGTCAATATTTATCCAATAATAACTGAAATATTTTAACGAGTCTACTTGCCAAAAGGTAACCTGAGGACAACTTATCAACGTTTTATACAATTGACTGCCTTTGTCGCTGACGGTTTACTTCACAAAGGCTTGCTTTTAATTTGGTTTACGTTGAATAAAGAAAAAAACATATTCGTTTATAGATTTTATTAATTTTCTTAAAATAAAGGTAAATATTTCGTTCACAATAAGGGTTTAGTCATGTGTGTAGAGCGTTTACACAAGCACTCGTTTACATTGATCTTTCCATTTGAGACCCGGCGTCCTCGAGGCCACGTTCTTAGTTCTTCACACAGTAGCTGTCGTAGTAAACTACTTCTCCGCTGGAAAGAAAGGAAATGGATTTGATAAAAAAATATATATTATTTTATTAGTATTGTATATTGTGATAGATATAATCAAGGGAGTGTCAAAACGTTCAAAGTGACACTCTTATTCAAAATCAATACATAACACATGTATAACAAAGATCAATTTGACCGATAAACCCTTAACTACTTACTAAATATTGTATTTGTCGAAAATATTAATTACTGATAAAAAGATTGTAACCGTGTATTTAGCTGAAAACGCAAAAATATTAAATGATTGGTGAGTGCTAAAAGATTAACTGTGATCTTCTATCGCCTCATACGGTAGAAATACTGTGATTTCTGCACATTTCTTTCAAATTAAACTCGGTTTCCTTCATTCGAAGCATTTTATCGACATTTATTCATCCTTCTGGTATATTAAAACAATTAAATCAATTATGGAAAGTCTTATTTGGGAGTAAAGTGCATCTTTAATTTATCTGTATGTTTCTACATTGTTAACATTAAGCAACCCAAATTGCATCATTTTTAGCATTTGTATACAGGCAAGTTATGAAAGCAATGTTGTAAAACAGTTATATCAATAGTGTTGAGTATTTTTTAACACCATCCTTCACATTTAAATCTTAAAAAAGTTGCACCTCATTGGAACTAATCAGCATATTCCTTTATTCATATTTCTCATTTATGATTTTAAAACAGGGTAGATATACAGCACGTACTTGCATTCGGCCTGGCACTTGTTCTGGTAGTTGTTTCCTATCGTGGTGCACACTGGTTTCAAGGAGTTGTCACAGCCGCATGGTGTGATAATTAGATGTTGTTGATCGTTGCAAGGACATGGCCCTTCGCAGTTAATCAGGTGCTCTTTCCCGCTGGAGTGAAAAAGACGACCCTAATTGTATTCACGGGCTGTTAGCATGCATATGTATTATGCGACAAATATCAAAACGAAAGTATACTAATAATTTGTGTATAGATTGGTCTCTCAATGTCGAAAACATGTGTCATTAATACTTGTTTGTTTTGCTTGGTATGTTAAGCATTTTCTTTGAGTTTTTTCCATCTGGTGTCTAGTTCCTTTAATATAGATATATAAAAAAAATCTGTCTTACTCGCACTCCATCTCACACTTGCCCTTTGTCTCGTTGTCGTAGGTACATACGACGTCGTTGCTGTTGCAGCTACAATAACTTCCAGCTGAAAATACAAGACCGAGTGTAAGGCTTTTTATACATTTTCAAATAAAGGTAAAATTATGCCCCTCCAACGTTTTTTATCACGCATAACTACCTGATAGCCTGATAAACAAAATGTATGGACAAAAATATATATACATGTACATCTTCAAATCTGTTACAACAATATTATTTGAGCATGGGCCTGTTGACGTCTTTCACTGCAAGTCTTCGTCAGTTACCAAATGTTCTCTCCACTGCGCTTCTTAACAATGTATTAGCGGACTGTTTGCAATACAATACAATACAATACAATACAATACAATACAATACAATACAATACAATACAATACAATCTGATCATGTGTTTCATAGATTTTCATTTGTTATCTCATTACCGTATCGAATATATTGTATCCTAATTCAAATAAGTGAATTTGTTTTGTCATATAAATAACACTATTTAAACTAAACACATTCCTCTTACTAATTATATTTGTTTTGTATAATGATAAACTCGAAACATGTTGTGAAGCCGCCATTAACCCACCTCTTTATACCTGTGTTAACATATATATATTTATATTGCGTTTTCACATGCTTTTACTTAAATGTAAACTGTGATATAATAAAAGAAAATTGAGTTGAGTTGAGTACAATACAAAACAATACAATACAGTGGGAGATACCCCTTCGCTCTACGGTGTAAACAGCGTATGTACAAAAAACAATGTAATATAATATTATACAATATAAAACCAGTACAATGCATCGCCAGATACCTCTTCGCTCTACGTTTCATAATGGAAGGTATCAAAATACGTTATGGCATTACGTGTACCAACTATGGCAGCAATGTTGTCAAATTCCGATATAATTATAAACATTGTATTTATTGGGTTATATAACACTTCATATGCCTCTGTGGTTCATTGTCCGTATTCACTAACATCTTGAATCTAGGTGTCAGACTCACTCAGAACACTGAATTATTAAATAGTTGAAATTATCGATAACATAACAAATTTTAACAAAATTGTTTTATCTTTTCTTCAAAAAGTATATTTAAAAAAATGAAATTAAGCTTTTCTGAGTCACAAACTCAATCTTAGGACGTTTGAAAATAAACCCCAGCAGTAACAAAATGGTATACCGATCACACGGTCCCAGGTTGGCTATCGATAGGAATTGTTTCTTTCTTTGTTCAATTTTAAATTGTTGTTTTTAAATTAACATATTAAATAATGTTCTAGCTATTCAATTAGAAATATATTTTAAAAAATCAACTGTGGTTGATGCTTGCTGAAGAAATGTTGCTAATTGCCTTGTAATTAATTAAGATTTAAATTGGAAATTTTAATTAAATACACAAATCATTATTGTACTCGTATACTTAATTTGGAAATTCACACAATATAAACAACATACCTGCTGCCGCGACGCAAACTGCTAATAAAATTACAACTTTCATTTTCTCTGATTATACGATACCCAGAAAAATCACAGACAAAGTATGATAAGCCAAGCCACTTGGATTCTGCCTAACACGAGTGCAACTGCAGATGGAATACGCTCTAGCATCTCCCCGCAGGCCTTTAAGTAGTCTGTCATTTATGTTCATGACGAATATGTCATCTTAAACCTCTAATTAGCATATTGCATAATTTGTCAATTTTTTTGTTTTTATTCATATGTCAATAAAACTTTATATGTTCATCCCGCTAAAATTTTAGCATTTACTGCAGCGAGTCAGCAAAATACCGGCTATAATGTCAGTGAACTTTACAGTTTTTCAGACAAATTTCTTAAATTAGCATATAGCGTATTTTATAAACATTATTAATTAATCTTTTACTTATAATTAGTGCAGCTTATTAATATTTGACAGTATGAAGTGTTATTTAACTGACATGTAACATCCGTCATTTGTTGTTGCAAATATATAGTTTTACAGGCTCTTTCCCATTAATCTAATGCAGTCAAGTCAATGTACATTAATAATGTTGGGCTTCCATTAAAGGAAGTTTGGAAGTATATTACTCTCAAGAAATGTGTGAAAACTTCCAAAATTGACTCATTGGAAGAGCAAAAACTTCCATAATTATTAAGAAAACTTTCAAACTAGAAAGCATGGAAGTTAAAAATATCAAAATTGGTTTCAGTATTACTTATACCATTTCACCATTTCAATCAGTCTTTAAGAAAAATGAATTATTATCATAAAAGTCTTTGAATTTGGCAAGTTAAAAGTGCATATAACTTGATTTTTAACATACTGGTTGAAAAAGAGTGGAAAAAGATATTGTATTAGGGAGACTTAAACTTCCACATTTCAGTGAAAAACTTCAAAAATTGATGGACAGAAGTACATACTCCCAGTTTCAAATTGTTAATGGAAGCCTGCCGTTATAATGTTTATGAATACAGTAGTTACGCACTTACATTACCCATTGTAACTTTGAATTAACTAACTAGAGGGCCAAGCATGATGCTTGACCATTCCGCCCCAATCTGATCCTTCATTCTAAATACCTAAGCTCTAGGGCCTGGATGGGAACAGCATAATCACTGCTTTCGTTTTAATACGTTTCAAAAAAACATTGACGTATGTAGTTTATGGAGTATGACATTATACATTGTTGCAAAACAATTTATGTGATAACTCAAATATGTTTAAGGTAAGGCCCGCAGTTTTTGACTACAAGAGTTTCTAAAAAGTATATGAAGCTTTCAGCTCTGGTGACCATATCCTTTACTGCAACAGAATCATTTTAATAAAGTTAATTCATGCCAACAACATCAGAAGCTTTCGACTACATTTCATAGAAATTGGCAAAAGGGTGTAAGGCTTGAAATTTCTAAAAGAAAAATTCTTTTTTTTTCTACCAGCCTTAATATTTTTAATTTCTGTCTATAAAATTGGGCGTTTATACGTGATTAAAAATGAGAAGATCTGGACTGATATTCAATTTTAATCTAAAGGTAATCTTATAAGTCATACATCATTGACTTCATTCACTCTAATGGTCAGTTATTTGTAACAAGTAATCCGATTAGCTAACTCGTTCTTAGATCCAATTAATACCAACATTGAATACCAGTCCTTTTCATAAAACTATGAGAATGGCACTTTAAGCCTTATTTGAAGGGAATTTTAAAAAGGAGCATGTCGAACGTATTTTATTCAGTGACCATATTAAACTCGTTCGTAGTTTGTAAAATGCGTTTTTTTCTATTGCGAAAAAACATGTATCAAAAAAATCATTAGGAGTTACAAAACTAAAGTACTGACGGCCGGAACCTTGTAACAAATCCTGATTTATGCTCAGATATTGCTTCTGAGTTTGAGTCTAGACACAGACTTGAAACCTTTCGGAATCATGGGGCAAGGTTCCGTATTCGCTAATGTCTTGAGTTTGAAAGATTCAAAACAGCCAATCTACATTTTATTCTATAATCTTTCTTTAAAGCACAATACTGATACAGCTGACCATATGTGTCACAAATACAATATAAAACAATTATTATTTACTCATTTTATGTCTAGAACAAGACAAAAATAAACGACTTATGACATTTAAAAAATCGCATTTTGAGCCTGAGTCTCAAATTCAGACTCAAGACGCCATTGAGTGTGGTCCCAGACGTGTGTACATTTGTTTGTATAATCACCTACGCAGTGATCTCCCTTGGCGAGCAGCAATGGGAAGTAACTGCTGCTCCTAGTGTTTTATCATTCGGAGCTCCTCGGCCATTTTTATCGAAAACAACCTTGGAAGTAGAAGTAGTTTGTAAAATTTTGAATATTATCATTACAAAATGTAGTGTTTTATAGTTGTATTTATTTATTTAGGTTTAATTGGTTGCCAGTGAAGTGTAATATTACAAATATATTTAAGATTCCCAAGAGTTTAGTCAGAAAGTTTAACTGGTAAATAAGATTACTACGCGATCTACTTGCAGCGGACTTACACGTACCGCTTTTTGAGTATGTAAACCGTCCAAAAACATCTGAGGTTGTTTTCGATAAAAATGGCCGAGGAGTTCCAAATGAGTGTTTTCTATGCACAAATGAATGGTGCGAAATCAGAACAAAGTTTGTTTTTATTCCATTTGAATGTGGATATTAAGAATAATATTCATCTTAATAGTGATGAGGAAATCAATACAAATGTTATGCATCGCATTGAAATGGCTAAGGGCATACCAAATCGTTTCTATGTTTAGCGTATTTTTACCATAGTTCCGACTAAAGGACGCAAGTGTAAACAACACGCTTCATACTTTATACTTGTAATCTCGGCTTTCGATGTCAGAATATGATGCATTATGTGTGATTCCCATGATCAACACACTTAAATACGTTTTATTTGAACTCATTTTTCAGTGGAAAACTTCAAAAATTGATGGACAGCAGTACATACTCTCAGTTTCAAATTGTTAATGGAAGCCTGCCGTTATAATGTTTATGAATACAGTAGTTACGCACTTACATTACCCATTGTAAATTTGAATTAACTAACTAGAGGGCCAAGCATGATGCTTGACCATTCCGCCCCAATCTGATCCTTTATTCTAAATACCTAGGGCCTGGATGGGAACAGCATAATCACTGCTTTCGTTTTAATACGTTTCAAAAAAAACATTGACGTATGTATTTTATGGATTATGACATTATACATTGTTGCAAAACAATTTATGTGATAACTCAAATATGTCTAAGGTAAGGCCCGCAGTTTTTGACTACAAGAGTTTCTAAAAAGTATATGAAGCTTTCAGCTCTGGTGACCATATCCTTTACTGCAACAGAATCATTTTAATAAAGTTAATTCATGCCAACAACATCAGAAGCTTTCGACTACATTTCATAGAAATTGGCAAACGGGTGTAAGGCTTGAAATTTCTGAAAGAAAAAATCTTTTTTTCTACCAGCCTTAATATTTTTAATTTCTGTCTATAAAATTGGGCGTTTATACGTGATTAAAAATGAGAAGATCTGAGCTGGTATTCAATTTTAATCTAAAGGTAATCTTATTTGTCATACATCATTGACTTCATTCACTCTAATGGTCAGTTATTTGTAACAAGTAATCCGATTAGCTAAATCGTTCTTAGATCCAATCAATACCAACATTGAATACCAGTCCTTTTCATAAAACTATGAGAATGGCACTTTAAGCCTTATTTGAAGGGAATTTTAAAAAGGAGCATGTCGAACGTATTTTATTCAGTGACCATATTAAACTCGTTCGTAGTTTGTAAAATGCGTTTTTTTCTATTGCGAAAAAACATGTATCAAAAAAATCATTAGGAGTTACAAAACTAAAGTACTGACGGCCGGAACCTTGTAACAAATCCTGATTTATGCTCAGATATTGCTTCTGAGTTTGAGTCTAGACACAGACTTGAAACCTTTCGGAATCATGGGGCAAGGTTCCGTATTCGCTAATGTCTTGAGTTTGAAAGATTCAAAACAGCCAATCTACATTTTATTCTATAATCTTTCTTTAAAGCACAATACTGATACAGCTGACCATATGTGTCACAAATACAATATAAAACAATTATTATTTACTCATTTTATGTCTAGAACAAGACAATAATAAACGACTTATGACATTTAAAAAATCGCATTTTGAGCCTGAGTCTCAAATTCAGACTCAAGACGTCATTGAGTGTGGTCCCAGACGTGTGTACATTTGTTTGTATAATCACCTACGCAGTGATCTCCCTTGGCGAGCAGCAATGGGAAGTAACTGCTGCTCCTAGTGTTTTATCATTCGGAGCTCCTCGGCCATTTTTATCGAAAACAACCTCGGAAGTAGAAGTAGTTTGTAAAATTTTGAATATTATCATTACAAAATGTAGTGTTTTATAGTTGTATTTATTTATTTAGGTTTAATTGGTTGCCAGTGAAGTGTAATATTGCAAATATATTTAAGATTCCCAAGAGTTTAGTCATAAAGTTTAACTGGTAAATAAGATTACTACGCGATCTACTTGCAGCGGACTTAAACGTACCGCTTTTTGAGCATGTAAACCGTCCAAAAACATCTGAGGTTGTTTTCGATAAAAAATGGCCGAGGAGTTCCGAATGAGTGTTTTCTATGCACAAATGAATGGTGCGAAATCAGAACAAAGTTTGTTTTTATTCCATTTGAATGTGGATATTAAGAATGATATTCATCTTAATAGTGATGAGGAAATCAATACAAATGTTATGCATTGCATTGAAATGGCTAAGGGCATACCAAATCGTTTTTATGTTCTGCGTATTTTTACCATAGTTCCGACTAAAGGACGCAAGTGTAAACAACACGCTTCATACTTTATACTTGTAATCTCGGCTTTCGATGTCAGAATATGATGCATTATGTGTGATTCCCATGATCAACACACTTAAATACGTTTTATTTGAACTCATTTTTCAGTGGAAATCTATCTAACAATTGAAAATGGTCTAGAATGGACTAAGAAAGTTCTGGTGTCTATATTCTACATAGGATGTCACTCGTATTTTTGTTTGTTGTTGTTTTGTTTATATTGTGTTTTTTTTTGGTTTGTTTTGTGTTATTGTATGTTTTTGTTGTTTTTTTTGTGGGGGGGGGACCCTTGTTTTATCAGGATAGCTTGATAGGTTTTCGAACTAGGGGTTGACACTAAACATAATAACAATTTGGTATGAGCTTACATAATACTGTTACATACGGATGCATATTGTCATATCAACATAAATTCTGCACCTTCTTTGATATACAATACACAGACACAGGCAAAGCCCGTTAGCTCGATATCGCTTGGCTCGATTTCCTCATTGGGTCGCACTATATGTAAAAGATCGATTTCTTTCTAATGAAGTTGAGAATTTCCCCAAGGCTCGAGGTATTTTCGCCATTCCCTTTGAGTTCGAGCCAACGGGGTTTGATTGAACATAACTGTAGTTCTAGTCCTGAAGAGGACGCCTGAACCTCCTATTCCCGTAGTCCCCAAGCTTGGTTTCGATAGCCGTTCGCTCCCTTCTCTCTTTGTCTAGTTCAAAGTGGACTTTCTCCACCTTCTTATCAAGAACTGTCAGTTTTACATTCTCCGAAATAAGGCTAGACTCAAGTAACATCTTAGTGGCGTTAGAATCTTCGTTGTTTACAAACTCGTCTGTAACAAGATTGCGGAGTCCCGGAAAATCGTATTTATCTGCCAAATGCAGGTATTCTAGACTGATTTCCACAGGCAGGGAGCCAGGTTTCTTTCCCTTCTTCATGTTCCGGAAGGATTGAATTATCGTCTGCTCGCACAGAAGCTTCAGACTGCTGATATCGTATTCTTCCGCGAGCGGTAACAAGGCAATTGCCGACTGCTCTGAAAATAGAGTCCATAATAGAATTAAGTATTATATCGTAAAATCGGATATCGTATTCTTCCACAAGCAGTAACAAGGCAATTGCCGACTGCTCTGAAAAAATAGTCCATGATAAAATTAAGTATTATATCGTAAATTCGGATATCGTATTCTTCAGCATACGGTAACAAGGCAATTGCCGACTGCAGTGAAAATATAGTTCATGATAAAATTAAGTATTTTATCGTAAATAATATCCCTTGTTGTTTGAATTTCTTCCAAATGTTCAACCAAAGCAAAACTGGTAAACTGCTTCAACTATCTGAAGGAGTTGAATACACTTTGAATATTTATAAATAGCAAGGTCATGTGGTTCATAGTGCAGAAATTATGGATAAAAATGTAAACCAGTATATAGCACAGAAATAAACAACTTCTACATGTTCTGGCAAAGTTATCTCCCCTTTAGTTTTGGTTTTGCTCCAAACAAACTTTGTCTGAATGAAGGTGGTGGTTGTGACGATATATATTGCCAATGGATTGAATTTTATAAACGGTGCATGTTTATCCCATCTAACAGATGCTGATTGTTCACAAATAGCTCACATGTGGTGCAGTTCTTATGATAAATGGTATAGCGTTTTGCGCAATATTGTTTTATAGCTCCCAGTTCTTTCATCTCCGTAATGTTTCCTGATACGATTGGTAAATATGAACCTATTTCCTCAATTATGTTTAATATCTATACACAACCCTCAATCTAAAATATTTAAGTATTAAGAAATATTTTTACTGGGACAGGGTTTGACAGATTTTCACCATAAAACTGGGAAAAATATCTATTAATGCTAAAGAATATAAACGGAGGATTGATAATTAATATCAAAAAAAATTAATCTTGTGGCTTTTATAGTATTGCCATTTATCATCGTTTGACATAATATCTGTAAAATAAAACCATTTGCATGGCTATCAATAAACTTTCAAGGAAAGATTGGTTTTGTATTTGGTGGTTGACGAAAAAAAACAACATTATACTAGATTATAAGTATCTTCCATGGCCGAGAGTGTAAGATAGGTTCATTCCGACCCGAGTGTAGGGTGTTTTGCGGAAACGAGGTTTACCTAGTTTCCGCAAAACACCCTACGCGAGGGTCGGGATGAACCTATCTTACACGAGCGGCTATGATAGATGCTTTTTCTCAGTTAAACAAAATTAAGTAAAAATGTATTTTTTTGCTGGAACTCGTTTGTGCTTAGTGAAAATAATTGCGTACGGATATGCGATAATTCGTGGTTGTCATGGATATCCGCGCAGTGATCCAGAGTATGTAAATGGTCTGATCCATCTTTAAATAGTTCTAAGAAAAGTGAAGAATTATTTCTTGAAAGGTGCGTGAAAACTGTTTTCTGGTGACATTTGACGCGAGAAATAATTAACTAGCGTTCTAAATATTGCCACAAGACAAGGTTTCCATGATGCGCTACAGACGACAGTCTTCAACATGGGAGGTAATAACACTGTGGTGACCATTAAAAGAAGTTCCATCCGGGCATTTTATCTTCGCCCGTGGGCAAGATAAGAATTTCTAGCATGGTTAAATGAATGGATCTACTTATCTGAGGTGGGAGAAAGTTTTTTCTTTGTAGAATAAAAACTTATCTTGCAGTATATGTCTCCAGCGGACTACCACATAATGAAGTTCATATGATGTTTCAAAGTGTTGTTTTTAGGCTTGAGCTTTAGCTCAATACTTTTGTAGTAGATCTAGACTACGAAATTCAACTGAGTCCATGTGTAATTGAAAATCATACTCAAAAGAACCAGATCTCAATAAAAAAAATCAGTTTGTGACACAAACCTGGAAAAGTGTTTTGTTAAAATATAGTTTGCGTATATTTACAGTAAACATGCTTACAAAACACGACTGTGATAGAGAAATCTCCTTTTAACTAGAAAATTCTTGCCAGTTCTGGTTTTGAACTCATTTGAACTATATTGCATAATAATTCTATAAATAAGAAACAACAGGATAGGGAACTACGATATGCAATGGTTAATTAATTCAACGCGATTTTCGCCCTTATGTACTGCTCTTACAGTGAAATTAGCTAAACGGATAAACTACAACATGTAACCCAGGAGTATTGCATGTTAAATTGAAGAACATAATTGTGTCCTAAATCATAATTCATTAATATATACCTCAGATTTTGCAAACATGTATTGGCGTTTATAAATACTCAAACTTCTTTAGTGAGCTTGGCTATTTTTCTTTGCACGGCTACGTATTTTTGCAAGCTTAAAAAAAATTCCATCTTGGCGTATGGATGTCTTATGTTTATGTGAACATTTTAATGATTCTAATCTTTATTTCGACGGATTATTGGTCAAATATGTCAATTGATGATTCAGAACAGAAACAATATTTTCTACACTACAGTTGTGCTGACATTGTCTAGAAATTGAAGTTGGTAAGCATAACCGAATAACACTCTACTACAAATGCATGGTTGAATCTGAAAACTACTACTTTGCTATGCTGTCCGTTTCTGTCCGATATGCTTTTACAATAGATCATTTCTAACTTATTGAATCGCTTTGTATTGATAATGTCATTAAAAAAACACCTTAAGATGTTTATTTTCAATGTGGTAGTGATTATGGTGGTTGTGGTGGTGTTGGTGGTGGGTGTGGTGGTGGTGGTGGTGGTGGTGGTGGTGGCGGCGGTGGTGGTAGGTGCCATTCTGTCATTCATATTAATAATTTTGAATATCTTATAGAAGGAATCATCGCTCAAGCCGTTCAGCACTATCAGTGTTTTGATTTGTAATGGAATCACCACCTCAACATTACTGTTTAGAATGTAAACACGTCATTTAAACCTTACATTTACTAGGGGTCAATAAAAGCAACATTATTCAGTATCCGTAATGACTTTGTTGATCCGAAGTACTTTAAATGCAGTGCAACACACCAGACCAGTGGCGGGTCGATGGTCTAGTGGTAACACACTTAACTGTAAATAGAGGAGTCGCATGTTCGATTCCCCGCCGCACCACTAAAACTACTGATCATATTCCGGGAAGGACGTTAAGTGACAGTGCTATACACTTGCGCACGTTACATGTATATCTAACAAGGGTTACATTATGTCTGTGTACTATGGTCCAAAAACTTGACTAACAATCTGATTGGCTCGTTCGCCGAATGGGCCTTGCCCGAATCAAACTCAATCACCACACCAGTACGCGTAATTAAGTAGTCGACTCTGTGGGATTAAAATGCAAGTAGTCGATTCGCAGGAATAAAATTACAATGGCATACATGTTTACGAACAGTCTCAAGACTGACTCGAAACGTAGATTCAGAGTATGAAATTTCGAAATGTGAGAACAAATATTTACAGTACATTACTGTTGTGGGTTTTTTTTAAATTATAGAACAATACTCGAATGGAAGGACACATAATTATATACAGTTGAAACCCGTTGGTTTGGGACCGGCCAAAATACTTCGAGCTTCGCGAATATCGAGCTAATCGGGAATGCTTACATAGAAAAACAACAAATCGGTTCTTAAAATCATGTTCGAGCCAACAAAGAAATCGAGTCAAGCGATATCGAGCCAACGGATTTCGGCTGTAATTAACATTTGCAATTTTGACTGATCTAACTCAGTCTAACTCCGACTTGCGACTGTTCGTAAACGGAATTCAACTCTTGTCAATTTCAGACTCAAGATGTTAGTGAATTAAAACACTGTATCCGAAATTTAAAGTCGGTCTCATTGGGTAAAGCACAAGGCCTCGAACTAGTACGTGCCATTTATTGTCGACCAGAGGGGCTAAAAACTGCAATGCCAAAAACTAGTGTACGTCATTCAGTGGTCGACCCGAGGTGCTAAAAACTGCAATGCCACAAACTAGTACACGTCATTCAGTGGTCGACCCGAGGTGCTAAAAACTGCAATGCCACAAACTAGTACACGTCATTTAGTAGTCGCCCCAATGGGCTAAAACTGCAATGCCATAAACAAGTACACGTCATTTAGTAGTCCACCCAATGGGCTGAAACTGCAATGTCACAAACTTGTACACGTCATTAAGTAGTCCACCCAATGGGCTGAAACTGCAATGCCATAAACTAGTACACGTAATTAAGTCGTACACCCAATGGGCTAAAACTGCAATGCCACAAACTAATACACGTCATTTAGGTAGTCCACCTAATGGGCTTAAAATGCAATGCCACAAACTTGTACACGTTATTATGTAGTCGATCCAACGGGCTTAAACTGCAATGCCGCTAACAAATACACGTCATTCAGTAGTCGACCCAAGAGGCTAAACCTGCAGTGCCACGAAAAAATATACGTCATTTAGTAGTCGACCCAACGGGCTTAAACTGCAATGCCACTAACTTATACACGTCGTCTTGTGATCGACCCAAAAATGCAATGCCATAAACCAGTTCCCGAAACTAAATGTGCTTAAATTGAAATCATATAAACCTGAACACATACTTAAGTTGTCGAAATGCTGTGCAACAAGCCAGTACAAGAAGCTAAATAGTCGACCCGAGTGCATATAATTAAAATGTCAAAATCCAGTACAAGAGATTCAGTAATCGACCGGGAGTGCTCACATGCAATACAAATAGCTGTACCCCTAGGTACGTAAATGTATTAGGGTGAAACATTACAATGTCATATAGAAGTACCTGTAATAATGTAATCGACTCTGGGGTCAATAAATGCCAGCAGCTCTACGACGTCCTCAAATTCCTTCTCGGGAAGGTCGAGGTCACGGTTCTTGGAGCTGGATCCCAGGATCTTGGCCATAACGGGGGAGTGATAGGCCAGCAGGGCCCGGCAAGTGAACAGCTTCTTACCACCAACCTGGGGGATAATAGGTTCATGTGAATATATGCATACGCTATTATGTTGATAGATATTCGGGCTATTGCGTATTGTAATATATTTTTACATACCCCTTAGCTCATATCTGTGGCCATTGAACGCTGAGTTTGCAGTTATAAATGTTATTCAACGTATTATAGTAGATCTATGTATTCAATAATACTCATTTTAACATTTCAAATACATATTTTGGGTAAAACCTTTTTTCACTATTAAATTAGTGGCAGTTAGTGTACAGGGACATGCCTCCGCCAATGACATTGCCGGACAGATTTTCAATAAATCATTTAGAAGAGCAATCGAAACAAAACTTCATAACGCCTCATACAATCGCCAAATTTATAGTTTCGAAGAAGCCCGCTAGTACGGCGCTGGTTACTGTAGTGCCCGGACTCCCGACTTTATTGTATAGAAGACCAAAACTAAAGCTTACAATTACTTAATTTCAACATTTCAGGCGCGGCATTTTCAACATAACAGAGAAAGAGTGCCAGACGTCACGCGCACTGGCACCGGATTTTCAAACTCAAACATTTTTTAACGTTTACTAACGTTAGTATAATTATTATACAGTACAAAGTGCAAATTTGAAAAAAAAAAAAATTCAATATTTTTTTACATATTCGGTATTATAATTTTTAGTAAGCAATTATAATATTTTTTTGATTTTGTAAAAAAAATGTTTGAGTTTGAAAATCCGGTGCCAGTGGTCACGCGTTTAGTGCTCACTCGGTTAGATATATTATGATACAATATCAGAAACAAAAGGTATGTTATGATATTATACTGAAACAAACAACTAGTTTTTAATGATGATATTAATTGTGTGTTTATCTTCATTTGGTGTATCGCCGCTTTGTATAAAAAACGGTCGTACCATAGTGCAAATCATATAATTATATTATCATTTTACGTCCAAAAAACATGCATTGTAAAAACATTAAACATGGGACGTTTGTCAAATGTAACGAAGCTGAAATGATATAATCATGAAGTAATAAGTAGCGGTAATTATTAATGCAATCCATATAAAGCGTATAAAACATTTCTTGTGACAGAAGATGGTTCGTGACTCATGAAACTACCATTTAAGATACATATCCTGACCAAACAAGAAAAATACTTGTTAAGGACTCGTTTCCTATAATACGCCACAATTGTCTTATGTTGTGACATCTTATGCTATTATGTCTAAGTGACACGTTATTATGTCCAACCGACGTATTGTCAATTTCCGTCTTAACATGGTTAAAGACGTTATGTTGTTGTTGAAAATCACCAAGTGACTAGTGCTATTTGAAATCATTTGAGTCAGTATAAGTCTTAGATAATGAAATAAAAAAGTGTATGAGTTCGCCTACTATTTTGAACGTTATTTTATAAGGGGTAGTGATGAAACAATTATTGAGTACAATCGATAAATCGTCGCTGACAATGCTATGTCGGCGACAATCGATAGTGGTTCTCCAAAATCGATGTCGCTAATGTTACTTCCGGTAACTACGTATTTTTTGTTTTGTGGTAAAAGTCGAGTAAATGTCAACTTTTCTTTCAGGTAAATTCTCGTTGAGTTCATTTTAACAAGCGATGTCACTGTCTTACACAAATGCGGTGGATGTAAATACTTTTGATTAAAAACTTACAAACCCTCCCAAAATAACGACTTGTTTAAATTTGTGTATATATTTCATAAGACCTTCTTCAATAACATGTCTCTATTGTGTAGTTGGTCTTACCTGCAAACACCGGGAATCCCGGCTCGATGCATTCTGTTTTTGAAACCTTATTTAGTATCGTTTGTAATAACAAGGGAAGTAATGTCCGGTGCGTCCAGGTATCCTGGTTCGTTGTCGATTCGGTGAGTATAACAATTGTTTTCTGTGTGTAAAAACGAAAAAAAAATAGAAACGACCTTGTGCACCGAATGAAGAGCAATAAATTATTGCTAATTTCCGAAGAGGCTTGTTTAAGATGAAAAGCATGGCCGTATTAAAATATCTTGTGAAAACAACGCACGTTTTCATAGGCTTACCGACTCACTCAATGCATTTTATTCTTCAAAACAACGATTTTCTACCGTTCTCTGTCGTGTAATTCTCATCTGATACCGTGACATGGTCAATCAAAGGTATTGTTACTGTATTCCGGGTGCAGATCGCAAGTTTTTTTAGATAGATCAGCACATTTAAGAAAATGCTTACTGGTTCATTCTGGTGATTTTAAGAACCCAGGTTCATCCCAATTTGAGTAAATCTATGGCACACTTTAATAACGATTAAAAGGCGTCGATTGTTTTCCTAATACATGTATGTGCACTAAAACACGCGGAAGAAGGGCCCAGATTCCCAAAAAAACAAAAAATATTCACCCATAAAAACGCGTAAGTCGCTCTTCACCTACGATAACGCGTAAGCCGTGATTCACCAACGGTAACGAAGAAGCCTCGATACACCTTACATAACGATGAAGCCGTGATTCACCTTATATAACGTGATTCATCTATTGTAACAAGGTAGCGGTGATTCACCTAAGATACTGCAAAAGACATGATTCGATAATGCGATACGATAATGAGGGAGCCATGTTTCACCTACGATACCACGGAAGCCGTGAATCACCTAAGATAGCGCGGTAGAAGTGCTTCTCCAGACGTGATTCACCTACAATAACGAGAAAGCTGAGGAAGCCGTGATTCACCTACGATAAAGCAGAAGCCGTGATTCACCTACGATAAAGCAGAAGCCGTGATTCACCTACGATCGCGAGGAAGCCATGATTTACAAACGATTATGGTGGTCGTGATTCACAAGCGATTTTGAGGAAGCCATGATTCACAAGCGATTTTGAGTAAGCCATGATTCACAAACGATTTTGAGGAAGCCATGATTCATCTGCGATAGCGAGGAAGCTTTGATTCACCTACTATAACGAAAAAGCCATTATTCACCTGCGATAACGAGGAAGCCGTGATTCACCTACGATAGCGCAGAAGCCGTGATTCGCCTACGATTACGAGGAAGCCATGATTCACCTACGATAATGAGGTAGCCATGATTCACCTGCGATAACGAGGAAGCCATGATCACCTGCAATATCGAGGAAGCCGTGCTTCACAATCGATTTTGAGGAAGCCATGATTCATCTGCGATAGCGAGGAAGCCTTGATTCACCTACTATAACGAAAAAGCCATTATTCACCTACGATAGCGCAGAAGCCGTGAGGAAGCCATGATTCACCTACGATAATGAGGAAGCCATGATTCACCTACGATAACGAGGAAGCCATGATTCACCTACGATAACGAGGAAGCCATGATTCACCTACGATAATGAGGTAACCATGATTCATCTGTGATAACGAGGAAGCCGTGCTTCTCCAGGGTTGCCACCGAAATCTTGCAAGGCTAGATCATCACGAAATTCAGGCTCAGCGAGCCAGGTAACCTTTCGCATGGTAGGATTGTATACAGGAATGGTTTTACACAACTAGTTATGTGCTTAAGCCTGCTAGATATGACGTGAAATAACATTCACAATTTTGGCTTCAAATTTCGAATTAATATAAACTTAAAACATTTCTATACAAACATTTTCATACGGTGTTTAAGTATTTCAAATGGTGCACCGTTACGCGACTTAAATGCAGTGATATGTCTGCCGCATACTGTATACGACGGCGTGGTGCTTCAATGTCGCACAGTATACGGCAATGTTTGTATTGTTATAAAATCCCAGGGTTTAAAATCTTGGGTGAATTTGTACGGGAACTAGCGGTGCTGGTTCTCGAGCCTGGCTCTCAGAGCCACCGCTCGTACGTGTGGTCGTGCATGGTACGAGATCTGTCTCCTCTCTTCTGTCTTTCCCACTGGCTCTTGGAGCCACCATCGGACATGTGTATGTGGTCGCACATGTTTCGAGATCTATCATATCTTGATTACTCTTTGATTGATCTTTGCCTCCCTTCCTCACACTTTATCTTTCCATTACACACCCTCCCCTCTTTTCATCTTAAATCACAAAACCTTATGTACTTTCTACCTCTCAACTTCCGCATCTTAACTCCTTCCTCACCCTTCTTCCCCTGTCACTTCACATTTTCGCCTGGATCTCTCCCATTCCTCAAACAATATCTTTCTTCCCTCCTCTACGCCTTTCTTCTCCTCTTTACCCCAATCTTTCCCCCCTCCCCCCCCCCTCCTCTTCTTTCCCTTCTCCTTTCTCTTTTCTCTCCCTTCTCCTCTCTCTTTCCCCTTCTTTCTCCCCTTTCCCTCTTCTTTCACCCTGATTTTCTCATTCCTTTATCTACTATTTATCTCCCCCTCTAACTGTTCTCTCTCCCCTTTTCTTTTCCCCTTTTTCTCTCCACTTCTTTATCTTCTCTGTTTCTCCCCCTTCTCGTTTCTGCATATTTCTTCCTTCCTCCTTCTCTATTTCCCCTCTTTCTCTCCCCTTCATTTTCTCTTCTCTCACACTCTCTTTTTTCCCTCTTTATCTCTCCCCTCTTTCTCTCCGCTCCCCATTCTTTCTTCCCTCCTCTTTCTCCCCCTTTCCCCCCTCTTTTTCTCTCCTCTCTCTCTCTCTCATCTCTTTATTTCCCTTCTATTTTCCAACCTCTCCCCCTTCCCCCCATTCTCTCCTCTTTTTCTCCCCTCTTTACCCCCTTTCTTCTTTCCCTCCCCTTCATCTCCAAGACTCTATTTCCCCTCTTTCTATCTCCTCTTTTTCTCTTCTCTCACCTTACCTTTTTCCCTCTTTATCTCTCATCACTTTCTTTTCCATCTCCTTTCCACCCTTTCTCCATTTCTCCCCCATTCTCTCGTCTTTATCTCCCCTCTTTACCCCTTTTCTTCTTTCCCTCCCCTTCATCTCCAAGACTCCCCCCCCCCACTTTCTCTCCATTCTTTCTTCAATTTATCTTTAATCACATAATTTCAAAAAAACATTTTATTTCATATTTAATGAACTCCAGACTCTTAAAAGACACTTCGAATATGGACAGAATCAAGCATGTCAGATGAAGAGTTTAGACAGTCAACAACTTAAGTAAACACTATTTCAAGTAAAGATTGACCGTGAGTTTTGAGGTTTTCATTCAAAATGACTCTTCTTATATACGTGTTATATATAGTACACTAACAAAAATAAGGATAAACAATGGACGCATTTAATTTGTTGACAAAAAGAGATTTATAAGTCGATGTTAACTGCTTTACTAAGACATAAATGTAAATTTCTTCTTTTATAGCACGTATACAAGAAAAAAACTTTAAAATCGTTCAAGTTTACGTTTTAATTTTTATTTAAAAGTAACAAAATTCGCCCAAAATGCATTATTTCGGACCAGCCCTTGCAAACAATTTAAACAAAATGAAAATGGATTCTTGGGGAAGGGCGGAACCCTAATGGTTACGACCCTAGGTTACTTATCCTCTAAACCTTTTTTTAGTGTTGAGCGCTAAATGCCTCTATACTAACATGTGCTGAAACACGAGCTTATAAGTAACTCACTTTATAAAACCAATTAATGACTAATTGGAAATTCGGCAGTTTAAATCTGCTAAATGGATTTGTTTCGGCCGGTTTTACCAGAGCTCTTCTTAATTACAAAATGTATATCTGTCCGTCCATCCTCGTTGTGAAGAAATTGAAGATAAAATAATTTAGAGTACAAAATTATAAATACCACCGCTCAACGTCTAATTGTTAAATGCGATTTATTTATTTCAAGGAAGTAAAGTCACATTATTAAATGTTTATTACTTATGTCGGTTTAATATGTTTTGGAAAATAATTTAATTAGTTTTGTTTTTCTTCCCTTTTCCTCACGCTTTCTGTCGCACGAGACAGTCCGTTTGTCATGGAAACATGGCTGAGTGAACCAGTCATTATGTCTGTCTGTCACCATGCAACGGTGTCTGCATTATATATATTTTGCTGTTAAACTTCATCTTTCGAACATTTGTAAGTCAGTAATTCTCACAACCGGAAAGCCATTTATATCAACGTAGTTTTCGTAAGTACATAATCCGAGTTCATACAGCGAAGAAGGAGTAACACTACTCTTTACAACAGAACAATGGTATTAGTTTATCTATCTATACTTCAATGAGCAATGGTAATAACTACACATAACTAATAACTAGACAATAAAATGCATGGCTCTGTTGTAACCCCCCGCCCCTCCCCCCCCACACACACCCACTCCCCCTCCCCTCCACCCCCATAAAACAATTTTGATCGATACCTGCAGCACGACGTCGGAGAAGGGGTCCTGTTTGAAGAATGGAAGGTCTGTCGGCTCCGGTCTTTGCTGTTGTTGAAATTCAATATCGTCACTGCGTGCTGTGACGTCACCTCTTACTGATAGCGTCATATCCGTGCTAGTCGATGTCGACGTCCGGTCGGAGACACTGCCAAGGTTACCAATCTTTGGTTTAACCTCGGTGTTGTTTGGTAAATTAGAGCGAGTTCGGCTTCTGTTGGTCGCCTGGGTTCCCGTCCTCGGCGTCATCGTCGGCATCCGCGACGCCATATTTTATTTTACAATTTAAAAGATCCTTTCAGTAAATATTGGCTATTATATTTAATACTTGCTTTTAAGTATATGTCCTTCCGAATATCATTTTTATTGTAAGTTTTGATCGACTATCGATCCATTCAATTCTATTGTTTGTGGCGCTCTGCAGAAAGACTGAAAACAATAGATAGGGACATTTGATATGAAAGGAAAACAAGTTAAATACCAGGGGCTTACCTTGCCCTCTATTCACTGTAGGTTTGAGCGTCTATGCGTTCTGGGGTGCTTTACTGAGTGCTTGAAAATAAACAGTTTTTTGTTAAATACAATGTTACACTTTTCTCAGCAGATTTTGTTCTCTGAAATAGCAAGCAAATATGCCCCCCATTATGTAGCTTTCATATTGTCTAACAGACGTCTTATTTTCTGTCAATTCTGTCATTGAACGGTATTATTACATTATCACTGTCAATGTCCATATGTCTGTGATAGTATGTTGTCAAGTACGCATACTGGAATTTTGACCGAGTTGTTTTATTTTTGGGTCAGAATAATGTGGATTCAGCCGTGTACTTGCGTGGTAGAGGCTGCTACAGTTTCGATTTAACTATGTAAAACAATTCATTTTAAGTATTACTGTCATATATGTCAAAGAGCATCATCTTGTTTTGTGCATCACTTTAATAAAATAAATCCCTGGATGAGAGAGGTCATAATATATCTCCTTAAAGCTGCACTCTCAAAGATTGACCGTTTTGGCTTTTATTTTTAAAGTTTTCTAGAAACAACTGATTTGGGTAGCAATGCCTTTCATTCAGCCATACAAGATATCTCGCAATAGAACATACCTTAATTGTTTGCAAAACTGCCGAAAAAAGGTGCTTTCAGCAATAAAATACCAATTTTCGAACGTTAATATTAAAAACTGCGGTCTAATCAGGACATTGCTACCAAAAAAAAAATGATATTAAAGCTGCACTCTCACTGATTGACCGATTCGATATATTTAATTATTAGCATTTAATCTCAAAATCAGATCTCAGAATCAGCTGATTATGGCATCAATGCTTTTAGGCAGAATACAGAGTGCAGCTTTTAACTCCATTGTTTTGAATCAGGTCCCTTGTTATTTTTATACCATTCTGTCAAATCAAACTTTCTGTCAAAACAAATCTTTTTGTGAATTGTCCACACTACAAGGCGTTCACTTTGAATAGAATATCTTTATTTAGTGCTCAAAGGCAACATGTATTTTACATGTTTCAGCACGAGATCCATTAAAACTGACAAACTTGTTCAAACACAAGAAAACAATCTTTATATAAAAGACAGTAATTGTCTTTTAATTTGAAGCTGGCGAAAAACATGCCAAAAAAAAGAAGACTGCACGTAAATAAAATCAAAATTAAAACTGACAGACTAAGTATCTTAGGACAGACAGTATGTCTAAAAATAATACCATTGTGTCAAACATGAAGGCAGAGGTTCAATTTAGGTGGACATTTATTAAATGTTGGATCAGAATAGAAGCTCGACTTGAATTAAAATTCAATTAAAATCAAAAGAACAGACAACATCTTAAATAATGCTGTCTGTTTTGTAAGTTGTATTGATTTCCAACGGTATTATTAAATTTTGTTATACAGTTTTGACTGTATTAGTGTTGATGAAATACAAAACATCAAAATAATTGATTTAATTATTATGTAGATAAACAATAATGCATTTTAACAACAACACCATAAATCACCGATGTTAAAGGAAATAATGTATCATCATAAAAAAAATAGCTACAAGTTTTCCGTCTTTGTTTTTCTCCAAAATTCGTTGTATAACGTCAGTGTTTAGTTTTGATTTTCGAAGAAAAAAACAACAACTATTGTTCTAGCCTTGATGTCGTCGTTGCCGTTGTCATCGTCGGCGTCTTTGGTTTAGTTTAAACATTATTTATTAGTCGAAAACACACTGAAATACTTATTATATATGTATCATCGGAAGGCGTTAAACAAACTGTTTGTTTCGACTAAATCGGTCGACCCTATTTTTTCCATCCCGACCATACATTATTTTAGCCGTAAGTGTGTAGATTTTTTTTCGTAATTTCCTAAAAAAAATGATCATTTATGACTGACAATGATGATTTTGATCGCTTTTCAGCTAAAGTCATGTAGACTTATTTATTTGTATGCATATCCAAATGTCTTCTTTTAACCTTTAAGACCCTTTTAACCCCTAGAAAGATGCATGTATCGCAATTAAGAATTGTAACAAAACCGAAAGCAAATCTAAATTAAGCAAAACAACGTCATTACGAAATTTGAATATGACGTGAATTTCCGAATACCTAAAATTCTATAATTTGCATTTTTTAACTAAGTAGTTTTTGGTTAAAATAGTTTACCCGGTAATGTATATGAAAACACTTATTTTATCATTATTTTACTATATGACATCAACTTAGAAAAAATAGTCATAGTATTAGAATAGGTGAGAAAGCTTATTCATACTCGCACTTGGGCTTTGGCCATTCGGCGAGAGCTCCGATAAGATTGTTAGTCATTTTATTCTATTTTTGAAGTATAGTACACATACAGAATGTTACCCTTCTTAAAGCTACAGTGGTTCTTTAACGTGCACCAGTGTATACCACTGTCACACTGAACACCCGGAAGTAATTCGGGTACTCCCGGTAGACGATTAATATTTGTTTAGTGGTGCGGCGGGGAATCGAACCTGCGACCCCTGGATTGACAATCAACTGTGTTACCACTGAACCACTTCTCCGTCACTTTTTATTTCATTTATATTTTGACCTATTTATCATACATTGATACCATCACGTGGTAATATCAATCAACCAATCACGCAGCAGCAAAGCTGTTGAGCTAAATATGAAACATGTGGTCTTCAAAAACGATATTTGAGCTAATATCAACACTTGCTAAAGGGTTCAAGTTTTGATGTTTTAACACTCCCATTAATTTGCTGCACTTCATTTCGTCATATACAAAAAGTGCATTGTACAAAAACATGAGCGAGTGCCTATCTGCGATTTTTCAATAAACAACATTGACAATTTTTCATTTCAAAATAATTGCATCACATTTTAGAAACAGGAGCTTAATTTTCTTTATGTGAAATTTCATTTGAAAAGGTCCGTACATCTCTGGTTATTCCAGTCTAATACGGCAACTGCTCAGCTACTGTTTACAAATGGTTAATCTCCGCCCGCTTATCTACCTCATTAGCATATAGTGAGTCAGTGATCCAGTTCGGGATTTTGTTTGTAATTTCCCAATATTTTTTTTTCTTTTAATAAAGCATATACCTCGGGATTTTTACAGACATTATATGAGACTCTTTCATAGATATGTTCTCAGTTTTATTTATTTTTTTATTATTTAATTTTAAGTGGCACTGAGGCTTTAAAACTTTCTACAATAGCGATTATCACATTAATACGTTTTTCATCTGTATTTCAAACATTTTCGACATTTGATTCATTCAAAAGAGCAGTAAATTGGTCTTAAAAGCCCCACTCTCCAGTGAATATTTGCTTTTTTTGGACGATCAAGGAAATGATTAAACAATTTGAACGCTTCGAATTACTCGACATCCTGATAGCAAAAAAGAGTGGACACAATTAAAACCGTTGTTCTTAAATATGTTCAATTCGCCTTCACCAATAGATAGAAACATTTTATAGTTGTCAACTTTGCTGCAAATTGACAGGTTATATTATGCATTGTCCTTATTTTGTCTATACACATCGAGGTCGAAATGCCTTTGTGGCCATTCGTAACAGAAATGCCTGTAGATCTTAAGGGCCAAGGTTCAAACTCTGTTGCCGATCCTAGTTTCTCTTTATTACATGTATAGCATTCATTTGAGTTGGTTTAACATACTTTTATTTTTGAAAAGAACATACAAAGAATGTAAATCTTATGTATTATATCACATCATAGGATTGTGTTGGAAGACAGTAATCAACAAAATCTATTACTAGCATTCGTACTCAATCTTGTTGTTGTTGTTTGTTGTTGTTGCTGTTGTTGTTGTTGTTGTAAATGTAAATGCTGTTATTGTTATTGTTGTTATTGTTGTTGTTGTTATTGTTGTTGTTGTTTTTTATTGTTGTTGTTGTTGTTGTTGTTGTTGTTGTTTTTCAAGCAAATATTTACTTCAAAACTTGACCTGATAGTCTTTTACGCCAAATTTGTATATAATGAAATAATAACGTACACAATATTGTTCGCATATTTATGATGTGTATAGGACGCTTCATGAAATTAAATTAATTAATAGCCAGTGCCTGTCAATTATGTATTCATTGCACTTATCAAGCATAAAAACTGCAATTAAAATGTAATTTTAATTTAAAACATATTTTATTAAGTAATGGTTTAAGATTATTTGAATTCATTAACCAAAATAAATAGATCTGGTGTGTCGCCAGTATTCGGACTTTTTATTTAGTTAATGCATGCTAATAACCCTTTAACCAGCTTAGTGGTCGATATTATAGTTTGTCGACTTATACAGCCCCCGTTAAGTTTACCCATTCAATTAAAATAAAAAAAACGGCTCACTGCTGATTTACCTGACTAAGTTTATGATAGATATGAAAAGTAAATACATTCCATTGGACAAAATATAATTTCGAACACTAAATAAAGTTTATTATTAGTTATTAATTTACACAAGAAATCACGGCTACAGTAGCAGCAGTTCTGAATAATAACAAAAATCGAAGATGTTTTACCTAATAAGACCTGTACACATTTTGGTTGTAATTTCGACAATTAACAATGCATACATGTTTGTATTTGTCGCTAAATTGTACAATATGTAACCATATGTAAATTTTATGTTCTGATCTGTTTTGTTCGGTTCTGTACGGTTCGATTCGGTTCGGTTCGGTTCATGCTAGTTTTGATTATCAATAAAGTCTGTACGAAATATATACAATTCAATTGAAATTGCATTTGCAAAAAAAGCATAATAAGTCAGACAACATTATTTCGTCCCAAATTTAAATGGTGATTCCTCTACTTCCTAGTGTAGATAAAAATCATGTAATGGCACACACAAATAACAATCTCTACAATCTCTATCAGTAGAGTACAAATTTGTTGGACCATTTCGTGCGAGGCGAGATGTTAGAAAGGGTTGACTCCATGTCGTGTTTGTACTTTCTCTCCCGGTCCAGGGCGTTGTTCAACCTCGCCAATTTCTTTTCCAGAATTATCAGTTTCACGCTTTCACTAAGGGTGTCCGCATTTACGATGGTTTTCGTTTGGCCAGGCGCCGCGCAGTGAACGTGCTCATCTATACACATGTTTAAAAGTCGGTCGAACCGGTACCGGTCTGACATGATCAGGTACTCTTCGTTGATTTCAGCTGAAAACATAAAAAAGAGTGGTGGGATCGTGTAGTCTGCGCTATTATACTAATTATGACGGTGAATCTGTTATTCGCTTAGCCTGTAAACTTAAGACAAACGTGTATGTTTTGCACCCTAACAGATATTCGAAGTTGTTGATATGTTCTAATGGACCAGTCGCCTAAGCAATTATTGCGGTAAATAAGGTGCATTTATTAATTTTTCTCCGATATTGACCTAAAAAGTAGATTTGGATACATCTGTCCAGTGGCTGGTCCAAATGATTTTGAAAACTATGCATGTTATTTTCTTTGGTAGTATGCGCATTCAGCGCTTAATTTACGTGGTCAGTCGTGCGTCAGACCTAAACATATTTATTTTAATATGTAAATGAAAATTTTGAAGTCGAAAACTGCAAAGTGTATTTAGATGACAACATGGCCACGTACATGTCATATGTTGATGCTCCGTTTCCCCAAGTATTATACTTTAAGGCTTTCGTTAAGTTTGAACATGTTGGCATGGTTGTGTCATTCATGAATGTTGACATTGTGACGCGAATTGTGCAAAATTTCAAAATGATCATTCAACGTCAGATGTCAAAATACCAGCAATGTATACCTCATTTTACCTTCTGTTGCCTATTCACAAATTTGGTTGGCAAATAACAACCGTTTTGAATAACATCTTTATTCCCTGCAGTATTTATCTTAATATGTAACACGTTTTTTCTTGTGAGTCCAAATGTACAATCGTCGTCAGATGTGTCCACAATTAACTGTGCTGAATTTAACGACCGCTAAAATCTCCTTTTAGGGGTTGTTCCATTTAATGAAACCAAATATGACTGAATGGAAATTGGGCAGTCGTTTTTTGTGTCGTAAGTTTTCTAATTAATTGAATCAAAATCCGTCTGGTGATCCCCATTTGCGAATACATGAGGATACACATTAAGCAAGTTTGGATTTACTTTGTGCCCGGCTTATGTAAGCCGATTAAACGGTTCAATGTTAAATAAAGCGAAATCAGACAATAACTATTCCGTTTATATGGAGACGTCACACCAAAAGACCAAATTTTGCCTGGAGTCTGGAGCCGACTATATTGGTTCGAAGACAAAAATGTTCATTTTTGAAGTGTTTAGCGCCAAATGTCTCGCGAATGCCTCTAATCTAGGAAATGCGCAAGTGAGCCACAATTATTGTTTGGGTATAAAACGAACGCCTTTATATTCAAAAAGGGTGTGTGTTTCTCTTACGGGGTATATGTCCCAGTCTGTGGTCTTTCCGTAGTTGCTCGTACGCGGCGTGCAACACGTTCTCACAGTTTCGTCTTAACTTGAACATCTCGTATTCCTCCGCTAGCGGAAGTAACTGCTTCGCCGCCTGCGCTGTAAAAAAGAAGTCCGGATCATGAAATTGTCTGATATAGCATATTATGACAAAAATATGCACGACATATTTTGACAGTTTATACAGTTATTATGCTTTTGTCGGTATAAATTAAAATTCAAATGTTTTAAAATGTGATGCACCGTCAGATTTTGGGAAACACATTTGAAATTAATATGGCTGTTGATAAGCGACAGTTTTGGGAGAAAAGGGGAAAATAATTACATAAAACCTGCTTTTCATGACAGATTTATTAACTTCATTACAGACTTCACAGACACTAATTAACGATCACGTGCTTGATATGGTGAAGACAGTAAAAAGGTAGGCTATAATTACCTGTTAATAGGGATCTTCATCCGCCGCTGAATTTTTTTTTCCAAATCGCAATCTACTGTAAGTTTTCGAAGAACCGTGTTTTTTTGTGCTTTTTATACTCATAACAAAATTGTTATCGGCGTGCTTGCTTTACGTTTGATTCCTATACCATCTTCACCATTCCATGCGAATATGTACATATAATGTACTAGTAGTTGCAAACATTTAACAGTTCATACGCACACACACGTAGATGATATAGCTGCATACAATTCCCATTTCATATGCGTAGAGACAATGAAGTTGCAATAATTCACCATTGCATTCATATATAGATAATAAAGTTGCATACATTCACCATTTCATGCGCATATTGATAATGAAGTTTGCATACATTCACAATTTCATGCGCATATTTATAATGAAGTTTGCATACATTCACAATTTCATGTGCATATTGATAATGAAGTTTGCATACATTTACCATTTCATGCGCATAATGATAATTAAGTTGCATACATCACCATTTCATGCGCATATTGATAATGAAGTTTGCATACATTCACCATTTCATGCGCATATTGATAATGAAGTTTGCATACATTCACAATTTCATGCGCGTATAGATAATGAAGCTGCATACATTCACCATTTTATGCGCATATAGACAATGGACTTGCATACATCCACCATTTCATGCGCATAAACATGTAGCTAATTAAGTTGCATACATTCACCATTTCATGCGCATATAGATAATGGAGTTGCATACATCCATCATTTCATGCGTATATAGCTAATTGAGTTGTATACATTCACCATTTGATGCGCATATAGATAATGGAGTTGCATACATTCACCATTTCATGCGCATATACCTGTAGCTAATTAAGTTGCATTCATTCACCATTTCATGCGCATATTCATGTAGCTAATTAAGTTGCATACATCCATCATTTCATGCGCATATACATGTATCTAATTAAGTTGCATACATTCACCATTTCATGCGCATATTGATCATGCAGTTGCATACTTTTACCATTTCATGCGCATATTGATAATTCAGTTGCATACTTTTACCATTTCATGCGCATATTGATAATTCGGTTGCATACTTTTACCATTTCATGCGCATATTGATAATTCAGATGCATACTTTTACCATTTCATACGCATATTGATAATGCACTTGCATACTTTTACCATTTCATACGCATATAGAAAATGCACTTGCATACTTTTACAATTGCATGCGCATATAGATTATAAAGTTGCATTCCTTCAATGATATATTGTTAACAAATATATTATTTATCATAACATTTCATAAAGTAATATGTGTACATATGTATGCACGCACGAGTATACAACAGAGTAAGTATATAGACAACAGAGTAAGTATATAGAGAGGTTGCGAAACAGGACGTGTTTGCGTACGCGTAGCTACATGTACAAGTTGAAGTTTGGTTTAAAAATCGTTCGTTAAATTTCATTATAAACTTACAAGTACTTGAAGGCTCATATATACTCGAAATAATTACTTGACTGGTGCTGTCGTACATGCCATTTTAAATGTGTACAATTTGCACATACCTTGATGACGTAAGGCACAAACGTAGTTATCATGTTCGTGTACGCATACAAGTAGTGTTTTGCAACTTCTCGATTTATAGAATATGAACCTTGTGAAGTAATCCAAGGAAATGTCCAAGAACATAATAAATAAAATCTCAGACAATGACATTGGGTTATAAACATTAAATGAATCATCAATTGGGCAAGTGTTATATACACTTACTGGGTCATAAGTTGGGCAAGTAATACAAACATTCACTGAGTCATTAGTTTGGCAAGTGTTACATTTACTTACTGGGTCATAAGTTGGGCAAGTAATACAAACATTCACTGAGTCATAAGTTGGGCAAGTGTTACATACCTTACTGGGTCATAAGTTGGGCAAGTAATATAAACATTCACTGATTCATTAGTTGGGCAAGTGTTATATACCTTACTGGGTCATTAGTTGGGCAAGTAATATAAACATTCACTGAGTCATAAGTTGGGCACGTAATATAAACATTCACTGATTCATTAGTTGGGCAAGTGTTATATACCTTACTGGGTCATTAGTTGAGCAAGTGTTATATACACTTACTGAGTCATAAGTTGGGCACGTAATATAAACATTCACAGAGTCATCAGTTTGGCAATTGTTATAAACATTCACTGCAAGTGTTTAAGCCCTTTATGGTGCCAATATTTTTGCCAGTCTGTTTTGGGCGCAATCCTATTCGCCGTCTGCTCCGCCTCACTTCTGTACCGCCTCTCCTTCTCAAGATGGTAGTTCAACTTTGCAAGCTTCTTCTGCAGAATCAATAATTTCACCTTCTCGGAGAGGGCGTCCGAGTGAGCGGCCATCTTGGCGTTGGAAATATCCGGGTTGGCCACGTACTCTTCAATGCACATCTGTAGCAGCGGCCGGATGTTGTAGCGGTCGGCGAGCAGCAGGTACTCTTCGTTGATGTCCGCAAGGATACCACCCACGTGGTGGTCCCTGCGAAGTTTTTTGTACGTCTGCAAGAGGACGGTCTCACACTGTTGCCTCAGCTTCGCCATCTCGTACTCCTCGGACAGCGGAAGTAGCTGCTTCGCGTTGCTCGCTTAAATGCAATACATTTTTATATTTCCGCTATTCTTACATATATTTCCGGGACGTTCGCATGGTAAAATCTTGATGTTTTACAACAGGATTCGGCACACGAAAGCTTTTAAGATAACAAAGTAATATCATATTGCGAAGTATATTTCCCCCCTGCCATCGATTTCTTGGTTGACAAGATGACCGAGCAAACACTGAAGAAGGTAAATGAGTAATTATTAATTCGGTGTTTAACTGTGTATATAACTGCGGAAGTTTATTATCAACTGGAACATGTGTGTCCACCTCTCGTCCAAGATGTTTCCGGTACGATTCCCGGCTGCGACCTTGTTGTTGTCACACCGCGTATGGAAGAAGTTGCCTTTACATGTACAAAGGTCTCTCGATTGAGATAACCATTAAACCGCGGTAGATTGGCCACCTGAGGAGCGAGATGTTTTGGGTACGATCCCCATATGACTCACCTAGCAATTTGTGTAATATGTTACATCTGCGTGTTATATCAGGCGCCATAACTGTCATGCGGTCAGTAAATTTGTTTGCGTCTAACATGTTTGAGTTGGTTATACGCTGCATCGATGTTGCATCAAAAATTGCTAACAGAAGTTTACGTGAGCGATTAATAAACTTAAAGGGACTCGCACATGATTTTGGAACAAAAAAAGTTTTCCCGAAAATGCATCTGAAAAGTTATTTTACTCTTTGATACCGAATTGGAAAGGAATAATTTAAGTATGAAACAATTGACCGGTTTAAGTGGGGAGCGAACTCGCGCCGGTACATTCAAGAAAACAAAAACTAGATAACCAAAGCATTTTCACTCGGCCGCAAGGACTGATAAAACATGGATGTTTTAACCTTTTTCGAAGACATTGGTAATATCCCGTGACAATATGATCAACCAATCGTGCAACAATGTTTTGGCGAACCGCGTTCCTACATCCTTTTTTAAATTATTGTTTTAATGACAATACTTGAGCAAATATCAATTTTTGTTCGAGTTGTCAATATCTTAGTTTTTAAAATCCAAATAATATTCCACACTTTATTTCGCATTCCCCCCCCCCCCCCCCCCCTAAAATGTGCATTTCATAAGCCATTAACGAGTTTTCTACATGTTTATGCACTTTAGGATTTTGCTATAATAGATATGTGAATTAGGATGAATGTGAATATAGTTAAATGCCCATCATTTATGATTTCGCCCGGTGCTAACAACGGCGACCGCAACTCCAAGACTATGACTACGGCTGCTTTGTTTTAAAAAAAACGCGCTAAATAAAACTTGTGATACAGATGATCGCAGACATTGCTATGAGCTGTGGCCGTTTTCAATAAGCTTCCTAGATATGTGTTAATCTAAGGAGCTAAATATGAGCGTTTTCATTAGCCAATTCATCTAATTGTCCAATCAGAATAGCCAGCTTAGTGTTAAATCTAGGATGTCTGTTGAATACTGTCCCTGGTCCTGTATATTTATATTATTAGTGATGGGGTCTACATATATCTCAAATATCTCGGTTCGAGCCCCGGTAGGGGCGCCATATCTTAATTTTTCATATCATGGAAAACTTACTGTTTTTTCAGCAGAGACGTTGGCACTCAGCGTAATTCATATTTGCCCATACATGTAGATGTAATCACATCAAACGTTTAAAAATGAGTCAGTGGTGTAAAAAATATTGTTCGAAGGTACAAACAGTCTTCTGTATGATTTTGCAAGTTAGTATAAGTTATAACCGTGCCTATATACAAGTCGGCTCGATATCGTTGGCTCGATTTCCTCGTTGGCTCGAACTTGATATTTTGGACCGGTTTTGTTTTACTCTTTAGAAGCATTCCCGCTTGGCTCGATATTCGCGAGGCTCGAAGTATTTTGGCCGGTGCCTGTGATATCGAGCAAACGTGTTTCGACTGTATTAGCCATACTTGGGACTCTTTGTCCGGGCCTTATATACATTTGAAAGTAAGCGTAAACTATCGTCCAAATTGAGGGCCATAAATAAATGAATAATATTTATAGTATCAACTGCCTGCATTAAACATTAGAAAATAAGATGACAAATGATCTATCCAGGAATAAAAATTTCTACCGGTGAGTGTGTATTGCACTCGTGGATCCAGGTAGCACAGTAGCTCCACAATGTCGTCAAAGTTCTTGCTGCTCAGGTCAAGATCCGCTTTCTTGGCATTCGCGAGCTGCTTCTCAAACACCGGCGAGTTGTAGGCCAGCAGGCAGCGTGCCGTGTACAGCTTCCGGGTCTGTACCTAAAATAGAGGGAGTGGAATGTATAAGCATAGAACAAGGAGATGTGAGGTGGTAGACATGTAACCATATACAGCTTCTGAGAGTGGACGTCGGGAAAGAGAAACGTATAAGTCGGGGACAAACAAACTCTCGATAAATGGTCATTTATCACAGTGAGGCAGAACATGCGAGTACACGGTGAAGCAGAACATACCACTACACGGTGAAACAGAACATGCGAGTACACGGTGAAGCAGAACATGCGAGTACACGGTGAAGCAGAACATGCGAGTACACGGTGAAGCAGAACATGCGAGTGCACGTTGAAGCAGAACATCCGAGTACACGGTGAAGCAGAACATGCGAGTCCACTGTGAAACCGAACATGCGAGTACACGGTGAAGCAGAACGTGCTAGTACACGGTGAAGCAGAACATGCGAGTACACGGAGTAGCAGAACATGCGAGTACACGGTGAAGCAGAAAATGCGAGTACACGGTGTAGCAGAACACGCGCTATGCGAGTACACAGTCAAGCAGAACACGCAAGTACACAGTGAAGCAGAACATGCGAGTACACGGTGAAGCAGAACATGCGAGTACACGGTGAAGCAGAACATGCGAGTCCACTGTGAAGCAGAACACGCGCTATGCGAGTACACAGTCAAGCAGAACACGCAAGTACATGGTGAAGCAGAAAACGCTACACGGTGAAGCAGAACATGCGAGTATACAATGAAGCAAAACATGCGTGTAAACAGCGAATAAGAAGATGCGAGTACTCGGTGAAGAAGAGCATGTGAATACACGGTGAATCAGAACATGCCAGTACATGGTGAATCAGAACATGGTTGTACACTGTGAATCAGAACATGCGATTACACGGTGAAGCTAAATATGCGTGTACACGGTGAATAAGAACATGCCAGTACACGGTGAAGCAGAACATGCGATTACACGGTGAAGCGAAACATGCGTGTACACGGTGAATAAGAACATGCGATTACACGGTGAATAAGAACAGGCGAGTACTAGGTGAAGCAGAACATGCGAGAACACGGTGAAGCAGAACATGCCAGTACACGTCGAATCAGAACATGCGAGCGAAAGGTGAAACAGAACATACCAGTGCACGGTGAATCAGAACATGGTAGTACACTGTGAATCAGAACATGCGAGTACACGGCGAAGCTGAACATGCCAGTACAGGTAAATCAGAACATGCCAGTACACGGCGAAGCTGAACATGCCAGTACACCGTGAAAGCAGAACATGCCAGTACACTGTGAAAGCAGAACATGCCAATACACGGTGAAGCAGAACATGCCAGTTCGCTGTGAAGCAGAACATGCCAATACACGGTGAAGCAGAACATGCCAATACACGGTGAAGCAGAATATGCCAGTTCGCCGTGAAGCAGAACATGCCAGTACACTGTGATGTAGAACATGCGAGTACGCGGTGAAGCAGAGTTCACAGTGAAACATAACATGCCAATACACGGTGAAGCAGAACATGCCAGTTCGCTGTGAAGCAGAACATGCCAATACACGGTGAAGCAGAACATGCGAGTACACTGTGAAGCAGAACATGCGAGTATACGGTGAAGCAGAACATGCGAGTACACAGTGAAACAGAACATGCGAGAACACGGAGAAGCAGAACATGCGAGTACACGGTGAAACAGAACATGCGAGTACACGGTGAAGCATAGCATAGCTTTACACGGTAGAGCGGAACATGGTAGTACACGGTGAAACAGAACATGCGAGTACACGGTGAAGCAGAACATGCGAGTACACGGTGAAACAGAACATGCGAGTACACGGTGAAGCATAGCATAGCTTTACACGGTAGAGCGGAACATGGTAGTACACAGTGAACCAGAACATGCGAGTACACGGTGAAGCAGAACATGCGAATACACGGTGAAGCAGAACATGAAGGTACATGAAAAACCAGAACATGGTAGTACACGGTGAAGCAGAACATGCCAGTACACGGTGAAGCAGAACATGCGAGTACACGGTGAAGCAGCAATGAATAGGCAATGTTAATGAATATAACTGAGGATGAGTTAGTCGCAAAAAAGTGTTGATATAACATACTCTTAAGTAATCAATACACTGGTATCAGGCCTGCACAAAACAATATAATATATTGAGTTTAACAGTTTAAACGAATGATTTTTATGACTAACATTAAATGATTATTTGCCACAGGCACCTGGCTTCGGATCCCACAGTCCAGTCCATTTATATTATAATACCATTTATATTGACCAACCATTTATTGTTTTAGATATAAATAAAGATATAATTTAAAATATATCAACAAATCCCAAACACAGAATGAGTGGGCCCGTGATTACCGCTGCCTGTGAGCGTTTGGCGCCGTGTTCTGTGTGGTCACCGGGTCCTCGTCCTCCGTCGGAAGTGCTAACGGTGAGCGCCACGTCCGAGAAGAAGTCCTGCTTAAAGAACGGCAAATCTCCGTCGTCCTCATTAATAATGGGAGGTAGCTGCCGCTGCGGGGCCATGGCGTTCCGTTTCCGGTTTGACATTGTTTCGTGGTTTGCTGTTTAACTTGTTATTTACGTTTTAATTTTCGCGGTCGTTCTTGTTCTAAAGCACGCGTTGACTGCCACAGTTTCTTTTAAATATGTTTACAATGGTTTAGAAATACATTAATTATCCTTATAATTGTCCTTTCTTTTAAATAATTAATCACAACACAGGAAACTGTCTAATTTTATTTTAATTTTTAGATTTTTTTTGTTGCGAAAAATGCAGTTTTAACTTTGTTTTCGTTTTAAAAGAAGTAATTTAAAATATGAATGATCATAAATTTTCGAAAGTATTAAATGTCTTCTTAAGCTTTATACAGCATAAATAATTTGCTTGAGCGTTCTATTGGATTTCATTGTTACGCTTTATAAAACAAAACAATTGAAAGGAGATTTTGTTACCCTGTTCATTCAATCGGTTTTTATTGAACAAAAACAAATACATTGTAGTGATATAAAATGTCAAAGATAGCACTTAAAGTGACAAAATCAATGCATACATATGTACACATGTATAACAAACAATCTAATGACAAACTACATTCAATTTGTAATAACCATTCTAATGTCAAACTTCGTTATAATAACCATTCTTAGGTCAAACTACGTTAGAACAACCATTCTAATGTCAAACTACGTAATAATAACCATTCTAATGTCAAACTACGTTATAATAACCATTATTATGTCAAACTACGTTATAATAACCACTATATAATGTCAAACTACGTTAAAATAACCATTATAATATCAAACTATGTTATGATAAACATTATTATGTCAGACTACATAAGTATAAACATTATAATGACAAACCAATTTTTAAGACAAATTACGAAAACATTAACCAAGTAACGTTTGGTTGAACCGCCTAATGGTATATAATTTTATGCTTATACATTATTTCAACTTATTTGATGCTTAAATAGAGATATAGTCGTAGCCAAAACAAAATCGTAATTCGTACGTCCCGTTGGAATGAAGATCATTTGAGGCTATATAAACATTGGCAATTTTTAGTGTTAAGATATGGCAGCTTATTTTAAATATAGGCGGGCTTTGCTGTTACCACAATGCTTGTAACTGAACTCAAGATCAATAAATTATGATCAGTCATACATAGTTAATGGAAATCAAGTTTCGTTTTAACTGTTTAGGTGTACACCTTAGACTAAGTTTAAAACGAATGAGGACTTAGCGGTGCTATATTGGAATGTATTTACGTTCACTTTGTTGACATGCACTGGGTTATGCAGTTATCGATGCATTTAAATAAATAAACTTCCTGGTTCACGGATTTTAAGATGTCCGGTGTGAGGGTATCTCGCATAGCTATGCAATGTACAGAGAAGGATTTAAAGATATATTTCTCAAAGAAAGGAGGGTGGAGAGTGAGGGAAATCTACTATCCTTTGTTCAACAATGATGCCGTTGTTATTTTGGAAGACGAACTCAGTAAGTACAAGTTTGCAGAAATTGCAATTGAATCATGATTGTATTAAATTCTGCATAATAAACCAATTATTTGCATGCAGCATAGTAAGCTGACCTTGGCTGATCAATTACTTTATGTAAAAGTCTTTACTAAATATGAATGTTATTGTCTATCCCCCCCTCTGTAACAGAAGCTGAAACCGTTTTCTCTCTCTCTCTCCTCTCTCTCTCTCTCTCTCTCTCTCTCTTTCTCTCTCATATATATTATGCAGCGCCTTTTACGTTCTCTAACAGATGCTGAAACCGTTATTGCACAGTCGGACGACTACTTAGAAGATGATATTACAGTACAGAGACTACCATACTTGCAGGTAAATGCACACACACGCGCACGCACATGCATTCACACACATTTTTACATACATACATGCACACACGCACACGCACGCGCACACAACACACACACACACATACAACACACACACGCACGCAGGCGCACGCACGCACGCACACACACACACATACATACAACACACACACACACACACAACGCACACACACACAACACACACACACTGGCAGTTTAGGGGTGGGGTGGCGACCGGGCCACGCCCCCCCCCCCCCAAAATCGGCAGTTCCCCAAAGTTCACTTTTCATGTCAATATCGGAGGAAAAAAAGGTAAAATAGGCACTGAGTTTGGTTATCAGAGCCGTTCTACATGATTGAGTGTAAATTTGTCCGTCAATCTGACTGGCGGACGTATAAGCCCGAATAGTAAACTATAAGTGATCGTTATTCTTCTTTTTGCATAGAAAATAACATGGAGAAATGATTACGAATATTTTCAAGTCCAAGTCTACACTCAGACTCAGAAAAGTACTATTATGAAGAATTGTATAGCAAAGAATCGCTTAAAATTACGTATTACAGATGTGAAACATGTAAAATTTTGATTAGTTATAGCATTTAGACTCAACTAGTCTAAGAAAGAAAGTTCCGGTGAAATTAAGATGTGCATATTTGCCACTTTAGACTGAATTCAGACTTGAGGGTGTTTTCATGACCGCACCTGATACAGTGCTTATAATAGATGACCGTCCCTCTTTTAGGTTTTTCCAAGGCTGACTGCGGACATAGACGCGGATGTAGCTAGCTTCATTCAGGCAACGGACAAAGTCAGAGATGAAATAGAATATCTGGGAAATGTCACACTAAATCGAGACAAGGGAGGCAATTTAGTGAGTATGAGTGGAAACTGGTATCAGTTAGAATGGACCTGGAATAAGATTGACACGATCATGAGGGAACAGGTGTACGCACAGACGAAAGTTCAAACAAAGCTGCAGCTAAAAGAGTTCAAGCGGCGGAGGCAACCGGACACCTATGATGCAAACCAAGATGAGGGGCCAGATGAAAGCAGGGCTCCGATCCCGAAGCCAAGGAAATCGAAAGACTTAAGTGAGACGAAAACAACGGAGAAGCATAGTGATAACCACCCACAGATTAAACCTTCAGGCGCAAAACATCATGAGGACGATGGAGTACGTCCGATAAGTGTCCCTAGCATGCATCAGTCATTGCATGACGATCATGCAAGCAGTTTTTTACATGATCGGAGCAGAGATGCTGATCATCGAAGCAGTATTTTACATGACCGGAGCAGAGATGGCGATCATGCAAGCAGTTTTTTACATGAAAGGAGCGGGGATGGCGATCATGCAAGTAGATTTGTATATGACAGGAGCGGGGATGGCAATCATGCAAGCAGTATTTTACATGACCAGAACAGAGATAAAGTATTGCATAGCGACCATCCAAGCAGTATTTTACATGACAGGACAAGAGATAAAGGGTCCAAAAAACATGTCGAGGTGGAACCTAGCGACTGGGATGACCCGGGACATGTGCACCACGGACATAAAGGAATGCACGTGCATTTCTCGGCATCTGCTGAGAGCTCCCATAGGGAACACTCTCAAATAAAAGTCAAACGAGACATATACATTCTCACAAAAAATCCAGACGAGATCAAATTCTTGGACTTTGAGTTTGGCCCTGTAACCGTCAACGTTTACGTAGGCCTTATAACAATGGCGGAGACTGACGTCATTGTGAACGCGGCGATGGGCAGTCTCGTAAATGGCGGCGGGGTCGCCTGGGCCATTGCATCCAACGCCAGTCCCGAGCTTCAAAAACAGTGCGATGAGTTTGTTAAGACAAAGGGGAACTTGCAGACGTCGGAGGTCATGCACACGTGCGCGGGCGGGAAATTAAATCCTAACGTAAAGAACGTTATCCACGCTGTGGGGCCAATTTGGAGCCGGGTTGTAGGCGAGAAGATCTGTACACACCAGCTCATTATGGCGTTCCTCAACTCCTTCTCTTACGGGAACGACATCTTGAAAATCTCAACTATCTCCGTGCCGCTGATCAGTTCCGGTAACTGTTTTTCTTAGCCGCACATGTTTTATTTGCAAAGACTCAGCTTAAAATGATTATCTTGGCGATGTTTTATTTTGGTACTCGTGTTTTCGTTCTGTCCGACGAACTGTCAAAATAAAACATGATACTAATATTGTTTTTAGCAAAGTGATTTTGATCTATGTTTGATGTATATATTTTAGACGCATATCTTACAACCACCTAAGTATATGAAGCAAATGCGTTAAGTTATTGTCCACTGTCCATATACAATCGCAACCCATTCGCTCGATATCCCAGGGACCGGCCAAAATACGTCGAGCCTCGCGAATGTCGAGCCAAGCGGGAATGTTTAAAAAGAATATAAAGAAATCGGTCCCTAACGTCCAGTTCGTGCCAATGAGGAAATCGTTCAAGGCGAAATCCAACCAACAAGTTCCTTATTTTAGGTATATTCGGGTGTCCGGTTGAAATATGTGCAAAGGCCTTCCTCTATGCCGTGTTGCTGTACGCTTACGGCCACCCTGCGGCTAGCGGCTCCCTGCGCTCCATCCACCTGGTCAACAATGACGACGCAAACACGGCGCTCACAATCCTGGCCCTCAAACAGCTGATAGCGGAGGGAGCCGGGCGGCTACTCACGGATGCCGAACAGCTGATGTCAGAGGCGGCTCATGCCACTGCTGGTAAAATCTGATTATTTCTGACTTAATTATTTTACAAGCATGACGTTAACATAAGGCATATTGATTATACAGAGAATTATATATGCAGGCTGCAATTAAGTTACTGTATATTGAAATTTTACTTGTATGAATTTTCCAAAATTATAAGTTTCCTTCTTAAAAGGGACACATTTGTTTTTTTGATGCATTAGGGGCCAGTAGTTGTAAAAACAAGACAATGCACTTTATAAACAACAACAGTGTTGTAGGCAAAAGGTTTTTTATATTCTTTATTGAACTTTTGTTTTCGAATATTCGAATACCAATTTTTACATTCGAATACCAAACGTTTGATCGAATTTTCGAATATTCGTTTGGATCCCTTATTATAACGATTAACTCCTTTGACTTAAATGATCAAAACAAAACAAAACATATGATTTTTTACAGTTAAAACAAGAGTAGCGATATTTTGGCGCTTTTTCAACTTGGGAAATATGTGGCCACGTAGCTATTAATTGAAAAAAATATTAAGGCTTATATTTTTATCACAAATCATACAGGTTGTTTTGTTTTGATCACGTGAGTAAAAATGCAATTAAAAACAAAAGGTTCTTTTGTTTGCTTTAACCTATTTTGTGCCTTTTTAAATTAGTTTTAGACAATTCACCACATTCATAAGCAGCCGTGGCAGGGGGTCCGACGTAATTTGTAAAGGGAAATGTTAGATGCGGAACAAAATGGCGGTTTGTAAACGTATTTTCGTGTTGGGGGGGGGGGTGTAAGTAAGTTTATATCACTTTTATCGGAATATAAATACGCGTACCCGGAGGCCAGACGTGTAAGCTTCCCTCGGTTTTTTAACCTGTGCTTCTAGAGGCCTTAGCAAAAAAGTTATTGAATGTATAAGCTGAACGATTGCAGGTTTACAAAGAGAAAATAGAAATTTGCGTGACTTGAAACTGATTTTTTTTAGACAAAGTGTACCATTCTTGTACATATTTTATCTATTTTGTATCGAGTTCTTGCATCTTTTTTTCTTATCGACTGAATGTGCACTTAACATGGGCACTATACGGCCAATATTAGTATGTTTAAACACCTTTTATGTGTGGCGTTGAAGTTTTATGCAGTTTTTGCTCGATACAGAATCAGAATAAGTGTGCGTTAATATAAGTGCAATTAAGACACGAGCTGTAAGCAATGTTTATATTTATAACAAAAGGCAAATTGTTAGCCAATAAGAACGTCCTGCGTATTTGTTGTGCAAAACTATTTTTCCAGATACACATGTATACAATTTGAGCAATTCATATGTGTGCCCATTAAATTATTGCACTTTATATCAATGTAGGAACTCTTAATGTAACACGAACGTCTTGCAATACGGCAAATAAAATGCTAACATTATCAATCTGATACTATTTTACAAACCGCCATTTAGTCCGCATCTGACATTTCCCTCACTTAAATTTCCGCAAACACAAATTACGTTGGACCCCCTGCATGTTGTCGGTACGGTATACATTTATTCACATTGCATTGCAGCTGTGAGTTCAAAAACAGTGCCGGTGAAAAGAGTTACCGGTCAGAAACTGGAGCTAGAGGACGATGGCGACCGGATGAGGATTCCGTCCAGGACAGAGGTTAGCCGACCGGAAGTGATGATGCAATCTGGAGCAAAAACGTCCACGCAAAAACCTTCAAAAGCGCCACAGATTGACGTCACAAATATGCCAGAAACGGGAAGTGTGCATGAGCCGGTCCCTGCTTGGCGCCCCTTGCCACCGGCACCAAAATCAGAGAAGAGTCATTCGAAAAAGAAGAAATAAGGGTGTCGTTTAAGTTTATAGTTTAAAATGTACATGTTGTGATTTTTCTGAGTGAATTTATCCATAAATGACAACAATAAAAATCCATTTGCATTAAAAAATACACGGGGAAGCATATGTATTTTAATACAGCGCGAAGCAGCCAGGTGGCAACCACATACATGTATTTCATTGACTGATATTTCATGTTAGTTTGTTGTCCGGGGGATGGGGACAGGAGCAGTTTTTGTTACCAGGACAGCTTTTCATGTTCAGCACCAGAAATTTAAAGTCTGATTCAAGACTTTGAAAAATAACTGCAGTACCTAACAGCACTGACCCACTAAAATGATAATGTAATAAGATATGCAATGTTGAACCTTATGTAAATCAGACTCGATACGACGAAGCACGAAATTTAATAAACCGAAGTGTAAACTGACTTCTAAACATTCAAATGATATGTTAGAACACCTGTATTTCTTACAACCATTAATAGCCATGATCTGCAGACACAAGTGAAATGGATTACACAAGTGAAATGGAACGTTTTTAAGGATTTGGAGATGACAAAGTCTCAACTAATCAGTGATGTCTGTTTGCATCGCCTGAGTACATGCTTATTCATTATTTCTGCCTATTTTTATCTGAAAAGTATATAGTTCCAATGAAATAATCGTTAGTAAGTCCTGGTAATGTTTTTAAGACCATTTGAGGTTATTTAAACATTCCTATTTTTTCAGTTTTAAACAAGACTTCCCGAAATAGTTAACGACCAGAAATCTGACCCCAATTACATTATAATAGATGACAGAGATTTTTTTCTTGCATATTTATGCATTTCATAAAAATGTCTACATGTAAACCAAATAGATCGTGCGTAAGCCAACGACTAAAGAGTTTTACCATTTGAACATGTTTACCCCAAAAAATAATAGTAAATTAAGGTCATTCTTGCTTCGGACTTTATTATTTTAGTTATTATTATTATTATTATTATTATTATTATTATTATTATTATTATTATTATTATTAGCGTGGATTTTTGAATAAAATTTACAGTGGAAGTGTTTGAGACTTATAATGGCTGTTCCAAAACATCTACCCTTGGGTGGAATGGAACATATCATTGGGAGGCTTCTGCCTGGACAGAGAAAACGTAACGTCGGGGGTCATTATAACGTTTATCATGCAGTGGTTGGCCGGATACGGCAGAGGGACCGTGACACTGGCTCTGTTGTAAAAGGTATCCGAACTGGCCGTCAGCGAAAGATAACGGTCCGCTATGACCGTTATATTTTGAATACTGCCAAACGAGGCAGGTTCCAACCCGCAAAAAAAAACGCTGAACGCACACTTCCGGGCGCTGTCTCAGGTTGTAATTAAAGAAAACAAAATTAGGAATGGACTTCATTCCGCTGCTATTCGAGGCCACAGGCCTGCTATTCGTCCACTTTAACCCCAAATCACCGAAGACTGAGGTAAGAATTTTCCAGAATCACCAAAATATTACGCTTTCCAGACTCCCGTTAATTCCTTTCAAAGATGAGTCTTAGTTGTGTGTTGATTTCAATGAAGGTCGGTGACGTGTATGCAGGCGGAAAAAATGAACGGTTCAAGGAATGTTGCGTCGTTAAACATGGCACATTTGGTGAACTGTGATTAGCCCACATTAGTGATTACACGTAGTCTCTACTGGTCCACATCAGTGATTACACATAGTCTCTACCAGTCCACACCTGTGATAACACGTGGTTTCTACCAGCCCACACCAGTGATTACACATAGACTCTACCAGACCACACCAGCGATTACACGTAGTTTCTACCAGTCCACACCAGTGATAACACCTTGTCTTTACCAGTCCACACCAGTGATTACACGTAGTCTCTACCAGTCCACACCAGGGATTACACGTAGTCTCTACCAGTCCACACCAGTGACTACAAGTAGTCTCTACCAGTCCACACCAGTGAATACACGTTGGCTCTACCAGTCCACACCAGTGATTACACGTTGTCTCTACTAGTCCACACAGGTGATTACACGTAGTCTCCACCAACACACACCAGTGATTACACGTTGCCTCTACTAGTCCACACAGGTGATTACACGTAGTCTCTACCAACACACACCAGTGATTACCTTATATCTACTAGTCAACACAGGTGACTACACATAGTCCCTACCAGTGCACACCAGTGACTACACATAGTCTCTGCCAGCCCACACCAGTAATTACCTTATCACTACTAGTGCACACAGGTGACTACACATAGTCTCTACTAGTGCACACCAGTGATAACCTAATCTCTACAAGTCCACACAGGTGACTACTCATAGTCTCTACTAGTCCACACAGGTGATTACACGTAGTCTTTACCAGTGCACACCAGTGATTACCTAATCTCTACTAGTCCATACAGGTGACTACACATAGTCTTTACCAGTGCACACCAGTGATTACCTAATCTCTTCTTGTCCACACAGGTGACTACACATAGTCTCTACCAGAGCACACCAGTGATTACCTAATCTCTACTAGTCCACACAGGTGACTACATACAGTCTCTACCAGTGCACAACAGTGATTACCTTATCTCTACTAGTCCACACAGGTGACTACACATAGTCTCTACCAGTGCACAACAGTGATTACCTTATCTCTACTAGTCTACACAGGTGACTACACATAGTCTCTACCAGTGTACACCTAATCTCTACTAGTCCACACAGGTGACTACACAGTCTACCAGTACACATCAGTGATTACCTAATCTCTACTAGTCCACACAGGTGACTACACAGTCTACCAGTACACATCAGTGATTACCTAATCTCTACTAGTCCACACAGGTGACTACACATAGTCTCTACCAGTGCACACCAGTGATTACCTAATCTCTACTAGTCCACACAGGTGACTACACATAGGCTCTACCAGTGTACACCTTATCTCTACTAGTCCACACAGGTGACTACACATAGTCTCTACCAGTGCACACCAGTGATTACCTAATCTCTACTAGTCTACACAGGTGACAACACATAGTCTCTACCAGTGCACACCAGTGATTACCTAATCTCTACTCGTCCACACAGGTGACTACACATAGTCTCTACAAGTGCACACCAGTGATTACCTTATCTCTACTAGTCCACACAGGTGACTACACAGTCTCTACCAGTGCACACCAGTGATTACCTAATCTCTACTAGTCCACACAGGTGACTACACATAGGCTCTACCAGTGTACACCTAATCTCTACTAGTCCACACAGGTGACTACACATAGTCTCTACCAGTGCACACCAGTGATTACCTAATCTCTACTAGTCCACACAGGTGACTACACATAGTCTCTACCAGTGCACACCAGTGATTACCTAATCTCTACTAGTCCACACAGGTGACTACACATAGGCTCTACCAGTGTACACCTAATCTCTACTAGTCCACACAGGTGACTACACATAGTCTCTACCAGTGCACACCAGTGATTACCTAATCTCTACTAGTCTACACAGGTGACTACACATAGTCTCTACCAGTGCACACCAGTGATTACCTAATCTCTACTAGTCCACACAGGTGACTACACATAGTCTCTACAAGTGCACACCAGTGATTACCGTATCTCTACTAGTCCACACAGGTGACTACACAGTCTCTACCAGTGCACACCAGTGATTACCTAATCTCTACTAGTCCACACAGGTGACTACACACAGTCTCTACCAGCCCACACCAGTGATTACCTTATCTCTACTAGTCCACACAGGTAATCACACATAGTCTCTACCAGTGCACACCAGTGATTACCTCATCTCTACTAGTCCACACAGGTGACTACACACAGTCTCTACCAGTGCACACCAGTGATTACCTAATCTCTACTAGTCCACACAGGTGACTACACATAGTCTCTACCAGAGCACACCAGTGATTACCTAATCTCTACTAGTCCACACAGGTGACTACATACAGTCTCTACCAGTGCACACCAGTGATTACCTAATCTCTACTAGTCCACACAGGTGATTACACATAGTCTTTACCAGTGCACACCAGTGATTACCTAATCTCTACTAGTCCACACAGGTGACTACACAGTCTCTACCAGTGCACACCAGTGATTACCTGATCTCTACTAGTCCACACAGGTGACCACACATAGTCTCTACCAGTGCACACCAGTGATTACCTGATCTCTACTAGTCCACACAGGTGACTACACATAGTCTCTACCAGTGCACACCAGTGATTACCTGATCTCTACTAGTCCACACAGGTGACCACACATAGTCTCTACCAGTGCACACAGGTGACTACACATAGTCTCTACTAGTCCACACAGGTGACCACACATAGTCTCTACTAGTCCACACATGTGACTACACATAGTCCCTACCAGTGCAAACCAGTGAGTACCTAATCTCTACTAGTTGACACAGGAGAGTTCATGTGGTCTCTACCAGTGCACACCAGCAAATACATGTACAACTGTAAAGGGTTATTAGTCTCAAAACTTTCCAGATACACCATTTAATAAATAAAAAGAACCTCTGTAAATATTGATTGTGTATAACATGTGTATACTTATCATGGTATATAATTGGCAAAATTCTAGAAAAGAGAGGTCAGAAAAAATAAAACACTAAAAGGTGTAAATCTTATTTGTTAAGAAAATATACAAGACGAGGAAAATAGGAACAAGAGAAAATGGAAATACATTTGCGTATAATTATGTCAATGATTTAAAGTCAAAACATGTTGGCTCGATATTCCAGGGACTCGCCAAAAAACTTCGAGCCTCGCAAAAATAGAGCCAAACAAAAATGCTTACAAAGAGTAAAAAACAATTTTGTCCTTTGCATCAAGTTTGAGCCAACGAGGAAAATGAGCCAAGCAGTATCAAGCTTTAAAATTGCATTTGTCATGGTCAGATATTTCTTTTTTATTTCTCGTTCATTTCAAAACTAAAACAATATAAATCATTCAGGATTTGTTCATATTTCCTGAGGACTGATTACAATGATGAAACAATATAAACGATTGAAAAATATCATTAAATATCTGTACACACAAAATCTGACAGAATGTAAAATGATAATACCGATGAAGTTTAATAATCATGGCAACGTTTCGCTGTTTAACATATTTGAGATCTATGGCAGTATTCATAGAATATCTTAAGTCGATGTCCTAAAAATCCCATAAATTAATAAACGGGTCTTCTCGCTGTTTCCGTCTTACTTCCCTTAGTTCTTTCTGGGCCATCATCTGTCCTGGCATCTCGGTAGCATCAACTATACTGATATTCATTAATGGCAATGTCTCAAAATATGGTGGTGCAATAATTCCACATATCGCCTTGACCGTGCTGTCCTCAATCTTTACCCTTCTCCCTTCTTCTGACTCTTCTTCTACATCGGGATATCGACTCATGCCGTCGGCGTCAGCATTTTTCAGTCCAGCTCTATATGTGATTTCGAAATTGTATTGTGCAAGTGCAGATGCCCATCGCTGTCCAGTAGCATCAAGTTTCGCAGAGGTAAGTATATAAGTAAGAGGATTGTTATCTGTAAGTACTGTAAAGGGTTTTATTTTCAGGTAATCGGAGAATTTTTCAGTAAGTGCCCATTTTAGAGCCAAAAATTCCAATTTGTGAGCCGGATAGTTCTTCTCTGATTTGGTTAAAGATCTACTTGCATAGGCTATGACTCTTTTCTGTTTGTCCTGTTCTTGACACAATATTGCTCCTATTCCTTTGAACGAAGCATCAGTGTGTACTTCAAAGGGTTTGGTGAAATCAGGGTATGCAAGGATCGGTGGATGGGTAAGTATTTCTTTCAGGTGTTCAAATACTTCCTGTTCTGTTGAAGTCCATTGCCATTCCTTTTCAGGTTTCCTGCTTTTGTTGTGCTTAGACTTTTTGGTCGCAGTGCCCGGAAGGAGATCGGATAGTGGTCGTACAACCTTGCTGAAATCCTTCACGAACCGCCTGTAATACCCAGCGAAGGCAAGGAACGAGCGAAGTTCGTCTGCATTATTGGGTACTGGCCAGTCACGCACCTTCTGTATCTTGGCGGGATCTGTCTCAATGCCTTCTTCACTGACTACGTGGCCAAGAAAATGTACCTTCTCCTGAATAAAGAAACACTTTTCTGGTGATAACTTCAGCCCGCATTCCTTGAGCCTTGTTAACACTATGTCAAGTCGTTTCAGATGTTCCTCGTAAGTATCAGAAAATATGATCAGGTCATCCAGATATATCACGCAGATGGTCATGTTCAGGGGTCCAAGACACTCCTCCATCAGCCGCTGATAAGTTGCTGGACTGTTTGACATACCAAACGGCATTTTAATATATTCGTAGAAGCCCAGTGGTCCTACGGTGAATGCTGTGCGTTCTTTGTGACCTTCTTCGATCTCGACCTGATGATAGCCGGCCTTCATGTCGATCGTTGAAAAGAACCGGCTGCCATGAAGGATGTCAAAAACTTCTTCGATGCGTGGCAGTGCGTAAGCATCTTTGACTGATCGGTTGTTCAGTTGCCTATAGTCAACACACATACGCAGCTTGCCATTCTTTTTCCGCACAAGAACTACATTAGAAGCCCATGGCGACCTTGACTTCTGTATAATGCCTGCAGCCAGAAGCTGTTCTATGTGTAGTCTAACCTCGTTGATCATATCTGGTGGTATACGTCTATGGCGTTGTTTAAATGGTGTTTCGAACCCTGGGAGAAAATCTATGCGGTGTTTCATCATGTCACACACGCCAATGTCAGTGTCTCCAGTTGAAAAAATGTCGCGGTGTTTCTCTAGTAATTCATCAATCTGTCTTTTCTGATCTGCATTAAGCTTCATGTTCTCGTCTATATGAACTTCTTTTAACACGTCCTTCACTGACTGGTTCTCAATATGATTTAGCACATCATTATCAATTGTAACTGGTTGAAGTTCACAAATTATAGATCTTGGAGCGATGGATATGGTGTTGGTGGTGAGGTTTGAAATGTTTACTGTTACTGGCTTATTCTTCTTAAATTCATAGTATATTATTCCAGGTGTAATGTCCACAAAGTCAGGCAGGTAGGTATCATCAGCCTCATGAATAAGAGCAGTAGTGTTATGATATTCCAATTCCTTGTCTGTGTAACACTCAATGTCAAGGCTCTCATTTGGCTTCAATATAACTCTCTGGTTGACAGATCTGATGACAGCTATACGATTCTTCCTTCGTTTCAGCTCCCGTTCTCTGATAACTATACATCTGAAGGATAAATACCATGGCATATGAAGCTTGGCCTTTTGTAAGAATTGTTCGCCAAAATTTAACTTGCATCCTTCCAGAAGTATGTTGAGGATGTTAGTTCCAAGTATCAGTGGAGTTTTGTCAGAGTACTGAGTATTTTTACTGACAAGAAATAAACAAGGCTGTGTCTCTGCTGACTGTAGTCCTTGTCCAGCATCTAACTCCACTTCAATGCAGCCCTCATACGGCAAGTTCTCACCATTGGCACATTCCACGTTCAAAACCTCATTCACTGGCTCAATTATAATGTGGCTGAGATGACTGTCATAAAATGCCTTCGACATAACACTCACGCAGCTTCCAGTGTCAATAAGTGCTTTAGCTGTTATGCCATTTACTTTTACATCTGTTTCATTCGTGTCTCCTACTAGCTGAGTATCCCTCTTCGTCTTGTTCAGATTATTTACTATGGGCTTGGACACTATTATCGGGCAGTCCTTTGCAATGTGGCCCTTTTTATTGCATTGGTAACAGGCAGGCGCAAATGAATGAGTATATGTTGGCCTTCTTGGGTAAAACTGTGGCCTTCTTCTATCATAATGGGGTTTGTATCTTCTATAATTTCTTCCAAAACTGTAAGTATTTGCTGAATAGCCACTTTCTCTCTCCTTTTCTAAAATTTCAATTCTATGATATAAATTTTTAACTAATTCATTCACTTCAGGTTCACTATCAACTTCTTGTGCCGAGTTACTATATATGTTTGATTCAGTTTCCACTTTCTTATCTCTTTCTAAGTCCAGCTCAAGACGTCTTAACTCTAAAACAAATGTATCATAATCTTGTACAGTGTCCAGCTTGTAGAATGAAAGATGCCTAATATCTCTTTTTAAACCTTTATGCACAGTTCTTTTCAAAATTTCAGTATCACTTTGTTTCAAACCATCAAGTTTTATTGCCTTATAAAACAAATACTCAGCTCTTGCGCAAAACCTAGACACTGATTCTTCTGCACCCTGATCCAATGAGTAAAAATCTCTTAATACCTCTACTCGACTTTCCAAACTTCCATAGTTACTGTCTAACCTCACCAAAACTTCTTTAACAGTTGCATTCACACCCAGAAATCTCATTATATCAAATGCCTCGCCTTTCAATGATTTCCGTATACTCATAAGTATCTCATTTTCACTATAGGCATTACTTTCCACCAACATCTCAACTTCAAATTTAAATGTATCCCAATTGACATCACTGTCCGACTCATTTCCGCTGAATGTGGATAATGGCGGGTACAGGTAGGTCTCATGCTCCCACTCCATATCGCTGTCTTCATCAACAAATTCTGCCATTCTGAACTAAGTTCACTAATGCACTAACATTCACAAAGCTTAATCACAAGTATCACTTATCACTGTTTAACACTAAAGTTACAATGTCCAAGTGTCAAAATGTTCTTTTAAGCACACAAATCACTTCCACAATTCAACTATGTTCACACGCAAGTGTTCACTTGTCACTTTTCACTACAAATAATCACAATATTTGCATGTTTAGCACTTAATTTATCACCCAAAGATCAAATAATTCACTTGATCAATCACTACTTAATGAATTATGTTCCATATGTAGCACCATACAATTATTTCAAATCACAATAGGTACCACTTCTCATCACTAAGTCTTCAACACAAGACCATGCTTTCACCACAACACAAATTAAAAATGTAAAATTCACACTAATAAATCCAAACGGCACAACTGCTGCACCAACTATGATCTCATTTCACAAATCACTTCAAATAAACTCAGTTTCCAAAATGAAATTCACAATTCACTTCATAAATGTCCCTAACGTACACCATAGTTTCACTTCACACAATCAGTCAAACTCCGGTGATAATGAGTAGATTCAAAATCCTTAATCACTCCGTCTGAATAATCAATAATCTATTTTCACAATATCATAACTCCCAATTTCACACGAATCATCACAATGTATCATAAACTCATATATTCCATCCATAAGTTGGTATCTATTCAACTCCACTTTGCTTCACTATAAGTGTTCTCTTATTATATTTTCAATACACAATGGTGAATGCCAATGCACATATCAGACAACTCATTCAAGCATTTCAACTTGTAATGTCCCTTTAATTCAATTCAACCCGAACTGTCATGCCGTCCCTTTAACTCACACAATGTTCAATACTGTCCCTTTAACTTAATTCAACATGGATGATCAATACTGTCCCTCTAATTCACACACGTGTTCATACTGTGTCTTTAATTCACCTGAAATTCTAAACTGTCCCTTTAATTTCATTCACTTCAACATTAAAGGTGTACCTTTAATTCAAACAAACCAAATCATGACAACTCATAACTATTTAGTCTTTAGATTGTCTTGTTTCTCTTTCCATCAAAAGCAGCTTTCACATTACATACAAATCTATAACCGGTTAAATATTCAATTTAATTTTACCACTTTCCTCGCAAAGAATAATAAATTATATAAGTCAAATTTATTTCTGTCACTGTGTAATTTGCAAATAAAATATTATGAATATTATTATTTATAATAATAATATTAATAATTGTACATGTACATGTTTTCTTTGTGTATTTGTACCATCAAAGTATTTTAAATTTATTTAAAATACAATGATAAATTTCTACAATTCACTCAAAACAATGTTTATTTTGAATGAAATCATTATAGTACCAAAAAAATTTCTAAGTTCAAATAAAATCATTTGAAATGTCTTATTAATTTGGCTAATTTAACAGCCACTTATGCACCTAATTGCTATAGTGTCTATCTAAATACTACAATAGTCTTTGATTAATTAACTATAAAACACAAATACTATCAATCTACATTTATCTAATGTCAAGTACTACTTTTCTAAAGTTTACTACATGTATTTATCTAACTATACTACGGTGTAAGAATATCACATGATAGTGTCACATGACGGTACATATCAATGATGTCACAGAGGGAAAACTCCACAATCAACCAATGAGAGCAACGACAATAAATAGAATCCCTGATCACATGACAAGAATGTAAGTCACATGCCGTATGAATGGCGTAGTAATTTTCAATGATTCAATCTAAACAAGTCCCGTACAGGTAAAAGAAATAGTTCCAATTTTAACCTCTTAATTTCAATGAACACATCCAAAAAATGACAAAAGTAATCAAGTACAAAATAAATGCAGAAGGAAATGAATCTCCTAAACCTTGAATATTGCACAATAACCTTGATTTAGGAATTTACACCTGTATGCACTCAGAGGTCTCAAACTAGGTCAATATCTATATATGTTGCACTGGCAATGTATTGGGACAGCTGATTAATGTAAACAAATAGGTTTTCACAGTATTTTCAAAACAGCAGCACTTTAAATGAGTAACATTTGTGGTGAATATTTAAAATATTAAAATGCACTTATGAGGAAGGGATTAATTAGTAATTAAATACCTTTACCAGATTATTATTCATGCAAGTGAAATCTCTCTCTTACTTTACAGAAACTAAATCTCACAGAAATCATATAAAATACTAGAATCTGCAATTTGTTATTTATTTAAAATGCAAAATAGAAATTAAATTGCAAGTTCTAAGCATTTTAGGCAAAATATGGTACTCACAAAATCCAAAACCAGAAACACAGCAAGTCTCTCACAATGGCCACTAAACACAAGTGTCACTACATGTCATTTCACACAACAAATGTTCATCATTTCCGGTATATCCTGGTTTGGTCCCTGCTTCCCTGAATGTCATCCTTGGCATTCCATATATCCATCCGAATTCTAACGTACACATGGGTCAATCTTAGGAATGTGCTGGCTTCCTCGGTATGTTGCATCTCAAAGAATGTCCAATAGATCCATTAACATTTAAATCCAAATTTAAATTCCATGCATGGCATGTTTGTCAAATTGTGTATTGGTTAAATCCTGTTATCTGCAGGTTTAAAACTATAGTTATGTTTCCAACAGTGGCAGTTGATCTGTAGTCCACACAAATTTCACTCATCTAATCCATATGAAAAACACACTTTTCACAATAAATCACGTTGGGCGCCATTATAATGGTCTGGCCTTTACCCTGACCTTTATTAAGGTCATATAGTTATAGTGAGTATAAGACCAAGCCGGTCGAGGTTCGTTTTATGTCCTAGTGTGTATAACTAACAAAAGCTGTTTTCCATAGTTTACTCTCTTCGTTTCTATACAGATAAATCGTGAATCAACATGAAGCACGAAGCACGAAGTACGAAGCAACACACTGAAATATAATATGAACAGTAATCAGTTAAATGCATCATCACATTTAGTTATTACAAAAGGTTAAAGAAAAGGTTTATCTCATACAATAATCATGTGCTTAGTGGCCCGTATTAACAAACGACTAATGAGATAAATAACATTTCCTACAAAGATAATACAGTAATGGCAACAACAATAAAACATGTATGACATCAACAACTACAGATACACTTACAAGTTTATGGAACTGAGTGTTCTCACTGTATACATGTCTCTCATCTCTCACCCATGGTGTCTGTTAATCTGGTCACTGTGGTTACTACTGTAAACAATTATGAACACAGTGAAACACATGCAAAGGGTTACTTAAAAGAGCTGCTATCTTGAAATACTGTGATAGAACAGAATTTACCAAACCTTCCAAAAATACAGAATGCACAGCCAATACAACATATTGCAATTAAAAGAATAACACTCTTGAATTCATTTAATACATACCAAACATGGAAATACTTCCAGGAACTAGTTAAAATAATAAGGCTCTAAAAGTGCGCCAAAAGCTGCAATCCTGGCAGATTGCTATTCTCACAACAACCTCAAATATCAGGGGGGAAAGGTAGCAGTCAACACAAAATATGAGAACTGGAGCAGACAACACTTTTTACTAAATGCTGAAATATCCACAGGGCTACAATTGTGATACTTAAAAATATGCCTTAAGTAAGGAAAAGACTTTAAATGTTTTATGAATACCGGCCCTGGGCTGGTATTCAATATTTGTCATAATTGGATCTAAGAACGATGTAGCTAATCGGATTACTTGTTATTAATATCTAACCAATAGAGTGAATGAAGTCAATGATGTTTGACCATAAGATTAACTTAAGTTGAATATTGAATACCGCCCCTGGGGTTGTTGAAACATTTACGTAATTTTGAAGTAAATAATAAAACTCACAGTTATATAGATGTGGAATCACTAACACTTTGAAATAATGGCAACAAATGTTTCAAAATAAACCATTAAAAGAATCATGTTGATATTTAAAGTGTATTTTCAATCTTATTTAAATACTGAATGCGTAAACCGATAACAATAGTATAATAACAATAAATATCACAACCTCTTTGGACATTTAAAACACCTATAACTACTAACACTTTCAAAACTAACAAAAACCTTTTTTTACAATTTCTCAGTTGGTCAAGAGTAACTGGACAAGCATTTAAAGGTGCATTCTCCACTTTAACAGAAACAGTTGTCTATATTTAGGTATAAAAAAATAAATAAGGGGTTGAACTAGGCCTCTTGAATACTCATTGCCCAAATACTTATAAGCAAAAGGTACCTACAATAAAAAAAATTGTTCACAACCTACAACAATGTTTACAACAAGAACAATAAACATTCAAATTTTGACAACATTTTGTTTCAATGTTGATTTTTATCAAATTTTTATTGTGCATTTTTTATTTAAAGAATGAATTGCAGGATTGATGTCATTATTGTGGTATGAACACAGTTGGGTTGTCAAGTGCGTGGAAGGACTTCATGCATACAGAAACCAGCCCAACTGCATTCATATCCCCGATAATTACATCAATCAAGCAATTCATTACTTATATTTACACAAATAGTCCATTATTTCATTCAAGAATTGTTAAAAGAAATACTTCAACTCATTCTTACCCAGTCTGTAAATAGAATAGAATAAAAATTTATCATATTGTTACAATCGGGAGTAGGTTACAACAACGTTGGAAAAATCACTCACTTCAAATTACCTTTAAACGTTAAATTGAAACACTAATAAAACCAATACATTTAACATATCATATATAAACACATTCTAAAATGTTGATTTAAGTTTTCCTGTACTGCCGACACAATACAAACGATAATTTTGTTTAATTTACATATATATTGTTATGCCATGATTTGCAATCGGAACTTATCCGAAGATGCTACTTTCACCGGAAAATATTCTCAATTGCCAAAAGTCAGCTCAATAAAGGAATGAAAGTTGAGGTGTTAATATATCTTATATAAAACCACTAGTAACTATGTGGTGTAATGGATATGGTCCCAGACTGCACACCCATAGTACTCAGGTTTGAATCCTCCATTTTTCGGTGGAATTTTTCTTCTTTTTTTTATCATTAAAAATATAAAACTAGAACCTTGAGTTTTTTTGTTGTATTTTTTTTTCAGAAATGATTGACATTTCAATACATAATCCTGAGCTTATCTGCCTTTAAGACAGAATTATAGATCTTGCTTCATATCCACATATTTGTCATTGGTAACATGTGTACAACATTTCATGAGACTATCATCAGTAGTTTTTTAAATATGGCACTTATATTATTAGTCAAAGGTTAAAGAACTTGCATGACCCACGTAAACACCTTGCTTGTAAAAATGCCCCAACTTTCTAATTGAGCATTGCGTTCACCTGATAGCACTGTGGAAATAGTTTCAAACATTAATCTGTATCTATCAATAAATAAAAAACAAATAAACACATTAAAACCTTATCACAAATACATGTATGTTTAAAACTTAATAATTTAATGCCTCTTTTAGCATGATGGGATATGTCATACAGTAATAATGTCATACACTGTTAATGTCAAACAATGATTATTCTGTATAATGATAATGCCATACAATGAGTATGTCATACAATGGTAAAAATGTTATATACTGATTATGTCAACAATAATGCTCATTCCGTACAAAAAAAACACATTTTTAGGGGATTTTCAATTGGTGGATTTGTTTGTACCAGACAAACAAAATTGCATGGACAGAAATTTCAATGTATTCTTTCGTACGCATAATTCTGTTTTCTTATAAGCCTTTTGGCATATTGGAAATCAATGTTATTTAAGGTGAATTCATGCTTGGATGAAATCATTTTTCAAGTTGTCAATAATTGGTGGGCTTGTTCCTGCCTGACATACAAAAACACACGGACTGAAACTTCAATGGATTCTTTCATTCACATAATACTATTTACTGATAAGCCATGAGGCATATTGGAATTCAAAATGGTAAAAGGTAAATTCTTCTGACAAACAATCAACAGAATGAAAACTCAGAGTTCATTAAAGAATGAATGTTAAAGTAAGACTTCGCGTTTATTCATGCACTGGCCAAATCTTTCTATGCACAGTTGCACAGAAATTCTTAAATACTCAATGTTTATATTGACAATCATTATTTGCAAACTTTATCTTAAATTATCAAACTCAAATGCTTATATAACATTTCCAAGACAAACAAGCATAATACAAAATCAGCAGTTCAAAAAGCTGCGACATAAATGATTCATCACCATTGCATTCATTTGACCACAATAAAACGTCACTGGACTAATCAGCCAATCACAAGCGTCGTTTTTGATAACTATCAGAGACAGAGATATTCTATAGGTGTTGTTTTCATGAAATTATCAATACAATCATTGTCATGGTCACAACCAAATAGTTTATGTTCATTTAAAGGATTGTAATTGGAGTGTCAAGAAAAACATGTAAATGCTCCAGCCAGAATTTGAAAAGTGTAGAAACTGCAATTATGATGTGCATTGACTGAGCCTTAATCGGGCAATCGCATGGGCAAATGTGCAATTCTTGTTGTGTATGTGTTGTTACTCCTTTCAATACTGTTAGTTTGTTATAATTACCTTTTATAGCTGTTATCTTTACTTATATGTTACGATTTATGTATATAATTATTTTTATACTCATTTTTTTGTAAACTGACTCTGTCAAACAAAAGGGCAACATGATGCTGTAAAAGGGCAGCAATGGTATTTAGGCCTCGCTGGAGCAATGCATGTTTGTAACATTATACTGCAATGATTATTAAACTTATTTAATTCCTTGCTCTATTTATAGATCACATTATTCGATAGGCCGGCCAGCCAGCCTACTGATGCAGGTAGTTTACGGTAGCTGTTGGTTTTGTTCATCTTATTTATAAATAGTTAGAACTGTTAAGGCCAGCCATCCAACTCAGGCAAGCAGTTTAACTCCAGTATATAGAATCTGTACCATCCTTACAATATGACATGTACATCTTATTAATATAAAATATCTAGAACACAATGCCGTGGTTCTAAATTATATAACAATGTGTATATGTTTATTCTAAGATAACAGTTTTCATTGAGCTTAGAGAAGGTTTGGTCAGCAGTGGAGACTTCTGTTTACCCTCAGGTTGTTCGTTCACGTCCTTGGTGGTGGAAGACACAGGCGAGACGTCGGGGGTCGTTGCGGAGCTGGCTGTAGGTACGGTAGGTGTCGATGTGTTCCTGGCATTGGGCGTTTCGCTGGCTGGGGTAACCTCCATCTGGAAGGCATTTAAGAGAGGTTACAGAACACCAATTGTACATGTACATGTGGGCTACTTTTTGTGCACTCTTGTCATCAAGGTATGTGTATATTGTAAAAGTATAAAATAACATGTACAATAGCAGGACGACAGTGATTTTTGCGAGTTTCTGCGAACCGTTAAGTAAAAGGTCTAAGTGAAATTGTGTTATTAAACCAAACTACATCTATTACATGTACAGGTTGCTACACATACACATACACGATGGGCGAATTGTTCAGAACTTGGTTAAAATTAACAATGTAATTAACGACATCGTTGTTAACTTTTAAACCTGAAATATTTGTTGATCTGCTCACATATTTGAATAAAAGCAAATACCCCTGAAACAGTTGTCACAAATGGTGTTAGAAATGCAGCAGACCACAAGGGTATTCATTAAACTTCAAGAGCAGTTACACTTTGAAATTTAACAGCAATCATGTTAACAACATTGTCAACTTTAATTCATTTCTAAAAAAAGACAAAAAAAGGTTGGCAAAATGATAAATCTGTGAGGGGGCAGCTTTAAAGTTCTACTACAGTAGTATTTAAAATCAATATAACTTACAAATGTATAATAAACATACATTTTGAGTGGTAAACGTTTAAGTATATTTACATCTATGGAAAATATTAAAGAATGATAACAAGATAATCATTTATTAAATAGCTGTAAACGCACAAATATTGTATGACTGATGGGTCCTAAAAGATTTACAGTGATCAACTATCATTTCATAAGGTAAAAATACCATGTTTTCTGCTTTTGATATTTAAATATCCTTTTCGGTAACTCAAAACAATTGTATTAATTGAATTTGTGGTACATCTTATTACGTAGTAGATGTGCATTTTTAAGGCAAAAACATTATCAATGTTTCAAAGGTCATACCTGAAAGACTTCTGGTGGCTTCTGACTGGCATAAACTCGGGGTGGAAAAAAGAATGGCATGGTCTGACTCCCAATAAATGGGGCAGGGCTCCTAGTGGCTGGGCTCCTAATGGCTGGGCTCCTGACAGCAGGGCTCCTGTTAGAGTAGCTCCCCTCCACTGGGGAAAACGGGGAGGAAAAGGATCGGGAGTAGGATCTCTTCATCCTCTCCACGGGGTCTAACTCAGACTTCACACGCTGGATTAACACATCCTTGAAGTCCTCGTCCTGAGATCTCTGAAACAGGGAAATATTTTATAGATAGTGGAACTTATGTAATTCAAAATGATTACTCCTACTGAGTGGAATAAAATCTATAAAAAAACCACCACTTACAAACGATGGTAGTGATGAGCATTTTATTGAAATTCCAGTTTTTTTCTAATAATAATCTGGTAACATTGATATTTATATATATATATATATATGTATATACCATACAATACTTTGTTTAGGACGCTAGCATAGATAGGACACAAGGAAAAAACATATGTGGAAAAAAAAGGTAACTGGAATTCCGCGGATCAAATGTTTCGGCTATTTGGATCACTAAATGATACCACAGTATATTTTCCAATGTTTTTTTAATTAAGCTTAGTGTAATTCAAAACAAAGAAATGATGAAAAGCCCTAGTGCAGATTCATGGTCTGAAAATTTGTTTGGGTGTCCCATTTTTGTGAGAAAAAGTACACTTTTTTGGATTGTGAATTGGACGAAAAAAACACTGCACCATAACATTGACCTTCGTTGTACTGACCCATAAATCAATAGGGGTCATCTACTGACCATGACCAAAGGTTGATAATAAAATTGATTAGATTGATTGGGAATGAAAGTGTGATGCCAAGGATGACAACCCGAGCACAGTATCCCTATTTGTAGAGGTCTCAATACATTCCTGTTGAACCATCTGAAATTGTAAAGTAAAGGACTATTTATTCTACTTAAAATTTACTTATTTTTCAAAATTTGAACTGGCCTAATTGCCATTTGAACCATCCATTTTGGCTAGCAGCCGGTTGCAATTAAGAACACTATATTTGTCTTCCAAGTCCTGCAGGCAAACACAGCAAAAGCAAGTATTTCAACTGGATGTTTACCTCCAGACCGTGAGATCCGACCAGCATGGTCATCCAATCTGGCATGCATAGATCCTCGTACAGCACGGGAATGACACGCTTACGATGCTCACAGTAAAATACCTGAAAGGAAAAACAAAAAACATGTATAGTTTCTTAGGCCAATATAAATTAATTGCTAGATTTTCATTCAATTTTTTTTTAAATGGGGGTGGGGGGTTGACATTATTTTTTCTAAGATGACTGTTTTACTGTTGAATATGTGTTCAAGTTCTTTCTTATTACATAAGGGACTATATACATGAGTTTCTAGACAAACCACAAACACTACAGTAACAATTCTATTCTCTTTTTAATGCTATACATTGATTACGTAGGTATGAATAAACGACATTCTCGGACAGTCCTGGACCCAAATGCAAATACATACCTTTTATTTGAGTCACTAAAATTTAAGGGGCGTTGGAAAATAAAGGGGGATGGCGGGGAAGAAAATCTAGCAATTAATTCAGGTTGCCTTAGGCTTCATCACATTCATTTTAAATAAAAATCCACTTCACTGTCTTTTTTATTCTCAAAATGATTTTTTACAGCAATAAACATTCTTATCATGAGATATGATACAAACAGATTAATAATACATGAATGATTAAAGTTTCAGAAAAGAGTATTGAATAATAAAATGATTATATGTAGGGGTTCCTAGAAGAGAATATAATGATATTCGGTTGATCTGTGGAGTTGTATTGCTTGTAGTTGCTTGCGTAAAGTGATTCAGTCCATTATATAGCATAAGACCGTAGGCTAAAACAAAGCTAACCTGCTGCTGGCAGACTCTGGAGTGTGAGAAGACCTCTGAGAGGACAAAGATCACAACACTGGCATCATCTGCCTTCTCCTGGAACAGGCGGATGTCGTCAAGGACATGGTTGCCTTTGCGGCCATCTTTGTTACCATGGTCACCAGACAGGGAGTGACCAGCCTCGTTCAGGATGGAGAAATTGATAGCTGCACACAAACAAACGATGGTTTAAGTTAGTGCTTAAACAGAAAAAAACAAGAAGAAACTTAAAGTTCCAATAATGCTTAGAGAGAAAAAATGTCTAGTCTATGGTCTCATTATTGAAAAACAATTTTTTTTTTTTTAAATTTAAACACACTTTAAGTTGTCAATAATACAATCATTTACAGAAATTCATTACTCAAATCAGATGTTTAATTGCCAAAATATTTCAGCTTTCAAATGTATTACATGTGCAAGCCCTTTATCTGGGCCTCATGAAGCAATAAGGATCACTGTCCTCGTCCTTTTTGAAATATCTTAAAGCTGCACTCTCACAGATTGAACTTTTTTATTTTTTGTCTTGGAACGAGCCATTTTTTTGCGAAAATCCATAGAAACCAGTTATATAAGATTGCTGACAAAAAAATAGATCGCAGATTTTTATATTCAAGTTCAAAAATTGAAGTTTTATGCATTTTTTTTTTAACCGTTAGTAACAGTTTAAGCCATAAAGCATTAATTTTCGAACAGAAATATGAAAATCTGCAATCTGATCTTTTGTCAGCAATCTTTTATCATTGGTTTGCAGATATTCACGCAAAAATTTGCTCTTTCCAAAACAAAAAATAAAAAAGTTAAATGGTATATCTGTGAGAGTGCAGCTTTAAGCATAAGAAACTTTAGTACCTTATTTAGTTTGACCAAATTACTTACACTTATGGCAGGCATAATGGTCATTGCCTGAGTGACATGTGATCTTTGTATATCAAACTCATATGGCAAGTAATTTTATAATATGTTCCTACAAGAGAGAGTTTCAGCCCAGACACAACAATCTAAACGCCATGTCCTTATATGCAGCATTCATAAATAAACAAAAACTATGTGTGACCTTAGAATTAGAGATATGGGTCCTGCAAGTGACATGTGGTCTTGGTATGTCAAACACTGATGGCAAGTTATTTTAAAAGCTGTCCATACAAGAGAAACAGTTTGCACATGACCACCTTTAGTCTAAGTCTTTATATGCAACATTCCATAGTAAACAAACATTAAGTGTGACTTTTCCTTAATGGTAGGGACAAGGCACATCTTCAAGGTATGTGGAACACATGTGGATAGTTTTCTAAAAGCTGTCAATACAAGAGAATGAAATTGGGCCAGACTGATGGAAAGACTGACTGGCAGACGGATGAACGATGTGCTTTTAAGATGCCAACAATTGGGGGCATATAAATAGTATAGTATCAGGATTATTATTATCATCTTATAGCTTTTCAAAATGGAAATATGGGAACATAAATTTTACTTAGAGCAAAACAATGACCGAAGCTTGATACTACTATAAGAGACATAAGATGGTTTGAGAAATTGGGGCATTGTCAGTTAATATATATATATGTTATGGTAAGGAGCTCATTGAATCTTTGAGTTTATATATACAGGCTAGGGCAAGTATCTCCGTGAATGTTTAAGTTAATATAAACAGGCTAGGGTAAGGATCTCCGTGACTGTTTGAGTTTATATATACAGGCTAGGGTAAGGATATACAGGCTAGGGTAAGGATCTCACTGAAAATACAGGCCGGGTAAGGATCTCAGTGAATGTTTGAGTTTATATACACGGGCTAGGACAAGGATCTCACTGAAAATACAGGCCGGGTAAGGATCTCAGTGAATGTTTGAGTTTATATACACGGGCTAGGACAAGGATCTCAGTGAATGTTTGAGTTAATATATACAGCTAAGGGCAAGGATCTCAGTGAAAATACAGGTCGGTAAGGATCTCAGTGAATGTTTGAGTTTATATACATGTATACAGGCTAGGGTAAGGATCTCAGTGAATGTTTGAGTTAATAAATACAGGCTAGGGTAAGGATCTCAGTGAATGTTTGAGTTAGTATACACAGGCTAGGACAAGGATCTCAGTGAATGTTTGAGTTAGAATACACAGGCTAGGACAAGGATCTCAGTGAATGTTTGAGTTAGAATACACAGGCTAGGACAAGGATCTCAGTGAATGTTTGAGTTAATATATACAGCTAAGGGCAAGGATTTCAGTGAAAATACAGGCCGGGTAAGGTTCTCAGTGAATGTTTGAGTTAATATATACAGCTAAGGGCAAGGATCTCAGTAAATACAGGCCAGGTTAGGATCTCAGTGAATGTTTGAGTTAATAATAATATATACAGGCTAGGACAAGGATCTCAGTGAAAATTCAGGCCGGGTAAGGATCTCAGTGAATGTTTGAGTTAATATATAAAGGCTGGGGCAAGGATCACAGTAAAAATACACAGGCTAGGGTAAGGATCTCAGTCTTTGTCTTAGTTGATGTGTGCAGGTTAAAGAAATTCAAACACTTGCATTACCAAAATTGATATGTCCGTGTTCTGTACTCCAAAATCCTACTCAAAATATAATCAAAGATATGGAAAATGCTGTATTTAAATTTCTCTTGGGCAAAAAAACTGACAAAATGAAAAGGAAAATGTTAATCAAGAAATGAGTATGGAGGATTAAAGCTACGAATATTCAGGTATTTATTACAACAATTAATTCCTTGCAGTAATTGCTTTGGCGACTGTTCCATCTCCCACCTCACCATTAAACAAATGATCACAACATATTGCAGTAATAGCTTTGGCGACTGGTCCATCTCCCGCCTCATCACTCACCAGATGGGACATTCAACATGTGTCAGTGACATAAGCTAATACACCTTTAATGGGACTAGATACTAGATGGTTCAAGAATCAGCAAATACATTATTTTTCAAAAGAAGCCTAGCATTGTCATTATAAGCCAGTATGATGCCAATAATACATCATCGTTCAAGATTAAACGTTTTATTTTGTCACTGTCTTAGCTGAGTTTACCCATTTAAAAATAGCGCATAATGGTTTTCCAGTTTATAGTGTGTATATTCAGCATGTGAAAGTTACTTGATTTGTGCAGATAAATTTACCAACACTATTTTTCAATTTACTTGGATTTACAAGGTAGATTCAAATTTAAAATACCCCAAAACAGTAAAAGATACATGTGTCGTAAGCGATGTGATATATATTAAAAAGTAAGATTCTATGTTTTGTACACAATGATATCCATTTTATGTGCCTTTTTACTATTTTCTTTTTTTCAAGCAATGGTATCAGCTGGTGTCTAGTCCCTTTAAGATGCAAGGTTAGCTACAACTTAGGTTCTGTCCTGTCTCTGTGCTTTTTTCGCAATACTGATATTTTCACAGAGACTGATGGCCACAGATTATCTGATGGCGGCATAAATAATTGTACAAAGCCAGCAATGCATTACATACCTTCCTGACTAGAGGCTAGGCTGTCTATATGTTCCATGTGACCCCGGTCAAGCTCTGTGGTACACCATACTTCGAGTCCACATCCAACAAGGAGAGATTTCAACTCCATGGCCTAGGAGAAAATGGGTAAAATTAGCGATGTTTCCCTTTACAAACAAAAATAACCTTATGTTAAAATGCATTGTTACCAAACTTAAGCAAGAAAAAGTGCCTTGTTTCAATGTCTAAACTTATGGTAAGGTGTAACAAAAATAATGTTTGTTTCTGGTTTTCCAAGGTCTGACCTTAATCATATAACCTTTGGGGCTTCTACCTAAAATTCTCAATCTCAATAAGTTGCATTAGGGTGACGACCTCTTGATTCTTTAACAAGCCCAATAAGGACCACATATACATGAAGAATAAATTTCCTGGGTTAAACTAGTACTGAGTACTCCAAATTTTCCAGTACTACCCTCTTATGACGAGCAACAAACCAAGAAGCTACTAGTACCAATTTAAAGTCTTTCCATATGAAGTGGTCTGGGATTGAAACCAGGACCATCCTCACACGAAACGACACTCTAGCAATGTTTCAATTTTAAAAGTCTATCCGGGTGAGGCTCAAAACCAAGCACACTTGAAGAGCAGACACTTATACCACTAGATGACTTAATGCTTTTAGCCAGTTCCACTTACAAATTTGTGTTGTTCTGGGTGTAGACAGATCATGACCAGTGGTGCCCCCTCTCGGTCCTCTAGAGTGGCACTGGAGTTGTTCAGCCACAGACACGCACAGCTCTTCACTACCGTCGCCTGGGTGAAAAATGAGTTGAGTTGGGAAAATGAGATGAGTAGGAAAAAAAAGTAAAAGTAATTTTAAAAATGAAACTTACACAGTGTACAATGTGGGTCAAATATCTTAATGCTTGAGGCCCATAATTTAAAAATGAAACTTATATGGTGAACAATTTTAAAGCCCATAAAAAATATAGTTCATATAAACGTGTACAATGTTGGTCAAATACCTTAATTGAGGCCCATAATTTTGAAAATAAAATTAAATCATATTCATGTAGAGTACAAACCCTTTTGACAAGAGAGGGCAGCTTGGCTACTGTTAGTTCCTGAACTCTGACGGAGATTTTCCCTGCCACCATCTTAATATCTCTATCGCACCATTCCGAGATGCTTGCTTTTTCATCTCTGGCTGTAAAGATGGCGTATAATCAAAAAGACTCAATTAATGATATGAAGCATTAAGTGTTAAGTGAAAGTGATGATATTTACAGTAAAATGTCATAAAAACTCACGATGTAAGGATATATTATAAAATCTTGACATATCCTTGACTTAAACCAAGTAACATAGTCAGGAAACAATCATATCAAAAAGGTCTTCAGCAGTCAAATGTACACAACTTTGATAAGATGGTTATTTTCAGTCTAGTATGAACATTCAAGTGCTATGTTTGGTTACTAATTTCAAATGGATACATATTGACCAATCAATAAACATTTTGGCAAACATTGATCAAACCAAAAACTTAACGAGTTCTAAACAATTGGCTTTAATTTATTTACATATATCCAAACAGAAATCGACCCATAAGTGTTAATGGATAATAAAATCTTGTTAAACTTAAGTGATAAAAAAGTATATGTAATAATGTTTAAGGTACAGATAAAAAAAAAAATTTACCTTTAAAAATGGGGTTTTAGAATTCACAGCTCTGTGGCCACAAATTCCCCAGTTAAAAAAGCGCCAAAATAACGCTTTTACTATTTTATCTGTACCTAAATAATACATATTTTTTGGTTTTGATCATTCAAGTCAAATGGGTTGCATTATTTTTTTGCATCAATCTACCAGTATAGTATATTGTGAGCCGTAAACACTTACCACTGAGGTATCTTTGGTCTATCCAAGGTATAAACTGTGTGGTGGCGAACTGTATGGCAAGGCAGGGTGGGGGCCACTCTGGCAGGAAACTGACTGGTAGGATGTACTTCCCCAAAACGTCTGCTAGTTTTACCTGACATACACAAACAATTATTATTGAAGTCTATCCTCTATATACTGGGTATCAACTTGTATTGACAGTGTGCCATTCCGGCAGGAAACTGACTGGTAGGGTGTACTTCCCCAAAACGTCTGCTAGTTTTACCTGACATACACAAACAACTATTATTGAAGTCTATCCTCTATATACTGGGTATCAACTTGTATTGACAGGGTGCCATTCTGGCAGGAAATTGACTGATAGGGTGTACTTCCCCAAAACGTCTGCTAGTTTTACCTGACATACACAAACAATTATTATTGAAGTCTATCCTCTATATACTGGGTATCAACTTGTATTGACAGGGTGCCATTCCGGCAGGAAATTGACTGGTAGGGTGTATTTCCCGAAACGTCTGCTAGTTTTACCTGACATACACAAACAATAATTATTGAAGTCTATCCTCTATATACTGGGTATCAACTCGTATTGACAGGGTGCCATTCCGGCAGGAAATTGACTGGTAGGGTGTACTTCCCCAAAACGTCTGCTAGTTTTACCTGACATACACAAACAATAATTATTGAAGTCTATCCTCTATATACTGGGTATCAACTCGTATTGACAGGGTGCCATTCCGGCAGGAAATTGACTGGTAGGGTGTACTTCCCAAGAACGTCTGCTAGCTTTACCTTATATATATACTTTAGATCAGAACAATTATTATTGAGTAGCCTTGGAAATGAACATAGTTTATATTAAACATTTAGTTTCAATGCAATATGGGTTTTTTTGCTGAGATATTGACTTAAATGTAGTTGCATGGAAAACCTTATCCAGTTAAATGATAAAAAGCTATTATTTGCTTCATACCCAAAATAAAGTTATCTTACTTGGTAGTTCATCTATCTTGATAAACTGAATACCGTAGGTTGGATAGTTAGGAAGACATGTCTTAAATTGCATTGTAATACATGATAAAAGCTTCGAGCCTGATTTAATCAATCTTCCCGTTACACACCTATGATACATGTATATTACTGCTTAACCCACAAACCTCCCTGTTTGTCCACTGTGTAGCCCCGTATTTGTTGGTGACCAGGGGAACAAACACCTCACAGCTGCTCACAGCATTGTTCAGTGAGTCTTGCCAGTCCACGCCTGTCCCGATCTCATGCACATCCTACAGGGGGAAGGTTTAAATATGTCTAGTTAACCTTTAAATCCTAGACTGTAACACTAGTTTTCCACAAAATACTTTAATTTCCATTACCACCATAAAATTCATACAGTCACTCTTTGAAATTGTAAATTGCTCCACCTGAGTGTGATTTTTATATAGAAGTATAAAGGGAAAATGTTTGGAATTATTACATCAATTTCATTATAAGCTTTTGTGTATGATATGTGTATTTGGAACCGGCAATGGTGCTCAAATGCTCCACTTGTTTAGGTTTTAAGTTATAGTAAGTATACTTAATATGAAAACAGAAGAAATAACGGTAGGGATTAAGCCATGATTGACCAATCCACAGTTAAAGCAGTTTTAATGTGAAATCATAAATATTCCTCAGACATTAATTTCTGTGGATATCATGGGCTGGCTTTTCCATGAATTCAAGATCCCAACAAAAATTTGACCATTAAGTCTGAAATCAAAATGTCTATGTGAAAGGGTATACATGTATGTATGTATACGCGAATATACATTGGTGTGGCGATTTCAAGCCCACGAATATAAATGATTCCACAGTAATTTGTTTGCCATTTTCTACCAGTTCTGAAAACACTTACCAGATACACAGTAAGCCCCTGTCCCAGCAGTTGTTCTTTCAGTCTGAGAGCATGCGTAGCTGCCTCCGATCGCACGTAACTAATGAGCACTTGCTTACCAGGTGTCCGACCGTCCACTACATCCATGGAGGCTGGCCGGTCCAGGTCCTTACTGGACCGAAACGACAGCTGCGGGTTACTGAAAGGCCATTTTTGAATATTTGTGACACTTACACACACATACATTGTAAACATATGCAAACATTTCTTATAAATGTACACTAGTGCCATCAATTTAGTCATATAAACTCACAATAGAACAGATCTCTATTGTTTGGTAAACTGCCAATTTTTTAAAAAAATTTAAAGCGTAAGTAACGCTTTTAACCATCAAACATCAATTTTTAAAGGTAAATATGAAACTGCGATCTGCTCTTTTTCCAACAGTCTTCTATCACCAGTTTCCTGACATTGACGCAAAAAATTACTCATTGCAAGACAAAAAATAAAAAAGTTGTTTAAACAGTCAGTCTGTGAAAGTGCAGCTTTAAACTAAAGCTTAACTTGCAATCACTGTTAATTTTTATTAAAGAATTGTTAATGGTTTCTTTTATGTTCATTTTTAAGACTTAAAGATTGTGAAACTAGTATATTCAATACTAAAATTTTTACCGTATTTAAATATTTATGATTACCGTAGTCCTCAGCAAATATGTTCTAAAACCATAAAGATGTCAGAATTTTCTAAATATGAATATATACATCAAGTAATTAAATAATTTGTAAAAATTAAAGTGTTCTTGTTGAGTTTTTAGAAAAGGTCAAGTCATCATGTACCATGAGGTAAAAATAGATACCTGTCACATGACTGTCATATGACAAGAATATATTTTTAACTCACGCAAATGGTGTTGCCAGAATCTTCACTTTGAAAACACTTCCCAATACAAGGACATTTCACTTTAGATGGTTATCTCAATCTCTTAACAGTTCAAGATATGTTGCTGTTTGACATAACGTATTATTTATGGTCTTTTACTTAAAACTTCTACACTAATGCAGACCCCAAGAAAATGAAAATTGATTTACTTACAACTTTATCCTTTTTAATGGCGGTTCCTTCTGTGATGATAGGTTTGGAGACTGAAGTGATATATTTAGATTAGTTCTAACACATTGACCAATCAGAGCATCTGTTACTGTCATGTGACCTTCTTGGCAAGTGCTGATTGGCCAGGAGCGTTCATCCAAGAAATGGAATGGAGATGTAGGACTCAGGGCCGAATGAAGAATCTGCAAAATACTCCACTTACTTAGCTAGAGATAAGAGATAATTAATTCATAAAAGACAAGAGCATCATGAGGCAAACAAGAACGCTTGTGGGTTGTTGTTTTTTAGTAATAAATAGGGCATAACTCTTAACTTTTAAAGCGACATTGCTGTACTGTCTTTAGTGTGTAGTCTTTAGTGTCAGGCATGTCCAAGGGGAAGGTTTTTGGATACCAATGACGCTGCCGACGGCACTGCTTTAAAATGGGATGACGCTGTGCACACCAAATTTAGATTTGATTTTGGTTTTGTTGCATTTTGTAATTGCGGTAAATGCAATTTTTGTATCATTCTAGGAGTTAAAAAGTATAAGAAAAATTATTTTGATATGCATACAAATAAATAAGTTAACACCACTTAAACATAACGAGACTTTAATGGTAGAAGTTGAAACACGCAGATTTTTACTGGAGTAAATTTTTAAACAAGATAACCATAAAAAAATGCCAAAGCTCATCAGTTATTTCAAAGTCGTAAATGTGGCAATACTAAACAATGATTAAGCCAGAGTAATGAGACCTTGCTATAAACGTGCATTTTGATTCGTGCAATCTAATTGAGAACAAAGTTTAAAATAGTTAATCTATAAAGGTTTTTAAGTTCTGGCCAAATTCAAAGATTTTGCACAACGACGACGCCACAGTTGCTGACTTCGTTGCCGTCACGGAACAATGACATCATCATTAATTTTTTTGTTCGTAAAACAGATGAGCTTATTAATGAAGTCCTACCTGTTGATTAATTAGCCCCTTCAGTTCCATCAGAGAACTTTTCAGACCGGCATGGACAAATCCTATCACTGATCCCTGCTTGTTTTTCACTCCGATCTTCGGTCCAGCTACAAATGAAACATGTCAAGAGAGATTTCAAAAATGTACTACGTCAACAAATATTTCTATAAACAAAAAGAATATGCAGCCCATTAAATTCCTTTCTGCTTGTCAAGTTAATATATAGCATCAAATGAAACATGTACACTTGAGAGATTTTAAAAATGCAATACTTTGAAAAAATAATAATCAATAAATGAAAAGAATATTCAGCCCAGTGGCTTCTATATACAGATCACTATTAATACAGTTTCAACATACTATGTTTACAAGTCTCTCAGAGTTATTGTACATGTCTACACACATTACGGTGTTCTTTATTTATTGTTTTTATAGATACAGTAGTGAGTACCTCACACAATGTTCTTTTTCATTTATACATCTTGGTGATTTACCACAATCAGGAAATGGCTGCATTTTGCTTAAAGGCAGTTTCTTACTTAGTACAAAGCTAATCTGCACTAAAGGTGTTTCAAATCACGTACATTTGCATTTCTTTTAACTGACAGAGGTTTAAAAAAAAAATGGCATGTAATACTATCATAAACCCCCGCAATAGTCTAGTGGTGAGGGCGACTGTATGCAAAGAGGGTGGTCAAAGGTAAGAGTCGCACTAGGGGCTTGTTCTGGTATGGCGGTTACTGACCCAGCAGTTAATGAAATAAATGGACATCAATTGCCTCTCTGCCATGCATCAAGCATGTAGGATAGGAATCCTGAGTCAAGATGTTCATCAATCAATCAATCAAGTGTCTGATAAGTACAGCCGGTTGGCCGTTAATTGAGAGGGGCTACATTATTACTAACAAACAGTTACCTAACAAATCTTAAAAAACAAATTCAGAGCTTACATGTAGCTAATTCAAAGCACATACCAGTTTTCACATTAATAAGCAATTCTTTGCCATCTTTCATCAACTCTGACACCAGCAACTTTCCTTCCTGTTCAGAAGTGAGAGGCCATCTGAAAAATGATTGCAAAATATTAACTTAAAGCTGCACTCTTACAGACTGACCGTTCTGACAAAAAAAAATTTTTGTCTTGGAATGAGCCAATCTTTAGGTAATTGTCTGGAAACAAAGAATTAAGACTGCTGACAAAAAGGTTAGAATGCAGTTGTTCAGATTTACATTCGAAAGATGATGTTTTATGGCTAAAGGCTTTACTAACACTTTAAGAACAACATGTTTTTTTGCCATTTTCCAAATTATGTACTATATCAGTTCTATTGCCATATTGTTATCTTTAATATATGACTGAATTGAGGTCACTGATGAAAAAAATAGCTGATTCTAAGAGAAAAAAAATGAAATTGTAAACTTTCAATCTGTGAGAGTGCAGCATTAAGGAAAGACAATGCTGCATTAAACAAATACAAAGCACCTGCCAACGCTAGTCGGCTCCATTTTTCAGTTGAACAAGGGGCATAACTTAATAATTTTAAAGCCAGAGTTAAATGCCTTGCTATATGAATTATCAGTAGCAACAAATTTACCAAGTTTCATTTGAATATCTTCAACGGTTTATTGACACAGACACGCAAAAAATTAAAAAAATATACTTCTAAACATTAGCAATAAATAAATGAACAGGTACCCATACTACCAAATTCCAATGTATTTTTATGTAATTTTTGGCTCAAATATTTCAACTTCAGCAGGATATTGTCTTTTATTTCTGCAGTAAGGAACTGATAATAATAATTTTAACCATTTTCCAAGTGGAAAGTTCATAAATTTCAAGCTAAATTTTGGAACATAAATACTTGCCAAAAGTGCCTTCAAAGGACTGAGACAACTTGACAGTCATGGATTTTTATCTGCGTCATTGCTAATTAATAATAGCCAAGACTAACCCTTGTTTAGTACAGATGTTGAACTGCTGTGGACAGGAAGGCACCTGTTTTACGATGTGACTTCTTAACTCACTAGCCTTCAGGGCAGGAAGGTCGGTCCCTATCACCACTCCAAGGTTTACACCTGTATAGTTGGAAAATAAATTCATATACCGTATACCAAAATGTTTGTTTCTAACAAAACTATAAATTTTGCATCTAAAATTAAATTAAGCCATTCAACCATGATTGTCAGAGTAATTCAAAACAGATCATAATTGGTTCTGAAATAATTTAACTCCAGTAGGGACTGTAGGCAGGAGTAAATTAAATCCAAAAACCAATTATGGACTCTTTTAAATTGCTCCAAGTGAACTAGAAAATGTTTCAAAATTCATTTTAGAGAAATCAAGTGACTGGGAATTACAGAACTTCTTACTCATGTCTCTTTTGGCATTTAAATACACCTTGCAGGCTTATGCACCAGGCAATTGTAACCACGGCCCCCTCAGGTCGGGGGGTATACCAGGGATAGCCAGGGATATGGGCCGTGTTTGTACCTTTGAGGTGGCCCCGCAGTGCCGGTGAATGTGGTGGTTTTGTCTTCACGCAAAATATAGCAGGGAATGGGCCTAATCTAAGGTCCCTTGGGTGCGTGGGCATTTGGCAGGGATTTTACCATCAGTTCATCCCCACAGGGCGGGGATTTTAGCCGCGGTTTACTGAAAGTCAAAATCCCCACTATTCCCCATACCGGGGGGGGGGGGGGGGGGGGGGGGGGACGTGGTTACAATTGACTGGTGTATTAGTGTTAGATCGTTGTAACCTCAATATAGAAATAGAGGGCATTACAACGGTCTTGCATTAAGCCCTCAACTTTAAGGTTGTGCTACATCTAGGATATCGTAGTGTGATGTATAGTCCTTTTTGCATATAAGTTTATATGTATGGAGTTTAAGCATTGAAAACAATGTTTCTTATGTGAATATTGGCAAATGTTTCATAAATACATGTATGATTTATCTTTAAAACAAGAGCTGTCACAGTATGTGACGAATGCCCCCAAATGTGACATTGACCTATGAACAAGGTCAGTACATGAAAAGTTAAAGATCAAACAAATACATATGGCAAGTTATTTTAAATTGCCTCTGAAAATACCACTCATACTTGAAAACCTACATTCTTATGTCCTTATATTCTGCATTCCATTGTGAATAAACACTACGTGTATCTTTCACCTTAGAGGTAGGGACATGGGTCTTGCACGTGACACGTCGTCTTGGTATGTCGAACACATGTGGCAAGTTATTTTATTATCTGTCCATACAAGGGAAGTTACAGCCCAGACACGACAACCTATACTCTATGTCGTTATATGCAGCATTCCATTGTGAATACACACTAAGTGTGACCTTGACCTAAGAAATAGGGACACGGGTCTTGCACGCGACACGTCGTCTTGGTATGCCGAACACATGTGGCAAGTTATTTTAAAATCTGTCCATACAAGGGAAAGTTACAGCCCGGATACGATAATCTATACTCTATGTCCTTATCTGCAGCACTCCATTGTGAATAAACACTAAGTGTGACCTTGACCTAAGAGGTAGGGACACGGGTCTTGCACGCGACACGTCGTCTTGGTATGCCGAACACATGTGGCAAGTTATTTTAAAATCTGTCCATACAAGGGAAAGTTACAGCCTGGACACGACAACCTATACTCTATGTCCTTATCTGCAGCACTCCATTGTGAATAAACGCTAAGTGTGACCTTGACCTAAGAGGTAGGGACACGGGTCTTGCACGCGACACGTCGTCTTGGTATGCCGAACACATGTGGCAAGTTATTTTAAAATCTGTCCATACAAGGGAAAGTTACAGTCCGGACACAACAACCTATACTCTATGTCCTTATATGCAGCACTTCATTGTGAATAAACACCTAAGTGTGACCTTGACCTAAAAGGTAGGGACACGGTTCTTGCACGCGACACGTCGTCTTGGTATGCCGAACACATGTGGCAAGTTATTTTAAAATCTGTCCATACAAGGGAAAGTAACAGCCCGGACACGACAACCTATACTCTATGTCCTTATATACAGCATTCCATTGTGAATAAACACCTAAGTGTGACCTTGACCTAATGGGTAGGGACACGGTTCTTGCACGTGACACGTGGCAAGTTATTTTAAAATCTGTCCATACAAGGGAAAGTTACAGCCCGGACACGAGTTATTAAGCCACACGGACGGACGGACAGAAGGACGGACGGACAGACGGACGGTGCGATTTTAATATGCCCACCTTCGGGGGCATAAAAAAAGAATAAGTGATACTGATAGTTTCATCACAACCTTCACAGGCTGCATTTAATTATATATTTGAAACTAAAATTTAAAAAGTTAAAACAAACAAACCTGTAAGATAATCTGCCCCATGGGTAATAGTGATCCCAATTATTGAAGAAGTCATCCTTACTAAAACTAAAATTTAATGAAAACAAAAAGAACAGCATCAGTCTTGGACACAAGTATACAAGTCACATTTTTAAATACTTTTCATTCTTTATTCATACAAAAAGGTGTAGTTTTTAACTAAGCCAAACACTATGAGTCATCCAATTATCCAGCTGTTATCAGAGAAATTGTGACAGTGAGTGACACATCACTATCATTTAGTGACATATTTAAGCCAATGGCTTGAGGAATCCGGCAAAATGACCTCGTTCAATAAAACGTTCTCATACTTCCCTATTTACATTAACAAACAACAATGCTTTATAAAATGAACCAAAGATGAACAACAAACGCATGCACGTCCTACAATATGGGACCGTACAATACGGCTATCCGAAATCTTACATATCCGAAACATATCAGGTAACAATGGGAGAAACATTAGCCTTTAAAGAAATGTGAATTATAACAGCTTTACCTTAAGTAACAATTAACTTAAATAATGCATGAGATTTATTCATGTTTATCTACATATCGTAGAAAGTACATATCGCTGTATGTTGTTTAAAATCTGTGTAATTGGACGCTTGTGGTGGACAAATTTATGAGCGCACCGTCAGAAACTTCGGGAAATGATGAGCAGCATGATGGCAGTGGGTGAAATCATACTGAAAGAAGAACCATTTTGTCATGTACTGCTCCAGAGTCATCGAGGTTTAAGATGTGATCAGTGCTTCACTTTGTAATAGAAATTTTCATAATTTAAATTTCCATTTAAGTTTACACTTTTTGTGATTTAAAACTGTTTTACAGTTGTTTTAGCATTTATGATATTCACTGTTTATAATGCACCAGTCAATTGTAACCACGCCCCCCCCCCCGCCCCCAGATCCGGGGAATAGCGGGGACTTTGACTTTCAGTCGAGCCAAGCCAGGGTAAAATCCCCACCAAATGCTCCCGCTCCCCAGGGACTGTAGGAAACGCCCATTCCCGGCTGGTTTCGGCGCGAAGACAAAACCACCACATTTACCCGGCACTGTGGGGCCATCTGGAAGGAAAAAACACAGCCCATTTCCCTTGCTATCCCTGGTATACCCCAGGACCTGGGGGGTCTGGGGGTTACAATTGACTGGTGCATAATCTGATTTTAAACAAAGGTGGCAGTTACGTTGACAGTACTCACCCTATTTACAACGCCCCCCCCCCCCTTTTAAACCTAATCTGTACCTCCCCTTTTTAACTTTGCTTTAATAAGTTCTATTCCTTTCACAACCTTTACTAACATTATTGCAACTTGAGGCACTAATGCCTAGGTCCCCAGTAGGGGTTTGAAAATGAAAGTAGTTCTAGATAATATCTGATCATTAGGACTCTGCCATGATTTAGGACCAAAATAATTTTCATGGTAGTACATCAGATAATACAATTATTTAATTATTTAACTCTTTGATGCCAAATTTCAGAACAAAAATACAATTAAAGTATAAAAAAAACAACCTGGTTTTAGTGAGAAGCAAGCAAATGAAAATATTGTTTCCCAAAGAGACTCATACTTAGCTGACAAATATTTAAACCTTTTTTGAAAACATTGGTAGCATCATGTGATAATGTCAATCAACCAATCACAGCCTTTTAATGATTCTCAATAATAATTCATTTCAAATTTGTGGTCTTCAAGGACAATATTTGAGCATATATCAATAATGTTGAAGGGCTCCATTCGTCAGCATCTTAGTTTAAAAGCTTCTTATGATTTGCCACACATTTTTCTTAATAAAAAAATCTGTAGTATAACTCCCAATATTGTTAGCTTTTTACAGAAAATGTCTAGAAGTAGGAAGGACTAGATTGGTCAACTGACCCATCTACAACCTCAAAATAGATTAGAATTCAGTTTGGTTTTTTTAATCCAGATTATCTTGTTTTTATTCAGGGGAGAGAACCTGAAGAAATGTACTGGATGTTCGGACATATTCTACTGCAACAAAGTTTGCCAGGTACAGGATGTAAGAGTAGCAATTGAGAGATTGAATTAATTATATGTTTCATGGTGAAAGGAACATGTGTTTGAATTCAAATTTAAAGCCACAGTGTATCCATTTTCAAAATGTATTTATGGAACTGCTCAATATGAAGACGAGATTGAGAATGGTCTAGCGGTAAAGCTGTCTGCCTCTTATTGAAGAGCTTGTAGGTTCGATACCCACCAGGGGTTCCTTCTCATTGCCTCTAAAAGACCAAGTACTGGTTTCTGCCCAGGAAATGGACTCAACAATAATTTTAAAAGGTCTCAGCTTTTGTCACAATCAAGCTAAAATAAATCAGTAAAGATTAAAACTAATATAAAGATGTTATAAAGATGAAATAAGTTTTTTAGTAAGGTTTTTATTTTATAAGACATGAATGATAACTCTAATATTGTTCAAGAACCAGAAATATAATACAAGCATGTTTCAACTGATTGTTTGTAGAAGCGTGACTGGACAGTTCACAAGCAGGAATGCAAGTGTTTGAAGGCCATCCAGCCCAAGAAGCCACTGGACTCTGTCCGCCTTCTCCTACGACTGGTCATCTCACAGAACCTCAACCTGCCTCAGAACAACGAGTGGTCAAGGACACTGGATGATCTTATGTCTCGTGGGTGATAGTAGCATTTTTAACTTCTCTGTTAATTGCAGTGATTTTTCTTGGTGCAATTTACTGCTTTTTAAAGGCTGTTTCCTTGTGTGAAAAAATGTCCATTTTCCCCCCAAATTTCTTTTGGTTAAATGCAGGTTACATCCGGGATCAATAAGAATCTTACTCCCAGATTACATAAATGAATAAAAAAGCAATGAATTTCTCTGAAAAATAATAATCAAGACTACTGTTTTACAGCATAATGAATGCCTTATAAAAATATGAAAACATGTATATTTGACATTATATTAGTTATTTTGGCCTGATTTTGTATTTTTCCCAAAGTCTACTTTTTTCCCCAATTTGCAAGGCACAGTCGATAAAAATAAATTTAAAAATAACAACAACACTGTTTTGGAAGAAAAACATTGTGATATTATTATAGCCTAGGTGTTATCTGCATCTGTGACAGCTTCTTTTAAGTCGGTTATCTGGGTTACTGTGTAGATGTCATATCTCCTAAACTTTTTTCTCATTTATTTTTCGCATAAAGTAAAAACACATTACATGTTCATCTTTAAATAATATAACATTTACCGGTATATACTTTTTCTATCAGTACAGTTAAACAAGAACACACGCACTCACACGCACACACACATACACAGCTTCTATGCACACATCAACCAAAACTTAAACAAGATGCATAATATGGACTTATTGGGAAAACAGTCACATACTCAAAAAATATTCTGGACAAATATTATATAAAAATAAATAAATAAATAAAAAATAAAATATTATTGAGCTAACACCATATCTAGAGCTCCAATAATTCATGACACTATTGTTTAAATGTATTTAGGATAAATACTTAAATGATTGTGGATACTGGTTTATATGTTTTCATTTGGTTCAAAACATTTGGTGACCTTTTTCAGACTCGGAGGACATAAAGAAGGATGCTGAGAGGAGTGAACAATTTGCGCAGGTTGCGTTCACGTTGAAGGAATATGCCGGGAGTCATGTCTCTCTGCCTGATGCTTCAAAACTGCTCAACCTCTTTGGCAAGGTAATAGTGTGTCTTATGAAAGGGTATCCAAGAGTTCATTGACCAAGAAAATGTTTGGTTTTATGATTAAAAAAAATAGAAAAATTATAAATCATTTTTGTTTTGGGATGACTCAAAATTTTGACGCAGTACTCTTATTTGTTTCTCAGTCTGATCTTTTTTGGATTACTTAAATCAATATTAAACAGTTTGTGTAAATGTTTACAGCTATAACTCTGATAAAATTTTGAAATTCTTGCTGAATATCGGATAAATTAGATAAAATTAATTTCTACCTGGTACACTCACTTAATATAATTCCGAAGTAGGCCTCTGAATGGCTGATGGTAACTCTCTATGGTCAACCATAGATCCTCAGGTCAACTTTAGATCCTCATGGAAAGCAATACTGAGGATATAATTTTAATCAGGTTAATTTTTTCCTATACAATTATTTTTAGCATTACTGGAGAGCTTAGGGGATGGCGCGGTGTCATCAACATTCTTGCATAAACAGTTGCTTGTGAACATGATCAAGTCTTAAGTGTTGATTGTATGTTAATCAAATTTATACAGTAGGTTATTGTTGGTGAGACCTCAGTTCCTTTCGAAAATCAGCCAGATCCAACCAGGCATGACTGGAAAATGGCCCTTGAATTTGCAACATTTTCATAATCTATAGAGCCCCATATTCACATTGCATGTATTATGTTTCAAGACTGTCAGGCAGCGCCCATTAACTAACACGAAATGTTTCCCATATGTACATGCTCTGGATAGAAAATGACCAAACAAGCCATGCCAGTAGAGCATAGGCCCTGTTGGGCCTCTTGTTTTTATTGAAAAGGGCAAAAAAGGTAGACCACCAGTGTATGCTTAAAGTTAGGCTTGTCATTTCAGATGGTGATTAACAGCTATACAATCTGTGATGGCGAGCTGAAAGACCTCGGTGTTGGAATGTATCTAGGGTAGGCTGTTGTAGTCCATTAGAAGTTTTATCTGGCAACAAACCAGTATCCATTCAGATTTATACATCTCATCATTACTCTTATAATTAAGTTATATACGCAGTTGAACTTGACAGTCCAGAGGCCATGATTACAAAATATCTCACGTCTGCATCTAGACTCAGACTCAGTAAAGCACTTTTATTATATTAAAAGTATCATCTCTTTTGCATTCGTTTTATAAAAAAAGGTTAATAATGGAGAAATTTGGAATGGATATAATTTGATGAATTAAATATGTATTAAATTCATCAAATTTCATCATCAATACTGACCAAGAAGAAAGGTTACAATTGTTCAGAAGGAAGATTTGCATTTTTGCCTATTGAGTCAGAAATTGAGACTTTTTATGGCCTCTTGAGATTTGTGTACACTTATATAAAGACATGTCAATATGATATATAAATTGTGTTGCCTGCAAATCATGTCTGACTCATATTATAAGTTATGGGATTTAAGTAGGTGACCTGATATGGGATACATGGGGCAAAGGAAACCATATCAGGTGAGATATGGGATACATGGGGCAAAGGAAACCATATCAGGTGAGATATGGGATACATGGGGCAAATGCAACCATATCAGGTGAGATATGGGATACATGGGGCAAAGGAAACCATATCAGGTGAGATATGGGATACATGGGGCAAAGGAAACCAGCTGAAAGCGAAAGCATACATGTTTAAATGATCTATTTATTCATCGAAATGGACGTCATTTTGGTACAATATAAATTTAGTGACCCAATATGGAAAATTATGGGGTCACGGCATGACCAGTCCTGGACCAATGGCGTTGCATCATTTATGTTGGTGATATAGTACTTTATCTGGAGTTGTCAGCATTGGAGTCATACTTTCATTATGATCAATATACTTTAAAGCTGCACTCACACATATTGAACTAATGACAACTTTTTTATTTCTGGTCTTGGAACAAGCCATTTTTGGCGAAAATGCATGGAAACCAGTGACATAAGACTGCTGACAAAAAATCGGATCACATGTTATTTTATTTCTGATAACAAAAATTATGTTAATGAATTTCTATTAAAATGTTTGTAACACTATTAGCCATAAATCATTTATTAATGAACTTAAAATCTATCATGATTTGTTTTCAATGTACATGTTTTCAAACCATTGCTTGCATCCCAGGGGTTCTCGTCTTGACCACAGCTGTAGTCCTAATGCTGTGACCTCATTCCATGGTGTCACACTGGTTGTCAGGGCCACACAGGACATTCTGGATAATTCCCCAAATAAGGTACCAGAAAAAGCTATACTTGGGCTTGAATTTGGGCCTCTGTTAATGAAGGTAAAAAAGCCCTGACTAGAAACTTGAAATTAAAGATAAGGTTATGAGGCTATAAAATATAACGAATAAAACTACAAGTCAAAATCAAACACTACATTTATGCAAAAACGAAAGTAAAGTATACATTGACGAACTGGCCCTTGACAGACAGCCCCGAAAACAACCTAATACAACCCAAACAATGTACATGAATTTAGGCAAAAACCAAAACTTGCAAAAATGTGATGATTAATGTACAATATTTTATATAAAGGTGTTCATCAGTTACATTGACCAGCTGGCCCCAAGGAAGGAGAGGCAGACAGCCCTGAAAAAGCAGTACTACTTTGACTGCGCATGTTCCCGCTGCAGTGATGAACAGTTTGTGAGTACAATATGTTACCATATATATTTTTTATTTGTTTTTTTTAACCCAATCAGCCTGTCGAGACTGAAATGAAAGTTGCAAGAAAACTTTTGATACTCAATATTCAGGAACATTCCCCTCAAGGATAGTGCTTTTTCGATTCAGGTTGCTGCATAAAAATCTGTGTTATGAATCAGGCGGACTTTTCGGTGATATTTTAAATAGAATATCGATATTTTGGTTCAGGTTTTGGTTTCAGATCAATACTGGGCTCTAACTGATTTGTGTGCACTCCTCTCTGCCTTATAATGCAACTTGCCAAGTTTCTGTCCAATTTAGACTATACTATAACAAAAGTAGTTTCACATGAGAATTTAATTATAGTTATCTTGTTAATGTTGCCAGAACAATAAAAACAAGTAAAGAAAATTTAACTTAATATCTTAAACAGTTTTTATGAAACCATAAAAAAATTCATAACTTCGAAGTATACAAAGTGCCAAGTAAATAAAGATTGAACTTAATATACATGTATTGAACAGTTTTTTAAGTTATAAAAAAACATAAAAAATGTCATAGTTTCCTTAGTAAACAAAGGCCCATAAATCTGACAATTTTTAAGCATTAGTTACATTACTTGTCACAAAAGAGGGTATTGTTACTGTGAGAAAGTTAAGAAAGTAAGAAATTGGTATCTCGAACAGCTGATAAGTTAGTAACAAAAAAAAAATTAAAAAAATGTGGACAGATGGACACGGTGATTACTAGAAGGCAACAGCAAATTTGGCGAGACTCTTACAATCCTTAGCAAGCAAAATATCAATCCAAACATTACATTTCAGGATGCATCAATGACCAGCTTCTGTTGTCCAAAGTCAGGGTGTGATGGAGTGGTGGGCATCAATAACAGTAAGCTACACCTGATTATTACTCTTTTAGTTCAATTTAAAAACAAAAGCATATTTACATAGAGCATTTTTCATGAGTGGTATTAAACTTACCATGGAAAGTTTTAATCAATTTTAGATATGACATTTTTTTTTATATCATTAATACTAATTTGATTATTTACAGCGCTTAATACATAAAACGTTGTTATGTGTGCATAAAAGTGTGCACATTTTCAAATCTTCAATCTTCATCTGTCATAACACTAGTTATAAATTATCAAAAATATATAATAACATTATTTCCATGATTGGCCAATTTATATATTATTTTAAGTTGATCATTATGGTTTTTACAGAAATCATTTCTTGAAGTTGTTAAAATGATTAGATTGATCTTAGAATTCTTAAAACAAGCATTATGATTACGTACAATGTATGGGACTAACATTTGAATATTGATGATTAAATTGTCATCAGAACTCACCTAATATATATCATGTGCACTTGTTTATACTGGAATTACCTGTTTAAGACGCATTTTTCGCGAGTTTGACAGCAAATACGCTAGTAGTACTCCCCTAGTAAATATGACGTCACAGCATTGCAGGTGCACTCAAAACTCGCGATAACTAGGTAACAACAAAGATGGCCGCGAATTAAGGTTAGTCGCGATTTTAGGGACGTCGACGATAATGCTAATGGGGCAATCTCATCAATACACATATCATAAGATCGCTGTTTTGAATTCATATTTTTGAGAAGTTATAATATCTACGATTGAACCCTGTTGACTCGAGCTCCCGTGAACTAGAGAAAAAATACCTTGACCCTCGGGAAATTGAAGCCTGGCGGGAATGCTTACCTTCATCAGCCTAGGCAGCTGGTCTCTTTCAATGTGTCTTTGATTTAAATAATGTTAATTAATTGTGACTTCTTTTGTTTTATTTCCCATGCTAAATGCATTGTCGTATTACCTTGTGATTAGTATTTTCGATTAACTTATGCTTTAAATTATGCTAATTTACCTACATTTTATATACAGCCTAATGTCTATCAACTGCCAAATATGTTTTTGTGATTTTATTATAAGAATTATTAATTTGTTTCAAGTGTACATGCTGTACTGAATATTATTATTTGCATGCACTGATGTGTGTGATATATTAGTTACATAAATTATGCTTTTTTATTATGTCGGTCAAAAGCTATTCATAGCTTATGTTAAACTGTTGATGATAGTACCCGACAATAAATAAATATTGACTTGACTTGACTTCAGTAGAAGGAAATTTGTCCCTTACCTCTAGTTTGAGCCAATGAGGAAAGCAAGCAAAGCAAGTTCAAGCCAATGGGATTTGACTGTATTTTGAAACATAAAGCTATATTGGTCAGTTTGTGAAAGTTTTTAAGTTGTGACACTCCTTAAATATTTAGAGAAGATGTTTACAATATTTTGTCATACACTCATTGGTAAGATGTCTGTAGTATGTATATGCAATATTGAATCTCTTGTTATTATTTGACAGAGAAGGACTTTGGAGCATGCCAAACATGTGGCGCCAGTGATTTCTCCTCAGATCTTAAACAAGGGGCTCTTGCTGTGTTAGACAGCTGTCAGGCAGCCCTAGAACAGGCCGATGACAGGAAAAAACAAGATAGTAGGTCTTAAGAGAAGCACAAGACATTTTTTAGCTCGACTATTCGAAAAATAGGTGGGCTATACTACTCGCCCCAGCATCGGCGTCTGGTTCAAGTTTTAGGGCAAGTAGATATTTTCACTTATAAGTCCAATACCCTACATTCAATTGACTTAATACTTCACGCAGTTGTTCAGGGCCATCACATGATGGTTAGATAACTCCATATTATTCTTTACACAGATTATGGCCCCTTATTGACTATGGAACTTAGGTTAAAGTTTTAGGGCAAGTTGGAATATTTATTAATAACTTCTATATACTTTGTTCAATTGACTTAATACTTCAAACAGTTGTTCAGGACCATCACACAATGAGGTTACATAACTCCATATTATCCTAAATACAAGTTATGACCCCTGATTGACTTAGGTTAAAGTTTTAGGGCAGGTTAAAGTTTTAGGGCAAGTTGGGATTTTCACTTAAAACTCCAATACCATTCATTCAATTGACTTAATACTTCACACAGATGTTCAGAGCCATCACATAATGAGGTTAGATATCTCCATATTATCTTATATACAAATTATGGCCCCTGATTGACTTTGGAACTTAGGTTAAAGTTTTAGGGCAGGTTTGGATATTGTTTATTAACTTCTATACCCTTCATTCAATTGACTTAATACTTCACACAATTGTTCAGGACCATCACCCAATGAGGTTACATAACTCCATATCCTTAATACAAGTTATGGCCCCTGATTGACTTAGGTTAAAGTTTTAGGCAAGTAAAAGTTAATGGCAAGTTGGGATTTTAATAAAAAAACTTCTATACCGTTCATAAAATGCACTTAATAAAATTCAAAATTATTTACGACCATCTTACAACAAGAAACATAACTCCGTTTTAAGCCTAAATACAAATGATTGCCCTTGAATTTTTTTTATTTTTTTTTTAATTTCGTTTGAAAGGCATATTTGTATATTCTTAACCACATTTTCATAATGGGAAATCAAGTTATTTGAATGACTTGCGTCATTGTTTGTGCGGGCTGGTGGGAGGGCAGCATCAAAGTCACCTTATGTATCAAATAATTTTAATTAGGTTTGACATAAAGAGACCAAACTTAGTATTATTACATCATTATTGTGTTCAAAGCGGCGTAGTCAAGCGTGCTGTCTTACGACGGCTCTTGTTTTTCTTATTGGCAAAAATTGTTTAGGTATTGGCTGTTTTATTCCACTAGTACAAAGTGCTGTGCTTAAAGGCATATTCTGCAATTAAATGCGGAAACTTGAGTTCTTTAAAATGAAAACACAAAAACATTATTTATTTAATTATTTTTAATGTAACAATTTTTTTTGAATTCAAAAATTTACACTTTCAATATCTAAAAAGATTTTAAAATATCCTTAATACCGCCCTAGTAAGTATTTGATAAAACATTTAGTTCAGGCCAAAATTAAATCTTAACTGCTTCTATTGAAGCTTCTTTTATTAAACCTTCATTCTTCTTAAGAGTGGAAAGGAGTTTTTGAGACATGCAAAGAGAGCATACAGAAGGCTGCAGGAGTCCTGCACGCCCACAATGTGTACCTCGTCCGGATTCTGGACCTCGCATTTGATGCTGCAATCAACCTGGAGAAGTGGGAACTGGCTGCCAAGTATGGGGCTCGCACACTTCAGCCTTATTGGTAAGGTCTTAGTTTATACTAACTTACTTTAGCTTTAAAATTTATTGATCTTAGCTAGATCTAAAGACATCTAAAAGCTGATATGAATAGCTCTCAAGTCAGTTTCCTGAGTCAAAAACCAATATTGGTGTTCATTTTGAGAGGTTTAAGAAAAGTTCCTTGTGGGGGATTTGAACCCACAACTTCATGGGTAAGTGGCCGACAACGCCTTTACCACTTAAAGTAGTGTGTTTCAAGCCATCCTGCCATTATTTATAGAAGAACGTTTATGAATATCCTTAAGATTGAAAGAAAAGGAAAGAAAGGAATGGAAATGGTTCAAACTATAGAATTTCGATCTTCCTGTCTCTTCCGCTTCCCTGTCTGGTTAAGAAAGTTGCTTGTTTCCCAACCAAACTTATTTTTCTCTTTTGCCATCATACATTTTTTTTTCTGACCATTATTGTTTGCTCCTTTTGGGGATATGTTTCGGCAGTTTCTTGCTTCAGAATGACTAACAAACAACTGCATTATAGAGTGCTCAAGATAATATTTATCCAATATTGAATAGTGGCAGTTTTAAGTGTGAAAATGGTATTCAGAATTTCACACTTGATATTGCCATGAAAAAAATACATAATAAAAATAATCCCAACCTACTGACTTCATATTTTGGAGGGAGATAAAATCGGAAACAAACATCTTTTTATGGTCTAATGAAATTTCTTGTACCTATACTTTTAGCACCTTCTATGGTGAAATGAGCCCTCACCTGGCAGTACAGCTCTTCAAAGTGGGGAAACTACAGCTGTATCTTGGGGACGACCTTAAAGGGGCCTTACAGTCCTTAGAGAGGGCACAGAACATTTTCAAGGTCACCCAGGGGGAGGGGCATGAGATACTCAACACCCTCGAGCTTTTTGTGGGCCAGTGTAGGGAGGAAATGAGGATGAAGCTGGAAAAATCTTGATCTTAGTGCCATGGATTAGGCCATACTGAATCGTTTCTATGTAAAGTGTCCTATGGATAGGTTTTGTGCTTCCTGATTGTAAAAAACAAAACATTTTATATGATCAACAATATTGCCGAATATTTTTCTTTTTCATTTTCTTTTACTATAATTCCAACCACCAAACACACATCTAAACAACATGCTTCATACTTTGTACTAGTATTCTTGGCATTTGATATCAGAAAACGATGCATTCTGTATGATTCCCATGATCAACAGACTTAAATCCTCATTTCGCAGTGGAAATCTATCTTACAATTGAAAATACTCCAAAATGGGTTAAGGAAGCTCTGGTGTACATACATTGTCATTCATTTACTATTTGTGTTTTTCCTGGGCTTGTTTGTTTTTCCAGGATAGCTATTAAAATACATTTTCGTCCTAAGGCTTGACACTAATCATAATAACAATTTGTTATGGACTTATTGTCTTACTTAATGTGAAACCGAGATTACAGGAGAAATCGTACAAACAAAACTGGTACTAATGTAGTCATACCTTATTTGGAGAACTTGCCCTATTTATATTTTGTTGATTAAAAGTGTAGATTTTCTACCAATGGCTAGGTCAGGGTCATTTTTTGAGGCCTTTATTGAAATCTTATATAACATGTTCTACATTTTAAAATCATGGACCAAAGATATTTTTCCTTTCTTCCAAAATACTTTGCTATATAACATATAAATACGAGTTATCTGAAAATGGTGAGACTTCGTAGTGGTAGCACTCTGTATTGGTGCGACTCAGGGTTATTCTTGACCAAATTTATAGTGACCAAATTTATAGCTGATATTCAGTTTCATTCCAATGCCAAAAAGTATGATTTTTTTCCTAAATGTTGAATTGCCAATTGAATAATTGAATAATTAGTAAGAGTATTTGAGTTTGTATAACTAACATAAGAATTCTAAAAAAAAATACAATTTTGTAAAAGAAAGAAGCATGAATCCCAATTCCAAGGTTATTGGTCATTTTTCAAAATTACCGAGAAATATCCTGACTTCACTTGTTAATAACGCAGAGACATGCTTTGCAGTCTAAGCTGGTATTTTAACTACAGAGATTATTTACAATACTTTGCATGGGTTTACTTTACAGGGCGTACCTGAATTGTTTTTAAGTGTACGCCCATACTCTCAACACAACAATGTTATATGGGGTGGGCGAGGGGGGGGGGGTGTGTCTTCTGTTGTATATTTTGTACTCTAACACTTGGTCACATTATGACAAAATAAAGTAATGGAAAAGTTACATGTATATATGGTACTGTCATTGTACACCTCCTTAGCCTTGATTTTTATTACTGATTTCGAGTTTAAAGCACTTGCGATTTTATGGGAACCTAAATTTGTTTGTACGACCAGGCATACTGGATTATTCCTAGGTATGTCACTGCTTCATGTATAAATTGTGTATGTGACATTGCAAAATTTCCATGATCATAATGTTGATGTTGTCATGAATGTACAGGTAGAAGTGAAAAAATGTGTCTTAGATGACTTTTTATTCTGCATGAGATCAAGGCAGTTAATTTGTTTATGACTTTATTCTGCGTGAGATCAAGGCAGTTAATTTGTTTATGACTTTATTCTGCGTGAGATCAAGGCAGTTAATATGTAAATGACTTTTCATTCTGCATTAGATCACAGCAGTTCATTCTGCATTAGATCACAGCAGTTAATATGTCAATGACTTTTTATTCTGCCTGAGATCATGGCATTTAATATCTCAACAACTTTTCATTCATTGAGATAACAGCCGTTAATATGGCAATTACTTTTCATTCTGCTGCACATTTACTACAGTAAATGTTAAAGTTTTATACTTCAAAGTCAATAAATACTAACTTAAGGCTTTAGTTTATACCAATTTATATCAGCTTAATTGTATAGAAAGCTGAAAGATGATATGAATCGCCCTAGAGTCCGTTTCCTGGGTAGAAACCAGTTCTCTATAGAGTCCTTTCCAGAGGCCATGAGAAAGTGGCCCTGGTGGGGACTTAACTTCAGTAGACCACTCTTACATTCTAAGTGTTTCATTTGAATACTATCTGGAACCTTAAAATTGAACAATTTTTGATATATATATATATATATAAAGGTTGTATCTTTTCCAAATGTAATAATTCTTGTTTGAACTGTTTTGCAGCATGCATGTTTGTGTCCGTTTGATTTATTTTACATTAGTTTAAACATTATTTATTTTACAAAGATTTTGAAGGAAGTTATGCTTACTTATACTAAATCACTCTAGTTGGCACGATGTTGCGCGAGAGTGTGGTCTTGTGTTGTGGGGGATTCCGTAAAAAGCTCACTTGTCCGGGTTGGTGACCACTAACCAAACTCACATGCGCCCAGGCTGGGAATCAAACTGGGTCACCTTGGTGAGAAGCGAGTACCCTAACCTGACTGCGCTAACCAGACAACCATTCCACATTCAATTAAACTATCATCTGTTTCTGCTGTCAGAGTACATTTGGGATAACATCTTATAATTATAATGTGTATTTCACACTGTCGGAGATCCTTCATAAGTACTTTAAATACCATAAGATGTGTACTTAACGCTGTTCGAGTATATTTTAGAGTACCTTTAATGCTTTTAAATGTCTATTGAATGCTTTCAGAGTACTTATCATTTAAGATGGGTATTTCAGGTTGTCGGAGTGATAAAAGTAAACTGCTACATTAACAGAATGCCAATATTATTGTCAATATTATTGAGAAACTTCTCATCAACAGAGAGCATTATTTCATGTCAGACATTACAGCCGAACCAAATGGCTTGTACTCCCAGGGACCGAGGGAAATACCTCGAGCCTCGGAAAAAGGTGGGATTGTTTACCCTCAGTTTAAAGAGTTCGGTCCTTTACATCTAGTTCAACCAACGAGATTTGAGCCAACGGAGTTTGACTGTATACGTCAAATATTTCGTCTTCTATGAGAGCCACACCACAACAAGAGTATAAGTATCTTCCATGGGAGAGTGTAAGATAGGTTCATTCCGACCCGAGCACCCTGCGCGAGGGTTGGGATGAACCTATCTTACACGAGCGGCTATGGTAGATGCTTTTTCTCCCACCTCAGTGAAACAAAATTAAGTAAAAATGTATTTTTTTGCCAGAACTCTTTTGTGCTTAGTGAAAATAATTGCGTACGGACATGCAATAATTTGTGGTTGTCATGGATATTCGCGCAGTGATTCAGAGTATGTAAATGGTCTGATCGGTCTTTAAATAGTTTTAAGAAGAGTGAAGCATTATTTCTTGAAAGGTGCTTGAAAATTGTTTTCTGGTGACATTTGAAGCGAGAAATAATTAACTAGCGTTCTAAATATTACTACCAGATAAGGTTTCCATGATGCGCTACAGACGACAGTCTTCAACAAGGGAGGTAATTACAATGTGGTGACCATTACAAGAAGTTCCATACGGGCATTTTATCTTCGCCCATGGGCAAGATAAGAATTTCTAGCATGGTTAAATTAATGGATCTACTTATCTGAGGTGGGAGAAAAACTTTTAAACTTATCCAGTCACTGATGTACTGATCAGACCCTTCTTGCTCAAATAAGAACAATTACACAAATAAAGAGTTTATATTTTATTCATTATATAGTATGTTATCACCAGAAAACTTACAAACTTGCCCAGACAAAATGCACTGATCAAAGAAACATACCAAGACACTTCTTGCTCAAATCACAACAACAGAAGGAACCCAATGTACAATAAGGTGATCTTTTTCAGATGTCAGTGAACCCCATTTGTTATTATGTTGGTATCATTTGCAGTATGTGAGTCGAGAAAAAGTGCATTGCCAACATGCTATTTTGGCTTAGGGCTATTCCAGTAAAACATATAACCCACAGGAGAAGGGCAATTATTTAAAAAGTATAAAGGTGGGTGTCTTTTCGCTAATTTGGACCCCACAAGGGTAAATTTGCTTCTGTAGGGGGGTGCCTCTCCTTGGGGGTTATATTTTAAAATGGAATAGCCCTTTGCAAATTTACACTCCATTTTGGCTAGTTTATTCAAATGTCTTTTAGCTTGATTATGACGAAAGCTGATAGCTTATAGAATCAGTCTTTAGTCCGTTTCCTCGGTAGAAACCAGTACCGGTGTCCATTTCGAGAGGCCATGAGAAAGTACCCCTAGTGGGGATCAAACCCACAGCCTCTTTGGTAAAAGGCGGACACCTATACCACTCTCGCCCTTTTGAATTATTCCAGTTGAAATTAAGACAACCTGTTATAATTATTTAATTAATTTTCTTTCATTTATTTTACATATCATTAATCAACAAAAATAACCTTTCTGATGATGCCAAAATTGTATGGGTTCACCGAGCACAAAAATTTAACATCAGCTTGATAAAGAGACAAGCTTAACAGTACATTGGAACCTTACAGGAATGAAAACAACACCCAATATATATCATCTAAACATAATTGCAAACAACTAAAAAAGCACTTCTTAACAAGCCTGAACCAAGCTACAGTAGTTTTTGAAATTGATTGGCATATAAATCCAACAATTCAATAACTGTTAATTTAATAAAATAAGGAGAACGGGACTGCAGTAATTAAAATACAAAATTTAAATAATTCCAATGAAGACACTTTCATTATGATAAAAAAATAGCTATAAAATTAATATTCCATATGTACTTCGAATCTTAAGAATTACAATTGTAGGATAAATATTTGAGGATTATACTTATAGAACAATATGTCCAAGTCAGTTAATCTAGCTTTTGCAACAAAGTGCATGTTAAGTTTAAACTCATATATTTTACAACGATTGTGAAACAAAATACTACAAATTTATATTAATCACTCTTGTAGGCACAATTTTTTCGCAAAAGTATGGTCTTGTGATGTGGGCGAAACAGGAGAAAATCCACTTTTCCCGCTTGGTGACAACAAACCAAATGATTGCTCTTAAAACATGTGTTTCTATCATATCTTCACCACACTGAGTTTGTTTACAATTGATATTAGTTTAAAAAATTTACTTTAGACAAAGAAGGATTTACCTTCATAAAAATTGCATCTTTGAATGGTCAAAACCATAGGTTATTTACGTTTGTCCATGATAAATAACTTAAAATATGTGATGCAAAATCAAGCTACACTGTAAAATGAGGATCTATGATATTGCAGAATAACTAATGAAATATGAAGTTTTTTTGTCATAATTAACCAACAACAACAATTCATTTTCTACTATACATGAAATTGTATATTTGCATAGGACAGCATGTGTAAACAAGAAAATAGCTTTATTAATTATTGGGAATTGAAATATGTATCCGCAGCATCTGCTTTATCGACAGAACATTGCATGGTACATGTGAAAGAATTATTACACACAGATGAATGCTTAGTTAGTTTTTTTTAGGGATGTGAGAAGGGAACTGACCAAACTGAAATTATAACCAGTAAATATATCACAGTCCTATGTTAGTAAACTGTAAACATAAACACGATTTTATATAACTAAAGGTAAGCCATCCACCATGTGTAACTGCATTTTAGAAATTGACATAAGAGATTTTTTCTATACTGAATTTACATTGATATTATATATCAATATATGTAATATAATTATATTATTTTTGCATGGATTTCAATTTTTAATAATCCCCTTAATGACGCTATTTTTATAAAAATATTTTGTATGGTGGTAATAAAACAAAGTTTTACTATGATTACATAGCAATTTCATTAAGATGTTTTTTTTAAATAGACTGGCTTTATAAAAAAAAATCTTTGTGAAAACTCAACTTGTTGAACCCTTAAAATGAAGTTGAAATCTCTTACAGTAATGATGGATGGCTTATGTTAATAAAACATGGTTATATTTATTAGTACTAGACTCTTAAATTCATCCAACACTTGAAACTTTCCTTAACCAAACAAACAAACTTTGTTCATGATACACAGAATTATAGTGGAAAGAAATACATATTATAGGAAAAGGCAGTCCGTGCTATCTACAATTTGTATAAGTCTAGAGCTGCTAGAGTGACTATGCAAACTTAATGTCCCATTGTTTGATGGTGCAGTCGTTGCTGGCTGTGATGATGGTGTTGTCAGAGAGCCAAGCCAGGCTGGAAACTGAACACTTCTTATGTGCATCTGAAAACAGTAACAAATAGATTGATATACATGTGTTTATGGGCATAAATTAATTATGACTTATAGATTCAAGGCCGATATTCATAAAACATCTAAAGTCATTTCTTAACTTAAGTTGAATTCTGTAAATTTTCAGAGTCAAATTAAAAGTATACATGATTTTAGAATAAGTATGTTTATTCAATATCAAATCTCAACTTAGGAAAATGACTTAGTTAGAAAATAACAACATTTTTATGAATACTGCCCCAGGGGCTGTATTCATAAAACTTTAGTCATTTCCTAACATAAGTCAATTTCTTTAAATTTCATCGATTCAACCGGCAAGTTGTTTTTCTTCTTTCCTCTCGTTATTTGCATTCCATTAATGTCATTTATACATTCGCAAGTATTCAGTTATTGTTAATAATATGCCCAAAAGCAATAACAGCACTAAACATCTTCAAACATAAACATTCCTTAAGCATAGTTAAGGATTACGAAAAATTGCACAAGAATTTACCTACAATTAAGGTCTCGTCAAAAACCCATTGTTCTATCGATAATTGGTTACTTGAGTGGTACCGATTATCGATAGACAAACTGGGAACTGACTTCCAACACTATGTAACCTACCCATCCTTGAGCAGACTTGCTCCTTGCCAAATACAGTCGAGAGGCACCAAACTACGAAGCTACCATCAAGACTTCCTGTGGCAAAATACTGCGAGTTGGGTGCCCAGTCTAGCGAGAATATCTTGGCAGTCTGCTTCGTGAAGTGGTTATGTTCCTAAAATAAGATATTGGTTCAATGAAAAATTGTGAAAACGCCATTTAAACATATATATCTTTTTATACTGGTATATATAATATTTTAACTTTGTTTTTTTTTCAGGGTAAGTTGAGTGGTATCGAATATTCTAGTCAAGAACAAAAATAGAACTGAGTCTGATGAATAACCCCAGACGTCGCCTTGAAAATGGAATCTTTTTTCAGACCAACTTTTACTTAGTAAAGGGCCATAACAATTGTTTTTCAGACCAACCTTTACTAAGTAAAGGGTCATAACAATTGTTTTTCAGACCAACTTTTACTAAGTAAAGGGCCAAAACAATTGTTTTTCAGACCAACTTTTACTTAGTAAATGGCTACAACTATTGTAAGACAAAGTTAAATGTCCTATGAAATTTCAGGTGTGAAAATGCAAGACATTTGAAGCTGCATGTGACGCAAAAAAAAATTAGAGGCACAACTCCCCCAAAAATATCTATCTGAGGGTTTAAATATCTTTCCTAAATGTTACCCTTGATTTAGCCACACGAAAGCGACAAAAAAAGTCCAGATAGCTTCGAGAAATTGAAACCAGAAACCTGATAACAAACCTTAAAATCATCAGCCACATTATACACATATGTAATTCTCTTGCTGCCTGTGCAAACAGCCAAGTAAGCTCCATCTGGCGAGAACTTGGCTCGCATCACATCATCGCCTATCTTTATTATCTTCTTGCCTCGAAGGGTCATTCCGTCCAGCTCAAATATATGCAGGTCCTGAAACAAACATTTCAATCATGTCTTAAATAAGAATACTTGTTTAACTTATCATTTTTTAAAGCTGCAATCTCACTGGTTGACAGTTTTTACATTTTTTTTAGTTTTTGTCTCAGAATCAGCTGATGTTGGCATCAGTGCCTTCAATTCAGACCTAAAAGATACTCACAATAGAACAGATCAATTGATGGGAATTTGCCAAAATATTTTTGCAAAAGATAAACGCCAAAAAATATCATTTTTTTAACATCAATATGAAAAAAGTGATTCTGAACTTTTGTCAGCTGTCTTGTATCATTGGTTTCCACAAAATTTGGCTCATTACTAGACAAAAAAAAAAATCGTCAAATGGTCAATTCGTGAGAAAGCAACTTGAAACATACATGTTTCTCGCTTTACAGAGAAATAATGATGTCAATCCAAATAAATTAAGTGTTGGCATACAAAATGCTTCCAAAGTAGCAAATAAAAGTGTATAATGATGAGTTACTTAGTGATGGTGCAATTATCAAATGAAATATAATGTTGGTCAATGTATTCCAAACATCGTGATAACTGACTATGATCATCCATAATCAATTTTTCAGCAGCTTTTGTTCTTTTACTTTAACAAAACATAAAATTAATACATTTGCAAAAATCATTTGTGGTATCACAAAATCATACATTCAAATTTGTGCTGAGTGCTATTTCTTTTTTATTATTCCTTTGTCATCAAATATGTTGGGCTCATTTTGAAATATATTAATTTCTTAGAAGTTGTTAAAATAAACATAAATACTATTTTTATCAAGTAGTACTTGGGCCTCAAAATTTCACAGTTATGTTTCCAGTTGCCCGTTCGAAGGTCTTTTAAAAGCCCCTAACCATATTTTTTTTTCAATTTGGAAAAAAATAGTTGCCAACAAAAATTTTATACTACACCTTTGCATAGAGACATTGACTTCCCTTTCAAGTTTAAATGGCCTCGCAAGGGTAACTTGTACTGACTGCTGCCATCAAAAAGCTAAATGTTTACTTAAGCTTATTCCACACAACAAGACCTTTGGCAATCTAACATTATCCCGGTGATTAATTAAGTAAAATTAAATCAATTTAACAATCAGCTTACAGCACCAAACCCCGCTGAAATCTAGCTCCTAAGAGCAAACATAACTATTTTTAAGGCCTGAGTATAGAATTACAATTTCTATTATTTTCGATTACAATTTCTATTATTTTCGATTCAATTTTTTTTTCCGGAGTGTCCAACACTTGAGTTACTTACACCTTTTCCGCCAAAGGCGACAGTTGTCTTGTCTGGGCTGATGTCTGCACATGTGGGGCCAAACTTGACTTCCTGTTGGAACATGACATTACCTTTGTTCACGACCACAACCTACAAACATATATACAGCAGCATTATCATAATGAATACATACTAGGTTGACAACACAGTCCAATAACTGCTAGTGGTTTTAGATTTAAGAGTTTAACAGGCTTTCAAGTGACCATAACAAAAAAATAGGGATAAAAGTAGGATTTTTTTGAAAAAGTAGGTTAAAATAGGGATATTATGAGTAAAAAATAGGGATAGTAGGGCTCTTTATTTACCTTTTTTTGATGCAAATAAATGACTACTAAAACTATTCATCAATTGTGATGTACATGTAGTGATCTTTGCTTAGAAACCAGTGCTTCAAGAGGGATTCAGCCACAGGCTGAGAAGATGAACCTGGAATTAGTGTCTCTGACTTGTCAACATACGCCACTCGTTCCCATCATAGAACCCCTCTTGCAGCACTGGAGACCTACTGCATCAAACTAATCCTTCAGAATACTAGAAATAGCTTCTAATTAAAATCAAGATTTAGATTACTTCAATCAATTCATTTAGTTTAAACTTTTCTATTATTTCTCAAACTATTTTTAGGGATAGTAGGGCTTTTTCAAGAAAAAGTAGGGAAATGTAGGAGCCCAACAAAAAAAGTAGGGAAAAGAAGGGCCCTCTTGGAAGCCTTGAGTAATGGAGGAGTGCAGCACCCTGTCCTTTTAAGTAGTTCTCATCTACTTTTATGGGGACAAGCATTTGCAATCTCTTGCCTTCAAAGAATTGAATACTTGAGAGATACAAATATGTAGTTTGTTTTGTTTAAATATATCCTATAATTATAAATACTTATTTGACTTAAATGATAAAAAAAGGTATCAGTGATATTTTGGTACTTTCTTAACTGGGGAATCTGTGCTGACATAGCTATTAATGAAAAAAACATTCAAAAGGATAATATTTTTAAATCTGTACCTTGATCATATGCTTTTTTGGTTTTAATCTTTAAAAATTAAATGAGTTAAACATTAAAATACATTACAATTCAAGATTATTTCACATCAACCTATATTGTGCGCCTTTATCAAATAAACAACAACATTTTTCCTTCCATTTACTCACATGGTCCATACAGGCAATCACGGCTAATCCTGAGTCAAGAGCAGCCAGGCCTTTAGGCTGGGACGGTAGTTTGCAAGCCTCGGCACTGAAAAAAAATGCATTGGTCTTAACTCAGAGGTCACAGCGTACAAGCCCACAAGCCCTGCACTAGTAAAATGCTATCCTTAAGGATTTTTTTTAATTTTTATGTTTATGTTTTCTATGGCAACATGTATACCAAGTTTATTGTTTTGAGTTATGGCCAAGGTTAATGTTTTCCATGGCAACATGTATACCAAGTTTATTTTTTTTGAGTTATGGCCAAGGTTAATGTTTTCCATGGCAACATGTATACCAAGTTTATTTTTTTTGAGTTATGGCTAATGTTTAAGTATGATGTCGACAATGAAGAAAAACACACTTTGAATATGACAATACAGACACGCTTATAAAAATCCTTCCTACCCATACTGCATGCTGGAGATGCTGGTATAGCGGCATGTGTCGTCCATCGAAACCGAGATGAGATAGTCACCCCTTGCAACCATGTCAAATACCTGGTTTGTGTGACCGTGACCTTTAAACTCCTCAGCAAGGCCAGTGTTTATATCCCACGCCAGTGAGCAACAGTTAAGGATTAAATTACAGATTATAAATGTGTATAAAGAATTGAAACTTAGGTGCTCAGAAGAATAATAACAGATATTTCATACAATGCTTTTTTACCTCTTTTTCTTTAATATTGTGTTATGCGAATAAAACTATTGTCATACTGGCCATCTTTGTAACACAAAAATGCATTTTTTAAAAAGCTTGATGAATGGTACATGATAATGTTAACATGGGGAAAAAAATTGTCCATGACATTTTGCTTGAAAAGGATATGAATGACAGCGTTAACCGCATTACTCTTGGCAGATACAGCCTCCAAGCTGGTAGTGAAAACTTTGGACCGATCAGTGGACGGTGTCATGGCAGTAATTAGCTTGTTATGGCCCTGAAATATACATGTATACAAATTATGACCCTGAACACTGTGGACTAGTCATTAGACAGGGTCATGGCAGTAATCACCTTGTTACGTCATCAGGAAACTATTAATAAAGCTAAATTCATACAAACTAAGATATCGAGCTTACCCTGAGGGTCTTGATTGGAGTGCTGGGGTTATTCCTGTCTAGGTAGTTGATATAGCCCTTGAGCAAGACAACAATGATGTTGTCTCCAGACCACACGCAGCTTACCAACATGTCACCTAACTCTTTGCCTAGCTCAAATTTCCTGAAAAAAACATTTCATATGATTAGTATGGAATTTCATCCAAGGACAGGCTCTGTACTGATAACACGTCTGCAACAAACAACATTTATAACAGGGGCAAGCTTATTGGCCTAACATTTAACCACGATATTGTTTGAAGGCACAAGTCTCAAGGTTAATGAACACAAGACAAGAGATACAGCGCTACAAGACAACAAACAAACAATAAATAATTATCAAAACTGCAATACTATATTATACTGTGTATAGGACGCTAGTATAGATAGAGCAAAGGTACGAAATTTGGTGATAAAACTTTTTGAGAAAATTTCATCCTGAAATGGACGGGAGAAAAAAATCAAAACCTATTACTAAATTTATGACGTAGGCATTTTTTTCTCTAAAAGTCATGGGTAAAAAAGTGAGTCCTATACACATTACTCAGTATAATACAGTAGTAAAACTGCAGTACCAGCCCAACCTTAAACCTTGAGGTATTTGACGTTTGGAGTTATACTGACTTTCCATTTTAGTTCTTTATGAAAAGCCTTATTTCAGAGTTTGACAAGAAACATGATATTTGTTAATCAATTGAAATATACACTACGGTAATCAAATACAATACTGATGCCGGAAAAAGTAGTCCCTAGCCATCTGCCAAGCCTCGCAGGAGACACAAAATGGTTGACAACAGGATAGTGATATTTGAGCAGTATTTGTATTTGTTACTTACGTGACTTCCTCTCTGCTCTCCACATTCCAGATTTTGGCCGTCTTGTCCCCGGAGACAGTCAACACTTCCTTACCGTCTGGACTGAATGCAACCTGAATAGGAAAAATATAAGTGAGAAGCTCAAAGCGCCTGTGTGTGTCAAAACTTTTTCTTAAAATTCAACATCTGATTGAAAAGAAAAAACATTTTGCTATAACAGGGGTGCGATTGACCTTGCAGTTGAAGGGTTGAAACTATTTGGAGATGGGTTCCAGGGGGTTCAAGGAACCCTGACTGAGATGCTAATCTGGCTTTGTAGAAGCTCTTTTAAGGGCCCAGTGTGCATGGCCTAAATAGCATGGTAGGGCGCCCTGCTGCCTTTTTACTACACCAAACTGTGCCCTTTTGTTTGACAGAGTCCTTTTACAGAAATAAGTATAAAAAATAATAATTACACATATTTTGACACTTAAGTAAAAATAGCTGAGGTATTCATAACAAACTATGAGCATTGAAAGAAGTAACAACACACAATATCACGGCTGCGAAACAGTGGCTCCACCTCTTAGGAGCTATATATAAAAAGAGCCAATGACACTTCAGAGACAGAGCAAAAGAACGGACATCATCATAAAACGTAAGTATGACTTGTAATTTGAAAAATCTGAGAATGCAGTGCCATATAAATATGACTAATCTTCACACGTATTTCGGTTATTTTGTAAACATATTGTTTATTGAGTTATAAGATCGATTCTCCCATCAAACACATGCATGTTTAAGAAAAAAAGTAGAACATTTTCACCAATTTTCAGCCGAATTTAACTCCAGAAGTGATTTCTCAAATATACCCTCATAATTGTGATATTTAGATAAAATAACGAGTCATACTTGTGTTTTATGATGATGTCCGTTCTTTTGCTCTAGCTAGAAAGTGTCATTGGCTTTTTTATATACAGCTCCTAAAAGAGCTGGAGCCACTGTTTCGCACCCATGAATATGAATTAAACTATTGAATTAGTTCAATCCTAATTCCCTTTTGCAGGCAAAATTTTGTTTTTAGGCAAATTCCCTCTTGGAAGGGCCCTGGCCCCATTTCCCTTGAGCTGAGAGACAGCCCCGGTTAGACAAAACTACAAATATCTTGTAGTAGATACTCACGCCATAGACGCCACCTGCGTGTGACTTCGTTCCTCCAAGTACACCGATCTTGTCTCCAGACTCCCCATTATACACAATGGCCTGGTCAAATAAAACAGTATGTAAATAAACATGCACAAAGTTAAACAAGATAAAAAATAAAATAAACTATCTTCATTTCATCTATATTTAACACATTTAACACAGACACTCTTCATGAGTGATAGTTTGTTTATCTGATAAGCACATCTACAAAATTCTCCCTACCAGGACAGGGACTTCGCAGCTTGAAGGACTGAAAGGCCTTTAAATTGTACTTCTACTATCCTTTTAAAAAAAGACACCAAAAAAACGAACAATCATTTTTAAAGCAAGTATTTGAACTGAGCAAAATAATCCCTACCTGTCCATCAGCTCCGCCAGTTATGTACACATCTCCTGTCGGACTGTAGCGCACACAGTTTACGAAGTTAGTGTGGTCCTGTCAACATAGAGCACAATGTGAATGAAGATACATTATGTGTGTTTAAAATTGTATAGCGGTATTAAAATTGGTCATCTCTTCTTCAGTAACACTGTTCTTGGTGTACTTCTTAATAATAATTGTGGGTCAGATAGCTTAAATGCAAATATAACTCTTATTATATATGCATTTAAGGTATCTGGCACATTAATATGTTTTAAATGATACCAAAATTGTGTATGGTCACCTGACATGTAAAATATTAAGGTTAGTGGAGCTATCAGAAAACTAGCTTATGGGGTTGCTGTGGGTCGGATTCCTTGAATACAGTACCCTTTTAGATAGCCAAGAGTATACCAGAATATGTACAGGAAAGTAGACGATAAAGCCTCTATATGACACATGATAGCAACACGAACTAAAGCATTGCTTTCATTTTAAATAATATTCAATTAACAAGAGCTGTCAAAGTATGTGACGAATGCCTCGAATGTGGCAATGACCTATGAACAAGGTCAGTACATGAAAAGTTGATCTTGCCTTTACGTGTCAAATACATATGGCAAGTTATTTTAAATTGCCTCTGAACACAATACCACCCATACTTGACAACCTACACTCTTATGTCCTTATATTCAGCATTCCATTGTGAATAAACACTAAGTGTATCTTTCACCTAAGAGGTAGGGACATGGGTCTTGCACGCGACACGTCATCTTGGTATGTCGTACACATGTGGCAAGTTATTTTAAAATCTGTCCATACAAGAAAAAGTTACAGCCTGGACACAACAACCCATACTCAATGTCCTTATATGCAGCACTCCATTGTGAATAAACACCTAAGTGTGACCTTGACCTTAGAGGTAAGGACACGGGCCTTGCATGCGACACGTCGTCTTGGTATGTAGAACACATGTGGCAAGTTATTTTAAAATCTGTCCATACAAGGGAAAGTTAATGAGTTAATGAGCCAGACAGACGGACGGACGGACGGTGCAATTTTAATATGCCCACCTTCGGGGGCATAAAAATAGACCTTGTCACAAAAATTCTTATTAATTCATATAAATCCATATCAAGATATGCTTTCAATGAAAAACATACCAGTACAAACTACAAAACTACAAAAACTGTACGTCTAAAGTCAACCTACTTTACAGTCTTTCTCGTACTTGAATGGCGGTCCCTTGTAAAGCTGAGATCTCATGTCCTCACCAGCAGAGACGATCCTGAATGGACGGACTGGACGGAACGCAATAGCATTCACGGTGCCAGTGTGACCACCGATTTCACCAACGGTGTTACCAGAGTCTGACGTTATTACTTTGCAACACCTGAAAATTGTATTATGCCATTTCATACAATAGTTTACTTTGTCATTTGTAGAAATCAGCACAAGGCCATGAGCCAAACACATGCAAAACCTCAGTTTTGGTCTTTATTATATCTTATTTTTTTCAATATATATCTAACTCATTGAAAATCCATATCATGCTACTGTTGTTTTCTGATCCAGTGTTTTGCAAGTAGCATGTATTGAGTGCTGCCATTTGTACGCTGATATTCATTTCTTTTGATCCAGTAACATGCTAGTACATGTAACATGTGTTGAGTGCTGCCTTTTGCACGCTGATGTTTATTTGTGTTTTTACAATATCTCAAAGACTTCAACTGCTGATTTATGGGTTTTTTTCAGGAAAATGCATTTAATCATTAATGGGATCTATTCATCACATCATTTCCAGAGAGGAAAATGCCGGCAGTTTTGTTTGTTTAAACTACGTACAATGAGCACAGATTGGCTAGTGTGGTAAATTGATCATGCAATCAAAAGCAGGCCATTCATGCATAGAATATCATGATTCACATTGTTTTGGGTAGAGCAAAGTTGTAAAGCTTTCGACCTGTGTGTTTTTCTCATCAATGTGTTTTAAAATTTGATATCTGTCAACTGGTACAGAAATCTAGATTAAGTCATGATCATTCTGTGGCTAGAAATGTAGATACCCACGCGAAATTGACAATTAGGTACAGTTATGATTATGCTGCGGCGTGAAATGTAGATTCCAGCGCGAAATTGACAATTAGGTACAGTTATGATTATACTGCAGGGTGAAATGTACATTCCAGAGCGAAATTGACAATTAGGTACAGTCATGATTATTCTGTGGCGTGAAATGTAGATTCCAGCGCGAAATTGACAATTAGGCACAGTCATGATTATGCTGAGGGGTGAAATGTAGATTCCCATGGTGAAATTGACAATAAGGTACAGTCATAATTATGCTGCGGAGTGAAATGTAGATACCCACACGAAATTGACAATTACGTAGTCATGATTATGCTGCGGCTTGAAATGTAGATATCCATGCGAAATTGTCAATTACATAGTCATGATTATGCTACGGCGTGAAATGTAGATTCCCTAAGTGAAATTGACAATTAGGTACAGTCATAATTATGCTGCGGAGTGAAATGTAGATACCCACACGAAATTGACAATTACGTAGTCATGATTATGCTGCGGCTTGAAATGTAGATATCCATGCGAAATTGTCAATTACATAGTCATGATTATGCTACGGCGTGAAATGTAGATTCCCTCAGTGAAATTGACAATTAGGTATAGTCATGATCATGCTGCGGGGTAAAATGCAGATACCGATGTGAAATTGACAATAAAATACAGTCATGATTATGCTGCAACGTGAAATTTAGATACAGAGAAATTGACAATCAGACATCTAGTTCCAAAATTTCTCTACTCATCCATGACCTACAACTCATGTCTTTTCTCAACTTATACAAGATCTAAGAGGGGAAAAATGCACACCTTTCCCTTCCTTCTCCTGCCACAGCAATCTTGGTGTTGTCCTCAGACCAGCTGATATCTTTGATTGGTCCGCCCTGCACGTGGAACTCCTTTTTAAGCACATGCTCAGGGTTTACAGTATCCCAAATTCGCACCTTGCCGGTAGCATCTATCAGGAGAGAAATTAGAATGAGAATTTAGAGTGGACAGTATCAGAAAAAATGAAACATCTTTGGTAAAATCTGAAATAAATAAACATTTATCAATGAAGTTTATACTTCCAGACAGTTAAAAATAAATTGCTATAATTATCAAGTCTTTGGGGTCTTCTTATAATTGAGCTTACAATTTTTTTGAAAGACCAAGAATTCTAGTTAAAATATTTAGTCAGTGTCACTAACTAAATTCAAAGTGTTACTTTAAAAATCAAATAACCCTTTTGAAAAGTAACAAATAGAGCTCTTTGTTACGAAATAGATTTTTCATGTATAACTACTGAAAACTATTGATTCGAAAAGGACGTCCCAATTAACTTGAAATAACATTTTTAAAGATGCACTTTTACTCCCAAATAAGCAGTACCACAACTAATAAAATTGTTTTAATCTACCAAAAAGAATGAATAAATATGGAAAACAATGGTTCTTAATATGAAGGATATTGTGCATAATTTGAAAGAAAGGTGCAGAAAACATGGTATTCCACCTTATGAGAAGATAGTTGATCACTGTACATCTTTTAAGACCCACCAGTCATTTATTATTTGTGCGTTTTCAGCTATTAATCTTGTTTACAAACTTGTTATCAGTAATTAATATTTTCCATAAATGCATTATTTAGTAAGTAGTTAAAGGTTTATCACTCAAAATGTATGCTTGTTATTCATGAGTATGTATTGATTTTAAATAAGAGTGTCACTTTAACATTTTGAATGGGGACTTTTTATTATGATGGATATTAATCGCCTGAACTTGCCTCCTGATGCAATATAGAAGCCGGATGGCGAGTACTGTGCCATGGTGCAAGGAGCAGTGTGCTCCGAGTATATGTCACACTTGGTTGGATCCTGAAATATGTATATACAATGATTAGTACATGGTTAACGGGTTAGGCAGTCATGAATTGCTAAGTACAGTGTGTCCAGCTAGCGCAGTGGTTAGCGTACACTTTTCTCACCTAGGGAACCGGAGTTCGATGCCCGACCTGGGTGCATGTGAGTTTGGTTTGTGGTCACCAAGCCGGCCAAGTGGGTATTCTCCGGGTACATTGGTTTCCCACACAACACAAGACCACACTCCCCTGAGTAACATCGTGCCAATGAGAGTGATTAATATAATGTCGTAATAACTTGTTTCACAATCGTTGTAAAATACATAAGTTTAAACTAAATGCTAAGTACAGTGTCTAAATACTTTGTTAGTGGTGAAATCACATGTATGATAACTCATCGATATTGTTTTTTTATTATTAATTAAGTCTTTCCATTAAATCAATTTAACACAGGTTTACATGACTTTTTACCTCCTTGAGCAGGGTTTGGAATACGAATACTTCCCAATTGAAAAATATATATTACCCAGAATGTTTAGATATTTGTTTCCGAAAAATTAAACAAAATAATATCATGAAATCATTTTGTGATTATGTAATAGTTGTGTTGGTTCCTTATTGAAGGCAAATAAATGAGCAGGAAGTGTAAGCATACTTTTTGTCCATTCTTAAGTGTTTTATATGTATAATACTTAAATGAATAGACTAGGACTCTTTCCAATTTACCCCACAGCTCTTTTGCAAATTATGAGAATGACACACCAGCCCTTTTGTGGGGGGAAACAAGCATGGTTTTTCAGTGTTGGAAAAAAATATCAGAGTACTTTTGCATACAATTAGAATAATTTAGTTTGACAAAAAAAAATAATGAGAGTAAAAATGTCACTCAAAAACATCATTTAATGAATCATGAGTTTCTCGTTATATAGAATATATCGGCAATGGGGAAGAAGGGTAGAAAGGCCCCATTCCCTGAAAAAGCCATGTTAGAAGTTTAAATATAAAGGATATTGAAAAAAGCAATTTCATGGTTAATTTGTTTTGTTTAAACTTACTACAAAAGACAAGAACGTTTCAAGCATTTGCCAAGTATTGTTCTTTTTTCTATGTTGATCAAGTTATGCCCTTTTTTGCCACAAAATAATGAAATTTAGTGTCAAGCTTTATATTATAATTATATTGTATATAATGAATGAATTTTTGCCATTATGAAAGTTTTGCTTAACAGATAAATGTACAACACCAAAATGACAAAAGCAGACCTGTAGTTTATAAAATAGAATAAAACTACGTACATTGATATCTCTGATGTATATGTTAGTTCCATTGGCATACAGGAAGTTCTGTCCTTTCCTGTCAGCACCCAAAACTATAAATTTTCCACGCTCAGTTTTGGGCATAGATGCAAATACACATCCTGAAAAGGAAAATTTATTAATAATCTAATTTAAATCTACGAAAGGTATCATAATTTATGTAAAATAGTTCAGGTTGCCAAGCAATGCCAATACATGAAGTTTATCAACAGGTGGTTTTTCTAAACGTTTTTGAATTATTATGTTGTTTTGAATAAACTATGAATGAGGGAAATAAATGCATTAAAAAAATAATGACTCGCTCAACTTTTTTGGTCTCGTGTACAAATTAAAAAGATCTTAGTGTGGTATGTTAAACTATTAGAATAAGTTAGCTGGTAAAGAAATCTAGTATTGTCACCCATACTAGCAGTAAGTTGGACCCTCAAACTGTTTACTATGGTCCCAACAAGATATTTAGGAATTTTCAACCAAGAATACAGCCATAGCAGTGCTGTGCAATTTACAATAACCTAGCCACAATAATGCGGGCGTTTAAGGAACTTTTTTAACTTATGGATATTCATTTTGTTCCCTAAATGCCACAAGTCAACTGAGCAGTACCAATGTAAAATATATTCTTCAACTATTCTTCAACTATTACTCCACAATACTTAACGCTTCACTGTTAAATTAAAACACAAAAGTTACACTTTAATTATTTTAGCCAATACCTATTACTTATTACACTTAAGTGTTTTATGAAACGCAAATAATTAGTTTAATTTAGATCGACTTCTGTCAATAAAGCATCGCCATTTTGAAACCATCTAGCAGGTGCCCGTTATCTTTCCGCTCAATATACTTAGCGCTGGGATCTGTCATTCTTGTCTAGGAAAACAACAAGTGGGTTATGGACCCGTAGAGTCGCCGAATCAAAAATAGTTGAAGACTCTGAAGTGGCTGTTTATATGGACTAACAATAACTGTGGGTTGAGTTTGTACAATATTGGTTATGGAAATGGTTGATGTCATAGCGAAATCATAAATTTATTAATTAATTTATTTCAATTTAATTAACAATCGATTTCCGAAAATTAACATTTGGGAAATGTTTCAGTAAATGTCATGCCTTCGAAAACAGCCGCAGTACGAAACTATTTGAGTACGAAAGATTTTCACATAAACCGAACTGACAGTCATTATCAATACAATTTATAAATTGGAAGCAGCATAATCAACGGAGTTTAATAACTTTCGATATGTTAAGAGACATCTGTTAAATGCCAGAAACGATTGTTTTCTCGTACAACATTTTACAACAATAATCGCTTCCTACTTCCGGTTTAATTGCAATTCTTATTTCTAACGCAGAAATTCTCGCTAATGTGAACTATTGGAGAGCATTTACTACTAAAATATGGTTAAATAAGCTCATACTTACGTAGCTCAGGCTTCGACATTTTAACACTTCTACTTGTGGCAAAAATTAAATCAACAAAAAATTGCCGGCGACGGTATCAAAACACGGAAGTGAAATAACAGTGCGCATGCGTCAGATTTGATGCCCATATTTGGTACAATTCTACTTTCGTTTTGTAAATAGCCAATTACTCACAAATACTGACACAATTTATGACACACCTGGTATAATATGGTCAATTATGGGCATTTCGTACGGGTTTACGCTATTTTATTACTGCTCGCCATAGTGATGCAATATAATTGACAATTTCTGCCCGTAATAGGTAAATAATTAATATGATATCATTATCAGTATTACTTGTAATCTGTGAGTAGGATTGGTCCCAGTTGTAATGTATTTAGTGAACTATACTTTCCTCACTTTTTATCCTTTTTTCATTTGAGATTGATTTTTACGAACAGTTTTGACTGTTTGCCCAAAGCCATGGTACGGATGGCCATCGTTACGTTTTTTACACGGTCACCGCTTGTGGCATAGTATTATACACAAACTGCACGGGTACTGCTATTCCATACGCAGGGGACGGCGCCTTGTATTGACACACCTCTTTGACAACGCCCCCCCCCCCCCCCTATTTTTTTATGACTTGAAAATAGTCCCAGGCTTATTAAGTGATGGGGGAACTGTCACTATTATATATATATATAATGATAACTTCGCAAAATATTTTTATTATATTATTTCTGTAAATGGTGTCCCTGTATTTCCCCATATTTGCTGAGATGACCATGTTTGAGAGGCTTTCACTTTGTCAAATTTCAACCAAAAGATGATGTTCGCGTCCGTTGTCAGCAACCTACCTTCGCATTAGCATATTTACCGGATACCTTATTCCATGTGTTCGCCAAAATTATGGTTAAAGTCGTAAGTACTCTATCATCGGGTAAGTACTTTTTTCAAAGGTCGCAATCTCCAGTTATACAAATGTCTGAAGTACAATCATTAATTCATGAGTGTGGCTTTATTAAAACGTTTCATTCAACCTACATTTTGATATTAGACAACATTTTTATGCATTTTAGTTCATTAATTGTTCGTACATAACCTTTTATCAACGTTTCTATAGATTTCCAAGATAATTTCCTGTCTTCGTCAGATAAATGTGAGCGATTTTAGCGGCATGGGTTGCGGACGCTGGTAATACGCAGCAGCAGCAGACGCGAACATAATGTGGAATAGGTCGGTATTCTATAGATCCGTGGGCTGTCTCCGTGCACACGTCCACGCGTGTCCAGAAAATGTTGGGGGGTACATTCCAATGCGCACGTGCCCGGTCCGTGTCGTTTCAACTGATGCGCGACTTCTCAAGAAAAAGGACAGTCCACGGATAAACTAAAATGTATATGTTTTAGTAAACAAAATAAAACTGAAATCAAGCCCGAAAACTAGTTCAAAATTTTAACTCTAGAAACTTAATATTTTTGTCATTATGGATGTTGTAATCAAAATTTACCGATTGAAAAGGACGATATAAATGATATATATATATATATATATATATATATATATATATATATATATATATATATATATATATATATATATATATATATATATATATATATATATATATATGTATTGTAAGCATTCCGTTTTGCTATTCATGTTTTGTGCAGCAGTCAATAGTAACCACGACCCCACCCCCTGTCCGGGGTTATATCGCGGATAGCGGGGGAATGGGCCGTGTTTTTACCTTTTAGGTGGCCCCGCAGTGCCGAGTGTATGCGATGGTTTTGTTTTCGCGCCGAAAATTGCGGGGAATGGGCCGTGGCTTTGTGCCGTTCTTTTAACGGGATTTGTCAGCGTGGTAGCCAAGTTTTCCCCGGAGTTTAACAAGATCTCGCAATATTTAAAAAAAAACATACACAGTATGCTTTTAATATGTACATTATAATAGGCCTTACCTAGGATGTCCCTGGGGAGCGGGACATTTGGCGGGGATTTTGTCTCCGCAGGGCGGGGATTATACCTGGGATTAGCTCGACCGAAAGTCAAAGTCCCCTCTAATCCCCGGAACTGGGGGGGGGGGGGCGTGGTTACAATTGACTGGTGCATTATTAACTTACTATAGCAGATAGTGTACATTTTTGGTCTTCCCGAAGACTAAGTCGGCAGGCCGGGCACAGTTAAGAAGAGCAAACATAAATGCTGACTTTCAGTTCAGTGCGAATAGGTGTATGCAAGCTTGTTTATATTAGCACTCGGGCTTTGCCTATTTGGCGAGTGCTCCGATAAGATTGTTAAGTCATATTAGGTTTTTGGCACAGAGTGCACAGACAGAATGTAACCCTGGTTAGAGCTACCCTGGTCATTTTACGTGCACAAATGTATAGCACTGTCACACGGGACCCCATTTAACGTTCCGAACTCCCGGAAGACGATTACTGTAGTATTTCTTCAGTGGTGCGGCGGGGAATCGAACCTGCGACCCTTGGATTGAGAGTCAAGTGTCTTTTAAAACTGAAAACTAAGAAACCGACACTAGCATCAATCAAAACAAAAATATACATGCCGCCGATATTTAACTGGCCAGAATTTATCGAAATCCCGGAGGCCCCAACACAACTGGCAACATTACAACACTCGTCACCCGCGGATCCAGGGGGATGGAGTGGGGGGATACCTTTCCACCACCCCTAAATTGTTAATGATTACTTTTCATTTTAATAGAGGAGAAAAACCTAATAAAATCCGCCTAAAATGCACCATTTCGAACTATAAATTGTTGAAAACATGGGTGAGTACCCAAAACACCCACTTCTTCACTTTTAACCAATACATTTCGGTTCTGAGTGTGGGGCGCTATTCAAAAGCTTACGCCTGATGCCCTCAAACGTCAAATCCTGAAACCGTTCCAACTCATTGCATTATTTGTAACACACAGTGACAAAGAAACCATCCATATAGCCGGATTTCGTTAAATGAGAAAATACAAAAAACAACAACAAAAAAAAACAATTGTATAAACTCTGTTTAGTTTTGTTTTGTTTTTTGTTCAAATTATCATGTGTCTGTTGCCGAAATGACCCTGTTGTCATGTCAAAACTAATGTAATTAAATTCGGTATAAGCTCTATGGGAAACACATTCTATAATTGCGAAACTTTTAAAGTAAGAACATCCCAGAAGTCGAACATCATCTCGTAAAGCACACGCGCCGTGGTCACCAACATAATAGAACAATTGGACTCGTGGTAATGAACGGCGGCCGCTGCAATCTCGCCTGCTCGACTTTCGTTTACCAAATGCAACCCTCCACGTCAAGCAACAAGCCGAAATACATCCGCGTAGAAATCTTTCAAAAACAAAAAACTTGTCCGATTGATAACTCGATTATGCTTGGCCCTCTATGGTCTTGAATTTTAGAAGGAGGGTTACTCGTGACAAGCAGATTACCTCTATTCATTTTGAGGTTAGTATGTTAAAAAAACCTTGTCCTTTGATAACTAGAGTTTGTTTAATCAGACTATCTACAAACTCGATATGGAAGTCGGTTATGACCAGCAATGACCCAGATTGATTTTGAGATCAGTAGGTCATGGTCATGGTGATCTTGTACCCAAAAAGCTTGTCCGATGGATTAGTAGAGTTTGCTTAGTCCTGTTGTTCTCAAACTTGGTAGGGAGGATGGTCATACACAGCATGCTCATCGAGATTGTACATTCATATGTTTTAACTATTACCTCAGGAGATAATTGTCAGGTCGTTCTCAAGTTAGGGGCGGTATTCAATATTCTACTTAAGTAAATCTTATGGTGATGCATCATTGACTTCATTCACTCTATTAGCCAGTTATCAATAACAAATAATCCGATTAGCTACATCATTCTTAGATCCATTTAAGACTAATATTGCAATAATAATAACAACAACTTTATTCAACGAAGGTTACATACTAAGTGTACAATCATTACAGACATACTACTTATTTCCAGCATGGCCTTCACATAAAAAGTATTACAAAAAAAATATTGAATACTTGCCCTGGTCAACTTTCCCTCATTCCAATGCATACATGGATAAAAGAGGTCATATCAACTAAAATATCACATAGAGGCTAACAAATTAATATTACATACAGTAAAACTGCTTTCGCACGAGGACGCCGAGGTCCGAGCTGAAACCTCGAGGGAACCGATGTTTCGAATGACCCGAGTTTCAATTTTCCAGTTAGTTATGAAATATCTTTCAGCGTTTTTTAAGTTTGAAGTCGTCAATCCAACTGTTTACTACGAAACCGATTATGTGCTGCGTTGTGGAAATGGCTCATATATATAGATTTCTTACATTACAAAATTTTTCACAATACATTTTTTTAAAAAGTAAATTGCCAGTGAAAAAAAAGAATGCTTAATTGTTGCCACATAAATACAAAGAGAGTTTGGCGTAATAAACCCTTGCAATGTTCTATGTCAAATATATTTATTGCATAAAGAAATATACGAACTCAACTAAGAAAATATGTGTTCTATAATTGCAATATATTTATTAAAAACATACTTATGGTCTAGATCTCAAAGAGTATTTGTTGAAAAAAAAAAGAATTTATTGGCTCAAAAATATTTATTAACCTAAAAATGGACAAATGTGTATGACACATGATAAAAAAATACCTGTTCAATCTAATTGACTAAATAAATTGCAGTTATTAAACAAATATTTTGTTTTAGTTCGTATACATTTTTTATTGAATCAATATATTTGACATGGAATATTGCAACGTTTACCATGCCTTAGTAGAGAGCCAGAGTCAATGAACTATCATGGCAGTTGGAAGCATTCAGAGTTATTTATACATAATGTTATTTTAGTTCTCATGATTTTTTTTGATTTTTTTTACATTTTAAATTTTACAATTAATAGGAATAGTTCGAGATCAGAATCACTTAAATAAATTGTAAAACGCACAATGTTGAAATTGACCGTAGTCAAATACAAAATTGGATATGTTCTGAATATAAATGTTGAAGTGACACTCTTATTCAAAATCATACATACACATGCATAACAAACATAAATTGTTAGTAAGAATCCTTTAACTACTTAATACTTACTAATTAATGCATTTATGGAAACTATTAATAACTGATAACAAGATTGTATTTGTGTATTTAATATATGAAAACGCAAAATTATTAAATGATTGGTGAGTGCTAAACGATTTACTGCGATCTACTATCGTCTCATAGGGTAGAATTACAGTGTTTTCTGCACTTTTCCTTCAAATCATACTTACTATCCCCATTAAAACCATTCTTTTCGACATTTATCCATCCTTTCTGGTATGGTAAAACATATGTATAAATTGTGTTAAATCTTATTTGGGAGTAAGAGTGCATCTTTAACATATCAGTCATACAGTACTTTCAATAAAATTGCTGTATCAAAGAATAGTAAGTTAACCAACTTTTATTATTCTAATGTTTCTCTATAAAGGCATTACGATATCTGTAAAATTTTGACTTCAAATATGTTTCATTTCTTCATCATAACTAGTATTGTATGTTTAAGTTTTAGTTTATCATGTAATTACGAAGGTTGTCCGGTTAGCGGAGTGGTTAACGCACGCGCTAGGCTGCCTGGGTTCGTTTCCCTCCCTGGGCGCATGCGAGTTTGGTTTGTGGTCGCCAGGCTGGACAAATAGGTTTCCTCCGGGTACTCCGCTTTCCCCAACAACACAAGACCGCACTCTCGCGTAAAATCGTGCCAACGAGAGTGATTAATATAATGCTGTAATAACTTTGTTTCACAATCGTTGTAAAATATACAAGTTTAAACTAATGTCACGAAATACCACAGAGACTGAAAATTGCTAACGACAAGTCATCCCTATATCACAGAGAGAGATCAATGTATAATACAATATTATATAATTACTGTTTTAAAGCTACCCTATCACAGATTGACAGTTTTGACATTTTTTTAGTTTTTGTCTCAGAATCAGCTGATTTTAGTATCAATACCTTCAATTCAGTCATATACGATAACTCACAATATAACAAATCTCAATTGTTTTGAAAATGCCGAAAAACTCTTTTTTTTTTGAAACCGTTAGTAACGCATTTGGCCATAAAATAGCAATTGTCAAACATTAATATAAATAACCGAACCTGATATTTTGTCAACAGTCTTGTATCACTGGTTTCCAGACATTTACGCAAAATTTGGCTTATTCCAAGACAATTATTTTCAAAGTTTTCAAAACGGTAAATCTGTGAGAATGCAGCTTTAAATGAGCACATAATGATGATCATGATGAAAAAGCCCTAATAGAACATGTAAGTGAGTTCCTAACATTACCTGAGTTCACATGTTACAGTAAGTGAGTTCCTGATGTTACTGAAAAATAATAATAATTATTCCAGAGAAGCACAATATTAAAATGCTTACCGAACGGTAAGAATACGGAATATGTGGAGTTATATTTCGGCATTTGTTCACCAAAAAGCACCAAAAACACAAATGTCGCCAATAACATCAATAATTCGTTCAGAAAAAAACTTCACTATTAAAAATCCACTACCATATAATGGTAGATCAGCAACATGATGACTGACGACCATTCCTTCCTGGTCTCAAGTCTACAGAGTCTTGCCCAAGAGTTAAACATGCATCCTCTTTATCTAGTTCCTGTACTTTCTGTTCAACAACCGCTTCAAAACACATCGCAACATCATCATCATCATGTATGTTTACAAACTTGTACGGAACGTTATACTGAGTGGCAAAAAGTTCCGCGCGGTCATGCGTTACTGGTTGACAGTAGTGAACACTGGTCCGCGGACACAACCCGTTGGGCACGTCGTAAGAGGACATTGTCTGTCGGGCAATGCCGACAATGAGCTTCGCTGTTCTGCTTTCATGATTGTCTCCGATGTATTTGTTTATGTCATTCATCCTGCAAGATAGAGAAAACGTGTGTGATCAGACTGATAAAAGTTAGGCAATCATGACAAACTTTCATGAACACACTTCAAATCTAACGTCAAAAACAACTCAGAACGCCAATGTTATTTCAAGCAGTTCAGATTTAATACTTGTTTAAGTACTTGGGCAACCAACTGTACATGTACACATATAGTCAAACAACACAATGATATATTAAAACTGAATTAAACAGGAATCATTTTTAAATCATATCATTAACATCATCCCTGTTTAATAACTTATATTTCATGTTATTATACCTCACGTGACCTGCCTATGTTAAATTCTCATATACCCATCATGGGCATTTTCGTACTGCCACACACAGTACCGTTTTGACCAGTTGACAAGATTCTGTCACATCTAAAAATAGGCATTTTTTGATTTCCCAAGTCTGAGGTGGTAAGTGCTTATTAAAATATGTTGTAAATCTGGTAACTTCCGGTGTTTGCATTATTTCTAAGCCACATTTGCAGCAAAATAACAGCTAATGTAAACAAGCTATAATTACAGAATAAATTGATTAAACTTGAAAGTTGTGAAATGGTGAAAACTCTTTATATCTATGTATATAAATTTAACTGTGTTCGGTATTATAAAATAAATATTGCATGGCTTCCAATGTGACAGCACATATTGTCAACATTCGGGTAAATACTGTAACCCTCGGCTTCGCCTCGGGTAACAGTATTTCCCTCATGTTGACAATATGTACTGTCACATTGGAAGCCATGCAATATTTATATATTGTACACGTATTTCTGCCAATACATTTGTCACTTTCAAAAAAAATAATTAAAACTTAAAAGAAAATTGTTGAAGCCTTAAGCTGAATGACAGTTACACTTAATTTAACATGCACGAAATGTTCAATAATCCGCCACCTAGCGGATATTACGCTACATTAAAACGGAAATTAATTTTCTACTAATTCATACACATTCAAACTTAGAGAATTATATATATATATATATATATATATATATATATATAAACTGAGATAATATTTGATTTGATGCATAACTGATAATACATTAATTCGGTATCGTCTTAATATTGCATTATTCGCATATGAACTATGTTTTACATATGCGTATTTTGTGTGTGTGGTTTTTTTTTCATCAATATTCAACGATCTGTTTTTGGCCAAACCTGGATTCCTCGCTGCCACTTGTTCTCAAATATGGTAATGAAAACATTGTAAAAACTTAGGTATAAATTCAATGAAGAAAAAAGAAACCACCAAAGAAATATTACCACTCGATTAAATGTTCGAACGAGCTTGGATTGTTGACGTCAAAGCAAACGAGACAGCACTGGGCGTCACGGAAATAGGACCGCGTCAAACTTCGGTATCGCTCCTGGCCTGAAAGTTGGCATTCAATATTGATTTTAGATGAGATAATTCAAGTAAACTTGAATATATGGTCATAAACGCATTCGGAGCTCCTCGATCATTTTTTTATCGGAAATAACCTCAGATGTATTTGGACTGTTTACATACTCAAAAAGTGGTAATTTTAAGTCCGCTGCAAGTAAATCGCGTAGTAATTTTATTTAGCAGTTAAACTTTATGACTTAACTCTTGGCAATCTTAGTTATGTTTGCAATAAAACACTTCACTGGCGATCAATTTAAACTTAGATCAATAAATACAACTCTAAAACACTACATTTAATTAGTGATATAATTCAAAATATTACGAACTACTTCAACCGATGTACCGGCAAACAATGGCCGAGGAGTTCCGAATGGTCATAAACGTTGACTTACCTGAGAGAAAAAAAAACATCTGATTTTTTTTGTTGTTTGGTGACTTTAAACTCTAAGTAAACTAAATAAGTTTTAACCCTTCATAAAAATGTTTAAGGTTAAGTTTATATTTACTTAATATCATCTTCAAAAATAAACAAGATTTTGGGGCGGACGAAAATATTTGCTGATTAAATGTTAAAATTACACTCGATGGTTAGTCAGGGAGTAAAGGCCCAAGTCTTTAAAAGTTCCCGAAATGATATACAGTGTACTTTTATGTCTGCTCTAATCGATAGTTTAATATATGAACTGAATAAATCAATACAATTTACATTTATAACGACTTGCGAAACAATCCAAGATGGCGTCCAAGATCTTTCAGTGTAGTGTATAAAAATAAATAACCAACTGTGTTTGCATATATAATGCATAAATATTTATATGTGTTTTAAAAAGGATGTTTAAAGTCAAATTAAATGTCAAATATTGAAAATGACTACATTTTAAGATACATTTAGAGATATGACCACATTCAAGTGTAAAATATTTTTATTATTTATCACAATCAGAATGGAAGATTTTGCCAGCAAACATTATGTTTAAATGTAAATACATGTAATAAGAAGAATGCCATGAATGATAATAACGGTTGAGTATTTTACTTCATGTAAAACTAAAATTTCTAGATTTCAGAAACATTTGAAAGAACCATCTTCTTACAAAATACATGTCAGTATTCAGAAATACTGTTTAATATATAAAATGGATTTCTTAAACTAGTTTATTATGAGGACGCAGCATTTTTTCTACATATCTAATTTTGTAGAGAAAATGGCGGCCGTTTAAATGTATTCAACCAATGGGTATCCAACGGCAAAACATGTTACAAAGTATACATTTAAGTGCTTAGACATGTGCATTGATACTACTTTGTATTAAAACAGGGTTAAACTTAGTATACACAATACATCTATGATCCAGATCAATTTCGAGGTCAAATGTTGAAAACGACCTCATTTAAAGAGATATTTTGAGACATGTTTATCTGATCTTTTCTTTTTATCACATTGTTAGATTTTGTGAGCAAACATTTATATATGGGGATTGTAAATAATAGGTATACTATATCCCATATCTTGAACATGTATGCATATTTTAGTTTAGTATCTTTACTTAAATATCCAATTCGCAGAAGAAATTCTTGATATAGTATTCAAAAATACTTTCGTACCTATGAAATTGAATTCATATTTTTTTGATGAGGACACAAACTGTTATGACTTATGACTGACAATCGAGTTTACATTGCGTGTTAAATTTTCCCGCCCACTGGTATCAACCAGCAAACAAATACTACTGTCACAGAACATATATGCCATTATTGAGCGTGTTTATCAGGGGCGGGTACAGGATTTGACGTACAGGGGGCGTAACTTAGGAGCGTAAACATTTGACTTGCGCCCCTCCCTCAGAATCAAAATTTATTTGGTAAAAGTGTTGGGAGTGGGGTTTGGGGGAAAACATTGACAATTTCTAATCTGAAATGGTGCATTTTGGGATTTCAAATCATAACATGATAATCTGCGATCTGATCTCTTGTCAGAAGTCTAATGTCGCTGGTTTGCAGATATTTACGCAAAATATGGCCCATTTAAAGACAAAAATACAAAGTTGTCCAAACGGTAAATCTGTGAGAGTGCAGCTTTAAACTGAGTAGACATTTAAATGTACAGCGCTATGGCAGCGCTTGGTTGCATTATTAGTATTAATGGGAAGTTATTAACAATGAGTATAATTAATAAAATGCAAATTACAGCGATAAGTCGAAACTTCAATTATAAATGCCTTTTTCGTGTGTTTCAAATATGAGGAAATTAAAATAAACCATCTTTTAAACTGTCCAGAGAAATCAATTATTATTTTATAGAAAGAAAAGTTATGATACATATATCATTCAACAGCTTGTATATTTTATTTTACATATCATGAATGAGATTGAAAACAGATAAAACTCATGGTGTATAGAACGCATGGTGGTAGCACTTATATATTATTATTGTAAAAAATGTTGTTGTTGTTGTTGCATTATTTTGTATTCTGGGCCGAAGGCCTTTATTTGCAAATACAAAGTGAGCCATATTTGGTTAGTTAACATATAAAGTGTGTTCCATTTTTGTTCTTGCTATGTCTAAGAGAGAAACAAAATGGAGTTTCCTTAAGTGCTATGAACCCAAATAATACCGTTAATGAAATGGGTTTTCTTTAGTGCTATTAGCCCGCAAAATGTATTTTAGTGCTATAATACCGCAAAATAGGGTTTCTTACGTGCTATAAACCCGCAAAACACCGTGAGCCAAATAGGGTTTCTTTAGAGATATTAACCTGCAAAACACCGTGAACCGAATAGGGTTTCTTTAAGGCTATAACACCGCAAAACACCGTGAGCCAAATAGGGTTTATTACGTGCTATAAACCCGCAAAATACCGTGAGCCAAATAGGGTTTCTTAAAAGGTATAAACCTGTAAAACGCCGTGAGCCAAATAGGGTTTCTTTAGAGCTATAACACCGCAAAAGACCGTGAGCCAAATAGGGTTTCTTTAAGGCTATAACACCGCAAAACACCGTTAATCAAATAGGGTTTCTTTAGAGCTATAAACCCGCAAAACACCGTGAGCTAAATAGGGTTTCTTTGAGGCTATAACACCGCAAAATACCGTTAACCAAATAGGGTTTCTTTAAAGCTATAAACCCGCAAAACACCGTAAACCAAATAGGATTTCTTTAGAGCTATAAATCCGCAAAACACCGTGAGCCAAATAGGGTTTCTTTAGAGATATTAACCCGCAAAACACCGTGAACCAAATAGGGTTTCTTTAAGGCTATAATACCGCAAAACATCGTTAACCAAATAGGGTGTCTTTAGAGCTATAAACCCGCAAAACACCGTAAGCCAAATCGGGTTCCTTTAAGGCTACAACACCGCAAAACACCGTTAACCAAATAGGGTTTCTTTAGAGCTATAAACCCGCAAAACACCGTAAGCCAAATAGGGTTTCTTTAGAGATATTAACCTGCAAAACACCGTGAACCGAATAGGGTTTCTTTAAGGCTATAACACCGCAAAACACCGTGAGCCAAATAGGGTTTATAACGTGCTATAAACCCGCAAAATACCGTGAGCCAAATAGGGTTTCTTTAGAGGTATAAACCTGGAAATCGCCGTGAGCCAAATAGGGTTTCATTAGAGCTATAACACCGCAAAACACCGTGAGCCAAATAGGGTTTCATTAAGGCTATAACACCGCAAAACACCGTTAACCAAATAGGGTTTCTTTAGAGCTATAAACCCGCAAAACACCGTGAGTCAAATAGGGTTTCTTTGAGGCTATAACACCGCAAAACACCGTTAACCAAATAGGGTTTCTTTAGAGCTATAAACCCGCAAAACACCGTAAACCAAATAGGATTTATTTAGAGCTATAAACCCGTAAAACACCGTGAGCCAAATAGGGTTTCTTTAGAGATATTAACCCGCAAAACACCGTGAACCAAATAGGGTTTCTTTAAGGCTATAACACCGCAAAACACCGTTAACCAAATAGGGTGTCTTTAAAGCTATAAACCCGCAAAACACCGTAAGCCAAATCGGGTTCCTTTAAGGCTACAACACCGCAAAACACCGTTAACCAAATAGGGTTTCTTTAGAGCTATAACGCCGCAAACACCGTTAACCAAATAGGGTTTCTTTAGAGGTATAAGCCCGCAAAACACCGTTAACCAAATAGGGTTTTTTAGAGCTATAAACCCGCAAAACACCGTGAGCCAAATAGAGTTTCTTTAGAGATATTAACCCGCAAAACACCGTGAAACAAATAGGGTTTCTTTAAGGCTATAACACCGCAAAACACCGTTAACCAAATAGGGTTTCTTCAGAGCTATAAACCCGCAAATTACCGTTAACCAAATAGGGTTTCTTTAGAGCTATAACACCGCAAAACACCGTTAACCAAATAGGGTTTATTTAGAGCTATAAACCCGCAAAACACCGTGAGCCAAATAGGGTTTCTTTAGAGCTATAAACCCGCAAAACACCGTTAACCAAATAGGGTTTCTTAGAACTATAACACCGCAAAACACCGTTAACCAAATACGGTTTCTTTAGAGCTATAAACCCGCAAAATACCGTTAACCAAATAGGGATTCTTACGTGCTCTAAACCCTCAAAACACCGTTAACCAAATAGGGATTCTTACGTGCTCTAAACCCGCAAAACACCGTTCACCAAATAGGGATTCTTACGTGCTCTAAACCCGCAAAACACCGTTAACCAAATAGGGATTCTTACGTGCTCTAAACCCACAAAACACCGTTAACCAAATAGGGATTCTTACTGCTCTAAACCCACAAAACACCGTTAACCAAATAGGGATTCTTACGTGCTCTAAACCCGCAAAACACCGTTAACCAAATAGGGTTTCTTTAGAGCTATAACACCACAAAACACCGTTAACCAAATAGAGTTTCTTATTTCTTATAACACCGCAAAACACCGTTAACCAAATTGGGTTTCCTAATACTTATAAACCCGAAAAACACCGTTAACCAAATAGGGTTTCTTAATACTTATAACACCGCAAAACACCGTTAACCAAATAGGGTTTCTCATTACTTATAACACCGCAAAACACCGTTAACCAAATTGGGTTTCCTAATACTTATAAACCCGAAAAACACCGTTAACCAAATAGGGTTTCTTAATACTTATAACACCGCAAAACACCGTTAACCAAATAGGGTTTCTCATTACTTATAACACCGCAAAACACCGTTAACCAAATAGGGTTTCTTAATACTTATAAACCCGCAAAACAACGTTTGCCAAATAGGGTTTCTTTAGAGCTATAACACCGCAAAACACCTTTAGCCAAATGGAGTTTTTTAAGAGCTATAACACCGCAAAACACCGTTAACCAAATAGTGTTTCTGAATACTTATAAACCTGCAAAACACCCTTATCCAAATAGGGTTTCTTTAGAGGTATAACACCGCAAAACACCGTTTACCAAATAGGGTTTCTTTAGAGCTATAAACCCGCAAAACACCGTTAACCAAATAGAGTTTCTTTAGAGGTATAAACCCGCAAAATACCGTTAACCAAATACGGTTTCTTTAGAGCTATAACACCGCAAAACACCGTTAACCAAATAGGGTTTCTTTAGAGCTATAAACCCGCAAAATACCGTGACCCAAATAGCGTTTCTTTAGAGCTATAGCACCGCAAAACACCGTTAACCAAATACGGTTTCTTTAGAGCTATAAACCCGCAAAACACCGTTAACCAAATAGGGTTTCTTTAGAGCTATAACACCGCAAAACACCGTTAATCAAATAGGGTTTCTTTAGAGGTATAACACCGCAAAATACCGTTAATCAAATAGGGTTTCTTTAGAGCTATAACACCGCAAAACACCGTTAACCAAATAGGGTTTCTTTAGAGGTATAAACCCGCAAAATACCGTTAACCAAATAGGGTTTCTTTAGAGCTATAACACCGCAAAACACCGTTAACCAAATACGGTTTCTTTAGAGCTATAAACCCGCAAAATACCGTTAACCAAATAGGGATTCTTACGTGCTCTAAACCCACAAAACACCGTTAACCGAATAGGGATTCTTACGTGCTCTAAACCCGCAAAACACCGTTTACCAAATAGGGATTCTTACGTGCTCTAAACCCGCAAAACACCGTTAACCAAATAGGGAATCTTACGTGCTCTAAACCCACAAAACACCGTTAACCAAATAGGGATTCTTACTGCTCTAAACCCACAAACCACCGTTAACCAAATAGGGATTCTTACGTGCTCTAAACCCGCAAAACACCGTTAACCAAATAGGGTTTCTTTAGAGCTATAACACCACAAAACACAGTTAACCAAATAGAGTTTCTCATTACTTATAACACCGCAAAACACCGTTAACCAAATTGGGTTTCCTAATACTTATAAACCCGAAAAACACCGTTAACCAAATAGGGTTTCTTAATACTTATAACACCGCAAAACACCGTTAACCAAATAGGGTTTCTCATTACTTATAACACCGCAAAACACCGTTAACCAAATAGGGTTTCTTAATACTTTTAAACCCGCAAAACAACGTTTACCAAATAGGGTTTCTTTAGAGCTATAACACCGCAAAACACCTTTAGTCAAATGGAGTTTTTAAGAGCTATAACACCGCAAAACACCGTTAACCAAATAGTGTTTCTGAATACTTATAAACCCGCAAAACACCGTTAACCAAATAGTGTTTCTGAATACTTATAAACCCGCAAAACACCGTTAACCAAATAGTGTTTCTGAATACTTATAAACCCGCAAAACACCATTAACCAAATAGTGTTTCTGAATACTTATAAACCCGCAAAACACCGTTAACCAAATAGTGTTTCTGAATACTTATAACACCGCAAAACACCTTTAACCAAATAGTGTTTCTGAATACTTATAACACCGCAAAACACCGTTAACCAAATAGTGTTTCTGAATACTTATAAACCCGCAAAACACCGTTAACCAAATAGTGTTTCTGAATACTTATAAACCCGCAAAACACCGTTAACCAAATTGGGTTTCTTAATACTTATAACACCGCAAAACACCGTTAACCAAATAGGGTTTCTTAATACTTATAACACCCCAAAACACCGTTAGCCAATTAGGGTTTCTTAATACTTATATAAGTTATAACACCGCAAAACACCGTTAGCCAATTAGGGTTTCTTAATACTTATATAAGTTATAACACCGCAAAACACCGTTAGCCAATAAGGGTTTCTTAATACTTATACAAGTTATAACACCGCAAAACACCGTTAGCCAATTAGGGTTTCTTAATACTTATATAAGTTATAAAACCGCAAAACACCGTTAGCCAATTAGGGTTTCTTAAGTGCTTAAGTGCTTTAAACTCACATGTGAACCAATTGATCATAGTCAATCAGAGTGACAATATATTTTTACCAATGTGAATAAAGCAAAGTTACACATAATTAATGACACGTGTTTTGTACAAGGTTTTATAAAGCCGGGTACATGGTATTCATGTGATAAAAAAGTCACACATCAAGTTACAATAAGGAACAGCCTATATGTATATAACATTAACAAAAATTTCAAGCTGAGGTGTGATATGGACATGTGAAATAGATAGCGTTGGTAGAATTTTACCTCGCGATATCCTAAGATTATGAAAGATTATTTTTAAGTTATTTCTTAAATAATCACTCGTTGTCGTTTTCGCCAATCAACTGTAGGTAAAATTCCTGCTAGTAAACAAACATGTTTATTCATAAAATTAACATGACTATCAGTTAACATCAGGAAATTATGATTTATGAGGTAACAGTACAGATGTCCGCATGAAAAGTCGATGAATAAGATGCAATAACGGCGCGAATTCGTTGTATATGGGAACGAACTACAAAACGTTCTCCGCAAATGCATAAAATCAAAAGTACCAGCGCAAAACCTACCTGAAATTTTCACAAGCGGTTATATGGAGGGGAATGTTAACTTGTGAAGTCCATATCGAAATAAAAATAATACAATACGCTCAAAGTGAATCTTTGCGGACAAGAAATTGTTAAAGCTGCACTCTCACAGATTGTACGTTTTGAAAACTTTTTTTCTTTTTTTTTCTTGGAACGAGCCAAATTTGGCAAAAAATGCATGGAAAACATTAACATAAGACTGCTGACATAAAATAGATCGCAGATGTTTGTATTTAAGTTCCAAAATTTATGATTTAGGGATTCTTCTTAAACCGTTAGTAACAAATCTGATCTTTTGTCAGCAATATTTTATCATTGGTTTGCAGATATTTACGCAAACATTTGCTGTTTCCAAGACAAAAAATAAAAAAGTTGTCAAAACGATACATCTGTGAGAGTGCAGCTTTAACAATTTATTGAGGGAGTGCCTCAAAGACATGTATATGAGTGATTTATGGATAGCTATTTACCCAGAGTGTCGTATATCTTCAACTCGACCGTTTTCCCGCCACGTGTGTGGACCAGTTTCTGGACAAATGGCTGCCTGGACACAGAGGCGGGGCTGACCCTTCCGGAAGTAGAGGGTTCACCCATGTACCGCCCTAGCAGGGTGGTCTTCCCCACATGGCTGTCCCCGACAATGACACACTTAAACACGTAATTTACTCCGCTGGTTTCCATTTGTTGTCATGAACTCGCATATTCCTTTGATGGACGTTTCAGGTAGTAAAATGTGCATGAAAAAATATACTTCAATAGATCAACGTTCACATGTGTTGTATATTACATTTCCTTTTGTAAAGTCGTATGATTCTTTTTCCCCAATTTCTCGAACAACCTTAAGTCCCGTATATCAAACAGTTCGGTAATCACACTATCCTTGCTTTGTTCTCATTTTAAAGAGTTTTGAGACTTTTAAAGAAAATTTATTTTAATTTTTTCAATGATATCTACTTTCCATTTGTAAAATCAAGTTTCAGTACTTCGGCTATACGAAATAAGATACTTAAACCTGTTAAACTCGAAATTGGTGCATACTCCAATTATCCGTAAAGGCGTTCACCCTGTTTAAAACATTTAATCACGATACATTCCGATTCAATATCAATTTTGCAAATATAAAGAGATAACGACGAGTAGTTTCCTTTATGTCAGGTATGGCCCAGTGCTAATCGTATACATTTGTATTTGAATGCATACCTTTTTCAAAATCAAACGAATATATATATATACAATATGTTATCTCTAAAATATGGAGTACACTCATTTGATGATGACGTCGCCACTTTGTTAATACCGTGTATGACTTTCTGGTTCGATCTTGTGACTATTAGTAATACAGAAGTATTGTTTAAAATCTATTGGTTGGGTAAGTAAGCCTTGTTTTATTTTAAGTTCATTAAGTCTTCTCTCGTATATGAGAGACATTTGTTCAAATCGGCCCTTGCTCCAATCGCACATATTATGTCAACAGAATCATATATTTTTCACATATTATTAATTACATTAATTTAACATTGTTTTAACAATATGGTAATGCATGACATATTTTCCCCAAATACTGCGCTATGTTTCTTTAAAATTGATAGCATAAAAAGAACTTAAAGCAGTTTTCCTTTTCGAATCGGGCCGCTTTTGTTACTTTCGGCTATTCGGAACCCCTCGGCCATTTTACATCGAAAACAACCTCGGATGTATATGGATTGTTTACAATGTTTAGAATATTTTAATATTGGTGAGTACGATTGTGATAAGGAACACAATCATGTGGCATAATCCTCCTATCATTTATTTATCTGATTCCATTATCTAGTCCGAAACAAATACAGTATGTGTATACCACGTGATTAATTACGTCATAAATGCTATATTTTGCTTCCAATGAGGACTTTAAACAAAGATAACTTTACTATTTGTTCACCATATTATATGAAACAAGGCGCAGTCTACGCCGCTTACATAGCCCCGCATTCAGTATTTTAAAACACTTCGACAAACCTTTTCCCAAAACCGCCGCTTGATGGAGCACTAAGCACTGCACATCGTCTCAATGAGGACAAAATTTGTACCAAGTAATATGGTAATCCATCAATGCATAAGTTAAGTTATAGCCCGGACACGAAATGTTACAGCCAGACGGACAGACGGACGGACAGACAGACGGACGGACAGACAGACTGACGAAGTGCATTCCTATAATCCCCTCCCCACTCCGTGGCGAGGGATTATTAATAATAATAACAAGAGATGTTTGTCAAACATTATGCCCCCCTGAGCGCCATGTTGTCAGGATTATATGGACAATTGAATGAAATATGCATGGACTGAAATGACAGCTGATTTGTTGCTGTTTTAAGATTATGACCATTAAAGTGTGAGGATAAAGTGTGTTATGACCGTCATGACCTTTGACTCTATGAACTCAAAATCCAGAGTCAGCAGCTGGTCACCAGAAACCTAAATGTCAAGTTTGAGGGCCATGGGTGCAGGCATTGTCAAGTTATCACAAGACAAGTTTTTTTCGTTCAAGGTCACTGTGACCTTGAAATTTGACCCGATGACCCCTTAAATCATAAGGGGTCATCTACAAGTCAGATGCAACTCCAAGTCAAGTTTGAAGGCCATGGGTTCAGGCATTGTTGAGTTATCACTCGGACAACCTTTTACCATTCAAGATCACTGTGACCTTGACCTGTGGCTCTATGAATCAACTGGTCAGGCTTAACATCCATGTCAAGTTTAATGATAATAGGTTCAGGCATTGTTGAGATATCAGTGGGGGAAGATTTGTTAACTTTTTTGCGTTAAAGGTTACTGTGACATTGACCTTGGCCTGATGACCCCCAAAGTCGATAGGGGTCATCTACTGGGCAGGCCCAACCTTCATGTCAAGTTTGATGACCATAGGTCCAAGAATTGTCGAGTTTGCTTTCAAGGTCACTGTGACCTTGACCTTTGACGCCTAAAATCAATAGGGGTCATCTACTGGTCAGGCCCAACCTCCATATCAAGTTTGAGGGCCATGGGTGCAGGCATTGTTGAGTTATCACTTGGACAACCTTTTATCATTCAAGGTCACTGTGACCTTGACCTTTGGCCCAATGACCCCTAAAATTAATAGGGACAATCTTCTGGCCGGGTTCAACCTACAAATCAAGTTTGAGGGCCATGGGTGCAGCCATTGTCAAGTTATCACTCGGATAACCTTTTACCATTCCAGGTCACTGTGACCTTGACCTTTGGCCCAATGACCCCTTAAATCAATAGGGACCATCTTCTGGCCAGGCCCAACCTCCAAGTCAAATTTGAGGGCCATGGGTGCAGGCATTATCGAGTTATCACTCGGACAACCTTTTACCATTCCAGGTCACTGTGACCTTAACCTTTGGCCAGATGACCCCCAAAAACCATAGGGGTCATCTCCTGGTCAGGCCAATTCTCCAAGTCAAGTTTGAGGGCCATGGGTGCAGGCATTGTTGAGTTATCAATCGGACAACCTTTTACCATTCAAGGTCACTGTGACCTTGACCTTTGGCCCAATGACCCCCAAAAACAATAGGGGTCATCTACTGGTCAGGCCCAACCTCCAAGTCAAGTTTGAGGGCCATGGGTGCAGGCATTGTCACGTTATCACTCGGACAACCTTTTACCATTCAAGGTCACTGTGACCTTGACCTTTGGTCTGATGACCCCCAAAAACAATAGGGGTCATCTACTGGTCAGGCCCAACCTCCATGTCAAGTTTGAGGGCCATGGGTGCAGGCATTCTTGAGTTATCACTCGGACAAGCTTTAAAATTATTTTACCATTAAAGGTCACTGTGACCTTGACCTTTGACCCGATGACCCCCAAAATCAATAGGGGTCATCTACTGGTCAGGCCCAACCTTCATGTGAAGTTTGGTGACCATACGTCTAGGAATTGTTGAGTTATCACTCGGACAAGCTTTGGTCTACCGACGGACCGACCAACCGACCGACCGACCGACCGACATGCCTGTGCAAAGCAATATACCCCTCTTCTTCGAAGGGGGGCATAATAAAATGAAATTGAAGTTTAAGTGTACAAAGTCATTTAATTATATTTATGACTTATTTCAAGAAAAAATCTTGTTTGTTTATGGCGTTATTGATTGATTTTTTGTTATATCTTTTAGGTGAAGATATTTTAAAATAATAATAAATTTTCCTATTAAATCAGAAATGCCCTGATCTTTGTTTGTAAATGGTGGTAAAACACCCAGGACCCACTGAATTAAAATCCATTATTTCATTTGTAAGGAATATGGTCTATGCAAACTGAGAATTATAAATAAATTGTTTTGTAAATTGTCTTGTGAAAGTTTAGTGTTACATGAATATGCAACTCTCGATTTTGTGACATGACATATACGACTCATTTATAGCACTCAGATAATATATATCTGGGGGTAAAATCAACAAAAGCATGCAGTAAACTTAACATTTATTCCCGTAAACAATTCATATGGACATCTCAAAAACTTCTTATTTTCTTTTTGATTAATTTTAATAGAAGAAAACACAGAAAGACATTTCAAATTGGGAATACTTTTTTATAATCCTTTATATAAATATAAGCACTTCTCACAATTAAAAAACATCATAGAAATTAACAGTAAGAAATAATACCAGACTTAAAAAATATGGCCACAATACAATTATTTTTAACAATTTGAAGAAACGCTTTAGTTCTTAAGAGCAAGAAAACAGTTTATTTTAAAATATGAATTTGAAAAAAAATGTTTATCTATGAATAAGCAGATATTTTGAATGCAGCCTTTAATATTTTTGTTCTCACCAGCAAACACGAATGCCGATATGACACTGGTTATATACAATTACATGCTCTGTCTTGTATATCTCATTGTCCGTTCTTCAGAATGTTCACTAATTCTTTTGACTCTTGCAGTTCCTGGAATAGATAGATAAACATATTTGGGTAACTCTTGTGTTTTGTAAACTTTATCTGAAAATAAGCTACGAACCATTTTCATGGATTTTATTTTCAAAAAATAGAATACTGTTTAAATATCATTTTGATCAAGTCAAGGGTCATAACTCTTATAAGACCACGCAAAATGTCACACAAATTGCACATGCCCAAATTCCACTGTTGACCAACAAATCTATAAAGTTTCATGAGTGTAGTTGCAAACCATTTGGAGTTAATGCACCACAATATTTTTCTGACCAATTTTTACTATGTAAATGGCCATAACTATTGTAAGACCATGTCACAAAAATTGCTGATACACAATTTCCACATGCTGACCAAAGTTTCATGAGTGTTAGTGCAATACTCTTGCTTTGGTGCAATATTTGACACAGGAATTTCTGACCATTTTTCGCTATCTCAAGGGCCAGAACAATTTTTAGACGGCTGGACCAAGTGAAATGCCACACAAATATCTGGTGCCCAACTTCCCATACTAATAAACAATACTGTAAAGTTTCAGGAGAGTAAGTGCAAAATTATGCAGCTAACTGTGACACAAGATTTTGTGACGTTTATAACAGACTTGTTCAACTCCTAATTGGGGGTATAATGCAAAACTTAAGTGTTAAAAAGGTTTGTAAAGAATTTCACATTGCAGGAAAGAATATGCCATCCTCAAAATACAAAGAAGTTTAAGCACAGGGGTGGTATTAAAAAAATCAAAAGTTAACTTCATTTGATTTCAACTATATTCTTGGTCAAATCAAAATAAAAGTATAAGGGTTTTCAAATGTTGAGCAAGATACTTAATATAGGAAAATTACATAAGTTTGAAAATGACTTAAGATGTTTTATGCCCAGCAGAAGTGTAGCTTGAAGATAGCAACAGCAAACCATTAAATACCAACACTGATAGCAGATGATAGCTGACAAAACTTCAGAGAAGGATATAGTAAACCCTGTGTGTCTGTCATGCTATGCATTCAGAAGAGGAACCTTTAATCTAGAATGAAAACATTCATACCTTGATAATATCCAGCCCCCCGACCAGCTCCCCCTTCACATACAACTGGGGATATGTGGGCCAGTTGGAGAAAGTCTTCAGGCCTTGGCGTACTTCATCATCTCCCAGTATGTCAAATGTGCTGTACTCTACACTGTAAACAAAATAAGTTTCTATGCATAGAATGTCAAAAGTGTAAATAGACAGTGGAATCTAAGCATTGAATGTTTTAAAAATTAAAAGTGTTTGTGGTATCTATGCATGAATGTCAAAGTTGTAATAAGGCAGTGGAATCTTAGCATTGAATATAAAATTTGAAATTAGACTGTATAATCTAACCATTGAATGTCAAAATTGTAATTGAGTTTCAGCATTGAATGTCAAAAGTCCTAATTAAACCGTTATCTCCTAGCATTGAATGTCAAAAACTCTAATAAGATGGTGGAATCTTAGAATTGAATGTAAAAAATGTAATTAGACAGTGGAATCTTAGCATTGAATGTCACAGTTGTAATTAGACAGTGGAATCTAAGCATTGAATGTCACAGTTGTAATTAGACAGTGGAATCTTAGCATTGAATGTCACAGTTGTAATTAGACAGTGGAATCTAATAATTGAATGTCACAGTTGTAATTTGACAGTGGAATCTAATAATTGAATGTCACAGTTGTAATTTGACAGTGGAATCTAATCATTGAATGTGACAGTTGTAAACAGACAGTGGAATCTAAGCATTGTATGTCACAGTTGTAATTAGACAGTGGAATCTAAGCATTGAATGTCACAGTTGTAATTAGACAGTGGAATCTAAGCATTGAATGTCACAGTTGTAATTAGACAGTGGAATCTAATAATTGAATGTCACAGTTGTAATTTGACAGTGGAATCTAATCATTGAATGTGACAGTTGTAAACAGACAGTGGAATCTAAGCAATGTATGTCAATTGAGATATTGGAGTCTAAGTATTGAATGTCAAAAGCTGTAATTAGACAGTGGAGTCTTAGCATTGAATGTCAAAAGCTGTAGTATTTAGACAGTGGAGTCTTATTTTGTAAATATGTATTGAAATTCAAGCATTGAATGTCAAAATTGTATTATCTATCTGTAAGTGTTATACCCTGATTCATTCAATATGGCAATGGTCTGTTTGCTGAAACCACATCTAGGTGCGGCCCGGTCTCCCTTCATAAACAACATCACTGGAGCTTGGTTGATGAGGCCCTTCAACCTGGTATAGAACAGATATGAATATTAATTACTGTTTACTGAATCTACAATGTGGTGCAGTTCTTGAACAACATCACTGAGGCCTGGTTAATGAGTCCCTTCCTCCTAGCATATAACAACTATGAATATGAAGTACTGTTGACAGGGGTCACATGAACAACATCACTGAGGCCTGGTTGGTGAGGCCCTTCAACCTGGTATATAACAAATATGAATATTAAGTACTGTTGACAGGGGTCACATGAACAACATCACTGGCGCCTGGTTGGTGAGGCCCTTCAACCTGGTATATAACAAATATGAATATTAAGTACTGTTCACAGGGGTCACATGAACAACATCACTGGCGCCTGGTTGGTGAGGCCCTTCAACCTGGTATATAACAAATATGAATATTAAGTCCTGTTGACAGGGGTCACATGAACAACAACACTGGCGCCTGGTTGGTGAGGCCCTTCAACCTGGTATATAACAAATATGAATATTAAGTACTGTTGACAGGGGTCACATGAACAACAACACTGGCGCCTGGTTGGTGAGGCCCTTCAACCTGGTATATAACAAATATGAATATTAAGTACTGTTGACAGGGGTCACATGAACAAAATCACTGAGGCCTGGTTGGTGAGGCATGTCAACCTGGTTTATAACAGATATGATTATTAAGTTCTGTTGACAGAGGCCATATTGTGGTGGAGTTCTCTCTCCCTTCATGAATTCACCACAAGTGCCTTGTTGATGAGGCCTTCAACCCAGTACTTTACAGATATAAATATAAAGTATTGTTTACAGGGGCCACATCGAGGAGCGGCCCTGTCTTCCTTCATGAACATCACTGGCACATGGTTGATGAGGTCCTTCCTCTTGGCATATAAAGGGTATATTATGTAATGTTGACATATGATTAAGGAATGGTCTAATCTACCTGCATGAATAACATCACAGGGGCCTGGTTTATGAGGCCCTTCGACCTTGTATGTAATAGGTATGGAACATACGATTTATGAGGCTGAAACATTTTTTTGGTATCAAGTAATCAGTGTGTTTAAGGCTTATTCTGAACACAATAGCTTAAAGACAAAAGAAAGTGTCAGCACATTAAAAAAAACACCAACATGCCGGTTGTGGTGTTACCCCACCCACTTGTCAACAAATCACCTCAAACACACCATCACCCAAGGACCCCCAATCCACCTGTTGTCAGGTTACCCAACCCACCTGTCATCAAGTGACTGTTGCTGCGGTAGCTGCAACTTTAGTTCGCCACTCTCAGCCAGCTCCTTGACGATATCTAGTCCGCCAAGTAACTCCCCCTTGCTGTACAGTTGCGGGTACGTTGGCCAGTTAGAGAATGTCTTCAGGCCTGTACGATATACAAAATACAGGGTAGAAAACATATGATTTATATCAAATATGCCACTCACTTACAAACATCTTTATGAGTTAACTTCTTACATACTCATTTACTTTTTTACTAAAGCATTAAGACATTTTCTATGTATGAAGATTTTTTTTTACATTTTTAACTGATTTAAGAGGACGTCCAAGATTGTTTGTTTTACATAGACAGAGTAAATGCAGACACTACTTTAGCTTCTATATTTGACTTGACTTTCTACATGAAATAGACACTTTTACATACCAGTACCTATATCTCATTGTTGGAAATCCAATCACATAGATCAAACCCACAACCTCGGTTTACTCTAGTTCCATTAACATTTATTATCTTTACTTACGTACATCCCAAAAGTCTTTGGATAAACAAGTCTGAATTCTAATATAAATGCTTGGAATACAAATATAAACAAGCCTCGCTTTATAAATAAAACTGCAATCCCTTGAGGACACTGGGACCCGAGTTGATACCTTGAGTTATCCGATTTTTTTCACGACCCAAGTTTCCAATTTAGTCTGTTATGAAAAGTCTCATAATGTTGTTTTTTTAAATTTGGAGGTGTCATACCAATTGTATACTTCAGCACCAGTCATGTATTGCGTTGCGAAAATTCCTCGTATGTTCTAAGGCTCCCAATTACTAAACGTGAATATGTAAAAAAAACAGTTTTCAAATGACCACCTGTTCGAATAATTGCAGTTTAACTGAAAAATCCAGTAGTTGAGCAAACAAGGAAAGCACATTGCCAGAGCAGGACTTGCAGGATTGTGCATATTGCATCCAGTTTAGCTAATGAAAGTGAACAAGTTTACCTGGTAGACAACCCTGGTAAATTTTGAATTGGAAAAATGAGCATAAACTGCGAAAGACGCATGTGTTGTAAGCAATGTCATACATCAGTAAGTACGATTCAATGTGTCGTACACAAAGATGTCAATTTCATGTAAGTTTTTGACAATTTTCTTTTTTTCTTGCAATTGTATCATCTGGTGTCTAGCCCCTTTAAGATTTAAATACATCATTTTGAAGCATAACAAACAGAGCCAATATAGTTAAGACCTTGTAATGTATATGTAAACATACAAACCTTGTCTAACTTCTTCATCAGCTAGAATGTTGAAGGAGCCGTACTTGACATTGTTTTCATTCAAGATCTGTATGATCTGCTTACTGAATCCTACAAAAACAAAGCCAAAGATGCATTCATATTAAAGTATAGATTTTGTTTATTGAAAATGTAGAGAACAAGTCCGGTCATTTGTTTCATTGGTGACATAAGGCCGCAGTCCAAAAGAAACCATTTTACACAACATGAAACAAATACAAGATATGCTGTGTCAAGGGAAGGCATCAAAACCACTTATGATATATTAAACAGGATTACTTCCCTTTGACTATTAATGCTCAATAAAAGATGGTAACATAAATCAATTTGTAGCGGTTTCGTGGTCTATAGGTTACAAACTTGACTGTCAATCCAGGAGTCACAGGTTCAATTCCCCACCACACCACTAAAAAATACTTATCGTCTTCCGGGCGAGATGTTAAATGGGTGTTAAATGGGCGTCCTGTGTGACAGTGCTATACACTGGTGCACGTCCAAGAACCAGGGGCCGTGATTATGAACACTCTCAAGTCTAGACTCAGCCTCAGAAAAGCATTTTTTTTAAAGGAAGAAAAAATCATATTTAATTCATTTCTTTTACAAAAATAGGTAAATTTTAGTAAAATATTCAAATAGCAATATCTTTCAGCAAATTTTACTATCAATGCTCTGATAAAAGGAAAATTACAATGAAATGAAGTTTTGCAATAATGTGTTTTGAGTCTGAACTCAGACTTGAGACTGTTCGTAATCACTGCCCCAGGGTATCTCTAACCAGGGTTACATTCTGTCTGTGCTTACCTTAAATGACTATTAGTCTTATCTGGCAAGACCCGAGTGCGAGTATAAATACCCCCGTAAGCGTACACACCCAAGTTAATTTGTGTATTTTTTTTAAAAAAACCATACATATGAATACCTTATTATACTTGTAATAATCATAATTATCTTAACAAAGTTTACAGAATTTGATAGAACTTTATTAATAAGATTTGGGTGATATTCAACTGCATTAGGTTGCATGTTCAATACCAGGCCATGTCATTCAAAAAGATGTTTAAAAATATAAGGGTTAAACAGAGCAGTTTGGAGACTGTCTCACTGGTATTAATCCAGGAGACTAGTATCCCATCTATCACTGCTTCACACGAGGCATGTTAAAGCTTCATTCTCACAGATTGATCGTTTTGCCTATGAATGAGCTAACAGTTTTTGATCTTTATGTTCAAAAATTGATGTTTCATGACTTAAAGCATTCCTAAAGCTTTATGAAAAGTGAAATTTTCGGCAGTTTATTAAAGAATTGAGATCTGTTCTAAAGTGAGTTATCTTATATGACTGAATTTAAGTTACTTAAAGGTATGCCAAAATGAGCTACCCGGAAATTCGAAAAAAAAAATCATAAAAAAGTTATCAAAACAAGCGGTCTGCGGGAAAGCAGCTTTAAAGCATTGAGCAATGAATTCTAAATACAAGCTCATACCGCATCTTGGTTCAGCTGGAATGCCCTTCATGAATAACATGACATCTTCAGCATTGATCAATCTCTTCAGCTTAGCATTCAGGTCCTGAAGGAGAATCAATTCAATTCAGCAAACATTTAATGTGACATTTCTTTCTACATTAAAGAACATGTTCTTGAATCAAAAATCTAAAATTAACATGTTTTTTCATTATCACTAAATTTTACAATGTTTTTTGAATACCTGAGTTTTCATAAATTTAAAGAATTAAAAAAAAATGCAAATGATTTAGAATGCTGTTTAGAATGGCAGTTAATGTGGTAATACCTATATCAGGGTAGCTGTTGTAGCAAAAAATAAATATAAAATGGTCAAATTTTAACATGATCACTCAACCAATGCTGATTTTTTAAGAAATTACCAAGAAAAAATATACACTAAAAATAGTGAAGGATCAGGAGGAAAACATAAGGTGGTACTCTTTAGTTGAAAACAAAATAATTTATTTTTACACCTAAATGGGTACTTTTGGAAAAACTTACCAAACTATTTTTTTATGGTGGCCACATTATGGCATCAAACATGGCATTGTTTATATCTCAGCTTTGGCATACAATTTCATTAAACGACCAAGACATTGGGCTGATAGTTCAGAACATTGTCAAAGTTAACAACATGATTTAATCATTAACGAGATCTTTATTGACATTTAAAAAGATATAATTGATGATGTATTCATCTATCTTTTCTGTTTAAATAAAACAAGAAAAGCTCAAACAGTTGTCTCATATCTTATAGTGTATCCATTAAACTTCCAGAGCAGTCAAGATTCACAAGTAAACACCAATGATGTTAACAATGTTGTTACCTTTACAGCTGCACTCTCACAGCTTGAGCATTTTGACAACTTTTTTTTTATTTTTTGTCTTGAAACGAGCCAATTTTTGCGAAAATCCATGGAAACCAGATATATATATGACTGCTGACAAAAAAGTAGATCACAGATTTTTATATTTAAAATTGATGTTTTATGCATTTTTCTTAAACCGTTAGTAACATTTTAAGCCAAAAACATTAATTTTCGAACGGAAATATGAACTTCTGCGATCTGATCTTTTGTCAGCAGTCTTTTATTATTGGTTTGCAGATATTAATTATTTAAGCAAAAATATTCTCTTTCCAAGATAAAAAATAAAAAAGTTGTAAAAATGGTAAATCTGAGAGAGTGCAGTTTTTACAAAGTTCTGAGCAATCAGCCTATTGTCACATAGTGTAGTACAATCATACCTCTTTTGGTGCGTCTGGAATTTGGGGCACATCAACCCCAGTCTGTGAGCCAAGCAGTTTAACCTTCTTTGTCAGCTCAGCCGCATTCGCCCCATCCAGTCTGTCTACCTTTTTCCCATTCTGCACGAATATAAAAAGAGTGTTTTATTATATATTTCAGTGTTTAAACACATGTGTGTGCATCTTTATATATAATAATTAAGAAAGTTATATGCAAAATAATTAGAACAAGCAGAAAAAATCACCTCTAAAAAATTCAGTGGTTCTAGGCTTTGTAAGATAATTTTACAAGGTGAACAATGTAGCAAATGTTAATTTCCTCACTAAAGTCTATGTGTGAATACAAGCTGCATTAACAAAGAGTGAAACGGCAGTTATTTACCATTTATCTAAATAAAAAAGGCATATCCTGGTATTGTCGAAAGTAACATGTTCATGGCAGATTGTTTGAAAATTACATGTATGTGTCTGTCAAAAATAAGAAAAATTAATAAGGCCTAAAAATAATACATTTGGTATGGGATCCCAACCATACCTACGGATTTTATTTTTTTTAATTGCTGCTCACTTTGTAGTTGAAAACCTTAAATGCTTATACTGAAGATAACTTTAACACCATTAACCGATGATGAAAATGACATTCCTATAAAGCCTAATAAAAAAGCCTACCTAACCTACCTATTTTTGAAAAGGATGTAACCCTATTAAACCATACAATTTTTTTTAGGCCTAAGAAGTTGGTGATAATGTTATTATTTTTCTACCAAACAAGACTTTGTTGTGAACTGACTATTTATATATATGTTTATATTTTTTAAGAAACTGTTATATACCGGTAACATGGTAAAGACATGTGACAGTGCTATACACTGGCGCACGTTAAAGAACCAGGGTAGCTCTAACCAGAGTTACATTCTGTGTGTGCACTATGCTCCAAAAACCTTAAATGACTAACAATCTTAACGGAGCACTCGCCGAATGGGCAAGGCCTGAGTGCCAGTATAAATAAGCTTACATACACACACACCAAGACAATAAACATTTCTGTTTGTCTCTCTGTCCTGTTATGTCTCATGGTACTGAATTAATCTGTGCATTATAGTGTACAGTGTTGTATAGCAATTGTTATTTATAAGCACCATGCATTTTTATGAGTTTTTGAAGAAGTTTTTTCTATAAAACTATACCCTGATGAAAATGAATGTTGGAACAGCAGAAATCTCAAACTCCTCAGAGATCTCAGGAACATCCTCTGCCTCCACCTACAACAGGAAACTCAAGTTTAACAACATTTGGTTTAACTTTGAAAATTCCAAAATGTGCTTTAAAGCTGCACTCTCACGGATTATCTGATTCGACAACTATTTATTTTTTTTGTCTCAGAATCAGCTGATTTTGGTATCAGTGCTTTCAATTCAGTCAAATAAGATAACTCACAATAGAACAGATATTTTGAAAACTGCCAAAATGTGCATTTTTCTCAAAGCATAAATAATGCTTTAAGCCATAACACATCCAATTTTTGAATGCAAATATTGAAAACTGCAAACTAATCTTTTTACCAGCACTCATATATCACCGCACGGTTTTCAGATATTTACGCAAAATTAGGGTCATTCAAAGACATTTTTTTTTTAAAGCTGTCAAAATAATCAGTCTGTGAGAAAGCAGCTTTAAGGTAAATGTTAACATGTACAAACACCCAATGACTTACTTAGAGCATAGTTGTACTGACTTAAATGTATGCTCTATGGCAGCAGATGGCTTATGAACTTGGTTATCAATGGTCCAGTTTTGAAAAAATGTCATCATTGTCTTCATTTATGTATTTTTTTAATAAGTTACAAAAATTTGGTCAACTTATACCAGATACAGTATCAACAATACAGCGATCTAAATGGTTCGAGCTACAATATTTTCTCGGCCTCACTGGTTCACTCCCTCATTTTATGCACAACTGGTACTATAGCAAAGATGTTTCCCAGATTTCTAAAATAATCCTCAACAATGTACCTTGATAAAGCTGACTGTTGAATTTTGTTGATCCTTTGCCAACTCCACCATAACTTCGTCCATCTGGGTACACTGTGGAGCCCATGTTGCAGCGAAGTGAACTACACTCAACTTCCTACAATGTCACAAATATATCTGTGTACAATAATATCAATTTAACAGTGATTTAACATTAATATCACTTATAAGGATAGGAAATAAGTCTTATCTCATATTTAAATTCTTATTCTAAATGAAAAGCTGAGCATGAGTGTAGAATGCATCAGCTCCCAACGTGGGTTGGGGCAGATTGACAATGTTGTCACTGAAATCTGAAAAACACCAATTTTTACCATGAATGGGTACCAACATTTTTCAAAATTCTGAACAAGCTCTGCTTTAAAAAATCCAGAATAAGAGCAAGTTAGTAAAGCATTTTACCAGTTCAGGGCTAAATAGTGTGTGCTGAATTAGACCACAAAATATAAAACACTACTTACCCCCAAGGTTATGTTTTTTAAGCTGTCAACACTTGAATCTTCACTTTAAGTTCAAAGCTATGACAGTAACCCCAACCTTTTTGGCTTTAATATTACTGCAAGTTTAGCCTTCTTGAAGTTGTTTTATGTTATTAGTTCAGTAAAACTATCAAAAAAGCCTTTAATCATTTAGATCATGTTACCTTGCAAAGGCTAATACTAGATGTTGTTCTAAATTTTGATTCCAAAAGCAAATTTTAGTTGCACTTCATCAAGTTCATGATTAACTGTTTCACAAAAATGGATATTTAAAATTATGATTAGATCATCTAAAACAAATAAGCATGCCTATTACTAACATATAAAAGTACAACAACATTTAAATGTCTTTATTGTGTTATAAATATTGGTTTTTACCCTTTTTAAGTTTTTGTGTCCGAAATAGTAGTCATTCCGATTTTATAGCCTCATATTCAACCTCTTAAATGACGGACATTATTGTAATATTACATAACATGTCAGTAAATAGGTGATTTGTTTAAATTTATCGATATGTTTTAAGAGCTTACCCCACATTCTCTTTAATTGCTGCCCGAAAGCCTGATACGTCCGGAATTTCTTTCACAGCGGCCATGATGAAGGAGCGCTTAACAGTTTGCGTCGGCAGCAGTTGACGGCAGACAACAGTTTACTTATTTGAGAGACCTGTATTGGTTTGACAAGGAATCACGAATGTCTTTGCCTTGGAGTAGGATTTGATATTGGTCCAAGGTCAAACGTTGTGAACAAATGATTTGAAAATAATCTGTAACCAGTGCTTATTTAACAACCAAATTGGAATTAATCCTTTAATAAAATGTTCTACATTTCATTTCAATACATACTCGGGCCATTTCACCAGGGATAAGTTTGTCTACTGATTATGAAAAGCGAGTAACCGACATATCAATATGTCGAGAAAATTAAGTAATGTTCAATAATGCTTTTCTTACCGTGCTACAGCAAGTTTATTAATAAAGACATTGGAAGTCACACAGAACCTTGTTGCACTGTGCTTTCATGGCTATGTGCACCGTGTTTTGAAAAAAATGAAAAAGGTATTATATTAAGATTAAAAATAAACTTTTGAAAAGTTTTTTTCCAGGACTGCCAAAGCAATTATTCTTAATGACTGATCTGGCCATATCTCAATATAAAATAATTCACAGCCAGTTTCCCACATACCAAACTGTGATGTAGGAACCAAACCCGATTTTCCACGTATACATAATGCCATGGTCCGCAACCTGCTGATCGAAGGTACACATCCCCATCTTCAACACCCGTTCTTACTGGGCAGTGGTCCGTTGCCGTTCATCCTGTACAGAAATGCCCTTAGAGAGCCGCATTTCAACATCAAGGCTCTCCTCATAAAGTGACACGTTGACACCCGTTTATTAGTTCTAATGGCGTGCTTCGTTGGCAGATTGGCGGCGTCAAACTCATCGATCTATGGTATCGAATAATTTTGGTTAGGTTTTACATATAATGATATAACTTGGTACATAGGAAGGGTTTAAGGAGACCTTTCATGGGATTGCATTTGGTGGTCCCTGGGGTAAAGGTCAAGGCCACTGCTTACCTACGAAAGCTCTTGTTTGGTATAAATGATACGCACTGCGACTCCATTATATTCCTCCAGCTACCAGCGGCGCTGACCACCACCGGTTGCGTCGAGGGCTTCAAGAGCAGCTTGGCCGAGTATAGAATCGGGGATTCGTGCGTTTAACTTCAAACCAGTACTGTAGAAAGTTGCGGGCATAACAGCATTCCTGTAAATACACCTCGCACGAGGGTTAAAGAAGATCTGCAAGTTTTCGTCTTCATGTATATTCATGAATTTATTGAATTTACGAAAGAAATCAAAGTATTCAATTTGACAAAAACAAATAATATAAATAAAACGATAAAAAACAGATTTGTTTTAAATCTGACGCCAGCAGGATTCTAGGCCGGGTAATCGGGATTTTCATTCGAAGACCATATATCACTTCACTATTGTTGTCAGAGAGTTATTGTTGTTGTTGTTTTAATGTAATATCTGAACACAACTTATAACGTCGGTGGAGTTCGACAACATTGAAACGGAAAAGTGAAGATTTAAATGTTTGTTTTTTGTGCTTGGAAAATTGAGCATACTGTAACGACCTATACGAAGTCAAGGCAAAACTTCTTTCAAGTCAGGGAAGATGTTGAAATACAACGAACACCGAGTTGAATATTTAACGGTTTATATTGTATTCTTTAACTTTGAATCATAAATATTAAACACAATGTGTAGTCAATAGATACATGTATCAGTTTAAGTTGCATGGGCTCTCTAGTTTTCTATATTTGTCAACTATTAATTATCTTTTGTTAAAACAACTTGTTATAAATATTAAAGTAATGTCAAAGTACTAGACTAATAGATCAGATTTACGGGTGTTTTCTAACCCAAACGAGCTATTTGACATCAAAAACCCAGCTCAAACATACGAGGGTAACCTTACCCAAAACGAGCTATCCGACGTCAAAGATCAAGCTGTTGATCCCGAAATGAACGCTGTTTATATAGAGAACCATATATGCCCACGTGATCAAAACTGACCAATGGCGGCCGGACCGGTCAAACATCCAACCAATCACCGGAGGACCGGAGGAACGCTGACCAATCACCAAAGGACCGGAGGACCGCCCTGACAGAACAGAAGGACCGGTAGGGCGGTACTCACAGTGCCCACCGGGCGGTCCGGCAGCCATGACAGTTTGTTTACAATATTAAAAATACAAATTCAAGACATAAAATCAAGCAGTAGCAAAGTGGCTCAAATATAAATGATTATTGTAGGACAACTACTAATAAATAATGTTTATCTAATTACGAAGATTATGAAACAGTCAAATACATTCAACACGTAAATGTAAAGTGGGTGGAGAACCCCCCTTGTATATACATAGCAACAGGAATTATATGATTGGATGGAATTTAAACAGACATGACCTAAGGTAAGTGCAACTTTATAAAACATATCATATATAGTCTTTAAATATATCTCAGTATTGTATATTAGTTCCACAGAAAGATGGCAAGTACATGTCCAGGTGAGTAACCTGCATAATGACAGGGTCATTACAATACTCTATTAGAATTTCATTTAAGCTATCATTTTTGTCGGCAAATTCTGCTATAAGGTAGTTTGGTATTAAGAAGCGTTCAAGAGACCCAATTCAATAACTACACTGGTAAAAGCGGCGAGTGGGACTTAAAAGCTGTACTCTCACCGCTTGACCGTTTTACACTTTGTTTGTCTTGGAAAAGGCCATTTTTTTTAAAGCAATGATATAAAAAGGCTGACTAAAGATGAGATCACATTTGTTTTATATTTATGGTCGATAATTGATGTTTTACGGCTTAAAACGTTTCTAATTTAGTATTTTTTCGGTCACTTTTCGAAAAGTGGAGATTATGTTCCATTGAAAGTTATCTTGTATGAATGAGTTGTATTTCTTTTCCTTGCAGTGAAGTATAACCCGTGAAAGTGCAAACACTTATTTCAAACGGGGTCCCTTTTTTGCTGAAGGGATAGCACACAGAAGAGACAGTGGTGGGATACAAGAAAGTCCGGGTGCGATACCCTAGCTTTTTTCGAAGAGACCCCTTAGTTCTTTTACTTGCTCGGTGTAAAGCACTGATACACGAGGTTCAACTTTCGTGGGTTAAACCAGTACTGGGAACGCCACTTTTCCAAGCATTACCCTTTAATTGCCGAGCGCCGGGTAAGAGAGCTATATGTACCAACTTTTAACGTCTTTGGGTATGACGCGGCCAAAGATCGAACTTATGACCTCCCGATTCGTAGGCGCACAGCCTTAACCACTGGGCCACGTAAATGGTTGAAGGCATTGATGCCAAAATAAGCTGATGCTGTGACAAACAATTAAAAAAATCTCAAAACTGTCAACCTGTGGGAGTGCAGCTTTAAATGTTGATTTTTTATAAAAAAAAAATTGGGGGGGGGGCGGGGGGGGTTAGCATGATCAAACGTGTGTAAATTGATATCAAAGATCCATGATTAAACTACATGAAACCATCTAACGTACGGAGCGTTTAAAATGGATTATTTATCAGAAATTGCAGGAGTTCTTATAAAAAAACATTAATATCGTTATTCAATTTTTATTCAATATTTAAGCGTAAGATACTTCCCTGGTTGCGATTTTACGCAATTACGCTCAAAAAGATGTGTATACTATACGTCAACAATATCGCCAACTATAAAATCCCATTGAATTACATCTGATGATCAACGATATAACTTTTTTGAAAAAAAAATAATGAGTGCTGGTTCCTGACATGTCTGAAAAAAATAGGGAGGGACCCTGAGAGAGACATTTGACAAATCGTGTTCTAAGCCACACACTTTCGTACCCCTTATTTAATTAATTTGTATCAAAGTGGCCGTACTATTTTATTTTCTTAAAAGGTAAGTGAGTCGGTCCTTTTGGTATACCTTTTCAGGGACGCCTATACCTCTCTTATTTCATTTCTTGGCCTACAAATCAAGAAAAAATGAAAAAGTGCAATTGAAAGAGTAGTCCTTTTTTTCCATGAACGCATTGTATGCGACGTTTCCGGTTTCGTATTCGACTATGTATGATGCTATATTATAGACGATTTTACAGGGAACAATAATATTAATTTTATGCGCGCTCGTTTTAATCCATAAATTGTAAAAGGTAAACACCGTTTTTCGGAACTAAACAAGATAGCCCCGATATTAGCACACATCAATTTTATGTATTTATTTCAATTATACATATTATATCACATAAACTTAATTCATTCACATCATTATGGTTATAACAGTTATTCTTGAGATTCATCGACGTATGGCAATCAGTAAGTTCGCTGCATTGCACTTGTAAGGAATCAAATTTAAGCAATGTGCATGGCTACGAAGGCGTCGCGGTCTGGGCAGTTCTCAATACCCCAGTTTCCACCCTGGTTCCCGTTTCCCTGAGACAGACTCAGTGCTCTGGATTGGTTCCCGGCTTGGTGACCTGTTTGGGCTGGATTTCGCTGGAAGATGGGCGAATGGCCGGCCGTCACGTCAAGGCGAATGTCTGACATGTCGGGACGATAGCCGAAGTTGTAACGTTGGTTACGGTTTCTGCAATAAAGGTAAACGCCGAAAAATTAGAAATGGACACTGTAGCGATACAGTAAAATTCTGACAGCATATAAGAGGCATAGTGAAATTCTGACAGTAGCTCCGAAAAATATTAAGAGTTCAAGTAAAATTCTGACAGAAGCTAAAAAAGATGATAAGATACAAAATAAAATGCTGTCAGAAGCTCAAAAAGGTTACAAGAGATATAGTTAAATAGAACAACAGCGCAAAATACTTTTAGGAGACATAGTAAAAATTCTGACAGTAGCGCAGAAAGGGTGTAACAGTCAAAGTAAAATTCTGGCAGAAGCTCAAAAAGATTATACGAGACATACATGTAGTTAAATTCTGACAACAACGCAGAAATCTTACAGCGATAGATAGTAAACTTATGATCAATCAGTTGATAAAACGCGGAACACTCTGAACAGTATATTACAATTGTATTAAAGTTGTAAATATACTACAAATACACGAAACAGAACAGCATCCATATGGGTCGTCTTCATTTTTTGTTTAAATACAGTTTAGCGGTTTGGTTGAATGGCTAATCACTCGTTGCTAGATAATATTGCAATACGTCATATATACGAGTGGTAATGTCAGACCAACCTGATGCAAATCTTCTTGTTACAGGAACCAACTTTTGTAATTTTCACCATCTTTGTACCCGTTTCTGGCAGTTTGACTAGATTATGTGAGGCAATCAGCTGAAAAACAACAAAAATGCACATTTTATAGCTGAAAATGCATATATGTCAGTCCTATGGCGCAATATCGCAAAAAGGGTATTATAAGACACGTTCGATGTTTTTCATTTTCATGTATTCACATTATGCAAAATAACCCTTCTGAGATTTGTGTGTGTAAGCTTATTTATACTCGCACTCGGGCCTTGCTCATTCGGCGAGTGCTCCGATAAGATTGTTAGTCATTTTAGATTGTTGGAGCATAGTGTACAGACAGCTGTAACCCTGGTTAGAGCTACCCTGGTTCTTTAACGTGCACCAGTGTATCCACTATCATACGGGATCCCATTTAATGTCTCTCCCGGAAAACGATTACAATTTAGTGGTGTTGCAGGGCATCGAACCTGCGACCCCTGGATTGACAGTGTAGTGTGTTCTACTAGACCACGAATCCTCCACTTCAGAGATTTTGGTCAATGTTTTGATTTTATAGCACTACCAACCAATTGATAAATGGAGAGTAAATACCATATTTAGGTTTTAGGCCAATAGTTATGGAAGGGTGGTGCCAAGGGTAGCACCCTTCTGCCCTAGTGGAGACCAGCATTGTCACCCTTCTGCTTTTATAGAATTAAATGTTAAATATTTCTTTTGTTCTTGATTGAAAATTATAATATGATTATAAATACGCACTTAACATAGTTTTGACTGTTGAAACCTAAAACTAATTTAATTTAAAAAAATACCATTTTTGTGAGTCAAAATCTTAACAGCCACATACAAGGTGACCTTAATCCCCTATTCCTCTCGAAGCACCCACCTGGCGAAAATCGTAGCATATGAAATGCTACGGGATTAGCTCATTGTTTATAAAATGCACTTTTTAAATACGAAATTAAATGTGACAAATTATTAGGGGTGCTTAAAAACAAAGATACAGACAGTCGCAACCCTTCATTAAATGTTGATAATTGGTTATAATTGGTATTCACGGGATGTTATCAATGTATTGTTGTAACGTAATAGTATCTGTCATGGTTGTATAGGTCCTTGTGGCCTTGTGGTTCTAACATTGAGCATCACTCCTAATTAATTTACAAATGTCATATCAATATTAAACATCTGAATTGAATAAACTTTAGGTTGCATATTCATGTAAAATCCACGCAATAAAAATGGAACATTTTTTTTATTTTCAATTTAGTAATTCCTGAAATTTCCAGAATTCCTTGAACTTTTAAATCCGGTAACATCACCAACCGTATCAGAAAGGCAGTGAATATAATCTCACAATCATATTATCATTTCTTCAATTATTAAAAATCGTATTTATAAAGCACAAAACTTACCTTAAATATTTTCAACATATGAACATTAACGTGTTAGTCCTTGTTGATGTATCAGCTGGCAAGCGCGTGGAACGGATAGACTGCTCTTCTTCTCCAACTTATCCGGTGAATATTCAACGATATAATAACTAAACCAGTCCAATAGTTATTTACAAAACGCAGTTAACAGAGCGTTTCAATCGTTCCGCATGCGCACACAACATGCAGCGACAGTCGGATGTTTCCGTAATTAACCGAAATGTTGCGAATGCATTTAATGATATTACTTAAATTATAAGGTTACATTTAAGTTCGGCACCGTGGCACTGTTTGAACCAACGCAAAACATAACTGAATAGCCTGTTAAGATTTTCCACAGGAGAACAATGACACATAACAAAGGCGGTTTCAGGTTTTGATGTCCGGAGGTGGGGCTTCGTTTAAAGCTGCACTCTCACAGATCGAACGTTTTGACAACTTTATTTAAATTATTTTGCTTTTGTCTTGGAACGAGCCAATTTTTGCGAAAATTCATGGAAACCAGTGATATAAGACTGCTGACAAAAATAGATCGCAGATTTTGATATTTAAGTCCAAAAATTAAATGTTATGCATTTTTCTAAAACTGTTGAGTAACATGCAGTTTAAGCCATAAAACATTAATTTTCGAACGGTAATATGCAAATCCGCCATCTGATCTGTTGTCAGCAATCTTTTATCATTGGTTTGCAGAAACTAACACAAATTTGCTCTTTCCAAGACAAAAAATAACTTGAAAAAGTTGTAAGAAACGATAAAACCACGAGAGTGCAGCTTTTTTAAGGGCATTACTCATGCGCCCCTTTCCCCACGAATACCCAAAATAAGCTGTAAACAAGTGAATGGGGGAGGGGGTCTTCTCCCTTATTTTGGGTAGGCTTATATGAGTATAAAACGGCAGTTCTGCGGTTGATCTAGCTGCTGAAGGGCTGAAACCATTTCGGCGGTGGGATCAGTGGGGGAGACTTGAACCCGCACTGGGGATGAATTCTTAAAGCATACTACCGTAATAGTAAAACTGGAGTTTATATCAAAGTCGAATAAACAAATAAACAGGTTACAAACAAAGTAACAACCGTATACAATCAGTGAACATTTTTAATAAGTTTTTTTGGTTCCTGACGCTATTAGATCAGCGAAAATTTGGTAAAATTCATGCAACTAATTTGACCTGAAATGTGCATTTGCACAAAGTATAGGGTCGCGAACCCCAGTGAATCATTCCCTGACTCCAGTAGTGCTTTATTATACATTCAATTATGTATATGGGTTAAGGACAAACTAAAGTACATTCATATTATATTCCGTATCAGTTCAAATTGCCACTTAAACGTACTGGGCATAGAACCCGTGCCAAAAGACTCGTTATATAAGGTTTATCAAAAGAGTAGATTAAAGGGGTTTTGTGCAGCGTTCAAGAGTTCTTCATCAACACGTCAAACCAGTCCACATACTTTACCATAGATAAACGACATGGTGTAGGTTAAAACCACCCATGGACAAAACCACCCATGGACAAAACCACCCATGGACAAAACCACCCATGGACAAAACCTCTCATGGCCAAAATCTCCCATGGACAAAACCTTCCATGTATTTTTAATAGGTGGACAAAACCTCCTACATCATTTGACAGCGTGAACAAAAACATCCCAGATCATTTTGACAAGGCGAACAAAACATCCCAAATCATTTGAGCCCAGTACTAGTTAAGAAACAATCATTAAAGTTTAGAAATATTTTGTGAAAAACCACCGACATTAATAGGATCTAATAGGTCCAGGAAGGGGATGATTACACCATCAAGTCAAAATGGTCTGGGATGTTTTGTCCACATTATGAAATTTATGTTGGAGGTATGGTCTACCTAGTCAAAAATGACAGAGGTTTATCCATGGGAAGTATTATTATCAGTATAAGTATTAGTATTATGCTACCGCTGCCGCTGCTGCTGCTGCTGCTGATGATGATGATGGTGCATTCGTTTAGTTCGGGCGGATCCAGGATTTGACGTAAGAGGGGGAGGGACTTGGGGGCGTAACATTTTGACTTACGCCTCTCCCTCCGAACCGAAATTTATCCTGTTGGCAGGTGTTTTTTTTAACAATTTCCAGTGAGAAATATGCATTTCGGGCGTATTTTAATCCTTTTTGTCTCTATAGAATACTGAAATAAAAAGTTAACATGGACTTCTTTTTTTTTTTGGGGGGGGGGGGTGTGTGCCCACCCCCTTGATCCGCTAGTGGCATTAATAGTCACGTTCGTAGGTTTATATTTCAACTATACCACATCCATGTACATTGTATAGTTGGTTAGTCATCAATCAAGACAAACTACTCACATAGTTACGTAAGATAACGTGTGTCGTATAACCTGTAACGCGAGGGAAACGACTAGGTACGTTGCGTGTGTTAAATGTGTATACGTATTTGAGCACGTTTCTATCTCATGCTGGTGGCCGCCATGCACCATAACACGTTTCACCTTTTACTAGAACAACAACCGGAATTCAAATGAAATCCTATGAAAATTATTCGAAAAGTGGTAAAATGAAGGAAACAATAGTTGACGTATTGCTTTTACACTATGTGATCTCAACACTAGAGTTTATTTTTTTCTCTTCATCAAATGTGTTTTAAATGTTTACAAACTAGAAATGTATGTATACAGTTGAATACAGGATATAGTTTTTGCCCCACCTCCTGCCTTTATCGCAAAACAACGGTCTCAGTTTTTTTAGCCCCCAGTCGATAAATATGTTTTATATACTCGGCCAGTTTTGCACAATTTGAAATGATGGAAAAAATATCCATGTTTTATCCCTTAAAAAAAAGTTTAACTCAAGATATCACGATTTTATTTCGTTATTGTATCAGTGCCCGTAACATTTGGCTTGCGATCCCCTCTCCTCACCGAAGTTTATTAATTTGATTCAAGTGTTGGCAAGTGGGGGGGGGGGTTGTTTGAGGGTACTCCCCAAAGAAATTTTAACGATCCCCAGTCAAAAAAAGTGCATTTCGAGCGTATTTTTTGTCCTCTATACTGAAATGAATAGTAAGCTTGGGCGATTTGGGGGGTGGGGGTGGGGGCTTGGTGTGCCCCCCCATATGGATCCGCAAGAGGCATATATTGTCGCGTTCACTGGTTTTCATAACAACTAAATCACATCCATGCACATTTATATAGTTAGTCATCAATCAAGACAAACAACGCATATAAACATACGATTACGTTACGTATATAACAACTAACGGGAGGACAACGACCCGGTAAGTTTCCTGTCACGGTATGGTGTATACATGCGTTCGAGCACGTTTCTAGCTCATGCTGGTGGCCGCCATGTACCGAAATGCACCAGTCAATTGTAACCACGCCCCCCCAGGTCCGGGGATATACTGGGGATAGCCGGGGTAAAGGACCGTGTTTTAAGTTTTCAGGTGGCCCCGCAGGGCCGGGTGACCGCGGTGGTTTTGTCTTAGCGCCAAATTTAGTGGAGATTGGACCTTATATAGAGTCTCTGGGGTGCGGGGGCATTTGGCCGGGGTTTTACCATTAGTTCGTCCCCGCAGGGCCGGGATTTTACCCGAGGTTGGCTGGACCGAAAGTCAAAATCCCCGCTATTCCCCGGACCGGGGGGGGGGGGGGCGTGGTTACAATTGACTGGTGCATTACACGTTTCACCTTTTACTAAAACAGCAACAGAAATTAAAATGAAATCCTATGAAAATTATTCGAAAACTGGTAAAATGAATGAAATAATAAGAAGACATATCGCTTTAAAAGTTTATAAAAAACTTTAATTTTTACGTTTTTCGGGAAAGGGCAAATTTTGCGTGAATGTCTAAAAATCATTGATATTATAAAACTGCTGACTAAAGATCAGATCGCAGTTTTAATCATTCTCATTCATCAGAGGTTTGATAGTGATAAATCTAATTCAGATGTACGAGAATGAGTTTTCATAGTCTCACGTTTGCAATTTATTGTTTTATGGCTAAAAACGTTTCAATAGCTTTAAAGCTGCATTCACACAGGTTCAACGTTTGACAACTTATTTATTTTTTGTCTTGGAACAAGCCATTTTTTTTTTATAAAATCCATTGAATCCAGTTAGATAAGACTGCTGACAAAAAATTAGATCGCAGATTTTTTAAGTTCAAAAATTGATGTTTTATGCATTTTCTTTCAACGTTATTAACGGTTTAGGCCATAAAACATTAAATTTCGAACTGAAGTATGAAAATCTTCGATCTGATTTTTTGTCAGCAATCTTACATCATTTGTTTGTAGATATTTACGCAAAAATGTGCTCATTCAAAGACAAAAAATATAAAAAGTTGTAAAAATGGTAAATCTGTGAGAGTGCAGCTTTAAGCATAAAACTAGTTAATATGAAAACCTGCGATCTGATCTAGACATTTACGCAAAAAATGACTGATTCTAAGACGAAAAATTAAAAAGCTGTCAAAACGGTCAATCTGTGAGAGTGCAGCATTTAAATGAAATCCTAAAAAATAAATATAAAAAAGGTAAAATTAAGGAAGCTTATTACTTTTACAGTATGTACACACTAGTTTTTTTCTCTACATAAAATGCTTTTTAAATGAAAACAAACAAGTAATGTTTCCACATGATACAGATGCCCCACCGTTCCTGCCTTTGTCGCAAAAGCAAGGGTCTTTATTTCGCCCTTAGCCGATGAATGCGCATTAAAATTGCCAGTTTTGAACAACTTCAAATGATGGAAAAAATATCCACATTTTATCCCTTAAAGCTGCACTCTCACAGATTGAACGTTTGGACAACTTTATTTTATTTTTATCTTGGAACGAGTTAATTTACGCGAAAATGCATGGAACACAACAAGACTGCTGACAATAAAAAAAATCGCAGATTTTCATATTTAAGTTAAAAAATTGATGTCTTATGCAATTTGCTTAAATCGTTAGTAACGCTTTTAGACATATTAATTTTCGAACGGAAATATGAAAATCTGCGATCTGATCTTTTGTCAGCAGTCTTATGTCACTGGTTTGCAGATATTTACGCAAAAATTAGCCCGTTCCAAGACAAAAAATAAAAAAAGATGTCAAAACGGTAAATCTGTGCGAGTGCAGCCTTAAGGCCATATTTCTGCTGAGCACAGCAACAAATAAAACCACAGATGTTCTCTCTTATATGCTGGTTACATTCCTGTTAATATTTGTGACTCTGCTAGCTCGTACTTTCGGAGTATCAAGCGCCAAATTACAAGCGTTTTGGTGTACGTGTTTTTACTGAGTCAAGGACCATAACTCTGCATTCAAGTCATCGAACTTGGACTTCTGAATAATTCAACCCTTTTAATTTTAGCGTATCAAAATTCTTAACATAAGTGGGGTCATAAAAGTGCGAAATGATTCAGAAATACCATTAGCATCATCAATCCATATATTGATTGTTGAATGTTCAAGATGTATTATTTGAATTGATACGAAGCAGTAGAATAAATTTGATGAATATCAAGCAACATAGATTTTTATTTTATTGTCATGAAACATAAACTGATACTATAACATAGAAATTCCTTTATTTACTTATTTGTAGTAATCGACATACAAATGTCTTAGGATTGGCTTAAAAATAACTGTAATAATTTGTAACATCACGGACCTATAAACCAGATGTAATATTAATAATAATGATATAATAAATGTCATTACTTCAAATTGCTAAAACGTTTTTGGCCATACTTGTTAAAACTGGTCAGCAGAATTATTGGAAAATTCAACATGTTTCAGCTTTTCAGAAATCAAGGTGATTTGGCCCCCTTTTCTGGATAGAGAAACTCTACTTGAACTTTCGGGGACACTTGAGAATTTAGTGCCAAGACTGCCTCATACTGTGGGTCCTGGAATGACACATAACTACCCACGTCTTGGATGGTGCATTCTGTATCTGATGGTTCATAGTTCTGGGCAAAGTTATCGGCGGTATCACCTTCAATGTTTTGACTGGCATCCCTGGAGTTATTCCCCATTTCAAGGGCAGACACAGAGTTATTCCCCATTTCTAAGGCAGACCTAGAGTTATTCCCCATTTCAAGAGCATCCAAGGAGTTATTCCCCATTTCTTGGGCATGCATAGAGTCATTTCCCATTTCTAGGACAAACCTGGAGTTACTCCCCATTTTAGATTTCCCACCGTTAAGGCTAGCACCAATCTGATGTGTTCCCCTGTGTTTTCTTCTGTGTTGGGTCCTTTGCTCTCTGGTTGCAAACACGCACGGACAATACCCACACTTGTGCGGCTTCAGTCCAAGGTGAATGTTCAAATGATCCTTGTACTGGTTATCAAAATAAAACGATTTACCGCACTCCTTACAATGGAATCGTTTCACTTTATCATGGTACATTTTCTTATGAGTTGAGACTTGGTGGGAATACTTGTAGGATTTGCCACACACAGTACACTTGTACTTTCTTTGGTTACCATGGAAACATGTTATATGTGTTTTCAAGGATGCTTTAGACTTTAAGGTGGAGCCACATATATCACAAATGTGATATTGCTCATTGTTATGAGTAACACTGATATGAGATTTAAGGTAGTACTGGCATGTGAATGTTTTATTGCAAATTGGGCAGGTATGTTTGAGGCCTAATTTTTCGCCTTCATGCCTTTTCATATGACTGTAAGAAGACAAGTGGTTCTTAAACATGGCGCCACAAATATGGCATACATGTTGCTTTAAACTGTGTATTTCCATGTGCTGTTTAAGATCATGTGTTCCCATAAAGTTTCGACCACAAGTTTCGCACTTAATTTTGATCTCTAAATCCCTCTCGTGACGATAGAAAATATGCCTTTTAATGAATTTTGGTCCATAGATTTTCCCACAATATGTGCAAACATTCATGCATGAAGTTCCTTCTTTGATAAAATGGCCATCGAAAACACGCTTAAAGGTGTATACCTTATTACAAAACTGACATGGAAATCTTCCACGTCCTTTATTTGGGTCTTTTTTTCGAACTTTAGGTTTTGGAGGTTTTGATTCCTTGTCTTTTCTAGGGGTTTTAGGTTTTTTAGGTGGCTTAGGGTACGTGTATTTGTAAGGAATGTAATCATCATCATTGATTTTCTTTTTCTTTCTACTGTTATCACTTTTCTTCTTGTCATCGACCTTCTTGTCCTCGATATCTTCAATATTATCTTCAATGTTGTCATCCATGTGTTCAATGTTGTCAGACATATCTTCAGTATTGTCCTCCATATCTTGAATGTTACTGGACATGTCTTCAGTATCGTGTTCCGCATCTTCAATATTATTGGCAATCTCATCTAATTTATTAGAAGAGTTTCTAATATCTTCAGAAGTTTTACCTCCATGATTGTCATTCAGTTCAGAAACACCCTGGACTTCAACTCCCTCCCCATTTACAATATTGTTTTCTTCACCCTCCTCTGCAGGCATAGCTGAATGTTTGGTAAACTTATTTGACTTCAATCTGATCTGTTTCTTACCAGTAGACACACTTCCATTAAATTGAGAAAAACCTTTTAATTCCTCTTTCTTCTTTAAGCTTGTCACACTTGGTTGGTTCAGCTTAATTATCAACCTACTTGACTGTCTGGTCTTTCCTCTTATGTGTGCAGTTTCCTTATTAGCTTGTTTAATTGATGTACCAGCACCTTTCACTTTGCGTGAGCAAGCCCCTGTTAATGCTTCCGGCGGCAACTTTTCAACAAGTACTTTGCAGTTGAAAGCTGGTTCAATCTTTTTCTTATCAAAACTCATCACAAACTCATGTTGGCCTTTCAATGGATCATTTGTTCCCAAGCTGGATGGGCCTGCAAGTAAAAAAGATGCCCATATCACAGTGCACAACATGCTTTTAAATGATACAAATACAATCATAACATTAACTTTCACTTATTAAGGTCTGCCCGTACCCATTGGCTGCATTTATGGCTTGACCCCACAATGACGAAATCATAATGCCATAAGTGACATGAGAAAGAAGAGACAACAGCTTGCAGTCAAATCCAGACATTGGAAGACTTGAAGGAACAGAATGAGATACATGTACAAGAGATCAGGGTGCTACCCTAGCTCTTTGCAAAGAGACCTCTTGGTTCTTTAAAGGGACTGTACACCAGATTGGCACCAAAAAGTTATATTCTGTAACAAATCTCAGGAAAATATTTTAATAAAATGTTTTACTCTTTGATATCATAATTGTAAAAAAACATAACAAAATGTAAAAAAAAAATCGAATCCGAGACAGGTTTTGAACCAGTGTTGCCAAAATTGCAGTCCAGTGCCGTATCCACTGTGCTACAAAGGCTTACTCTAAACAGTTGGAATATTTAAGCTATATACCTAACATGGTCATATCACGTGATAACATCGACTAGCCAATTACGCATAAGGAATGAACTCTACTAGGTAGACATACCTAGTAATATTTTTTAATGGAAAAATACGAAAAAACTGCGAAAAATAAATTAATTGTAAACTATGTGGAACTTCAGTTAGTAAGTTACAATGCATTGTAAACATCGATACCAAGTTCATGTCAGTTTTCGACAATTTTCTTCTTTTTTATCATACGGAGTAGTCCCTTTAACATGCTCAGTGTAAAGCACTGATACATGGGATACAACATTCCTGGGTTGAACCACACAAATGGGTTACACAAATCTTTCCAATTGTACCCTTTATAGCCATTATAGGGTACAGACAAACCTTTATAACCACAACAACAACAAATTGGCTGTTGAATAATGCCCTAGTGCATTCACACACAACAAATTAAAATTACACTATTTTGTAAGACATACTTTGCGTACATTGCTAGTTAAATAAATCTTACAGCTATGTGATTTTTTTTAATTTTACCTGACAGCTGTGTTGCAGGTACTGTATGAAACTCCCATGTTCTATCCTGAAGACTACCAAATGTGAACACATGCTGTGGCCCTCTCAGAACACTTGATGGATCTGTCAGTAATAAAATAAAGAAATCATCTTTAATCTTATTTACACTATAAAATGTTAATGTTTAATGATTTGGTACCTTTGGAGGTTGGGAATACCATGGCTTGGCTTTGTCTCAAGTCTAAACGGAGCATAACTTGATGCTCATTAAAGCAAGAGTTATAGGCCTTGATACAATTGACTATTGCCCTATGCCATATGTCATAATAATATCTTAAACGGTTTTTAAGTAATCATAATCAGTCATTGAAATTAGACTTTTGGATGAACAAGCCCAATTTCTTATACTATTGCATGGAATCATATATTTGAACAAGCCCTGCTATATTAAATTCAAAATTTGAGCAAGCCCGGAAGACATGTGCCAGTGCAGGGCTTGCGGGCTTGTGCTAATTTCGACCACTGCATAATGGCCAAGGTTGAACTTTTTGAAGGACACCATCAGCCTTCCCCAACCCAAGTCTATGACAACACCTGATACCTCACTCGCGGACAGTCGATAAAATCATTGTGTTGGCCGCGATAGCAAAAATCCGCGGAGGGAAACGGAAAGTGGGTCCAACTCGTTGAATGTACTGTATTTTATCTTCTAAAAACATACCAACTTACAAGAAGAATTTGTAACTTGGTTCTGAATTGTCAAGGCTTTATACAATATTCCAAGTCTATTTTGATCTTAATCATGCTTGAGCTGGCAATTGCCTGGGTTTAGATGCTTGTTACACATGAACATCTGTTTTGTGTTGTTTCAAAAAGGAATTGTGTAAAATGTCAGGCCATAACCAGTTTCTTATTAAAGCTGATTTCATTTCAAGTTACTCTAGGAACCAGTTATGGGGGCCTTTATGATTGGGAAAAATGCATCATTTTGATAAAAAATTGGAATTCCAATTTTGCCTAGAAAGGAACAAGAATGTGTTCAAGATAGACACAAATAAAGAAAAAAAGTAAGTCCCTTTACAAAAGACCAAATCTTTAATACAAAATGGTTAAGGCTGTAAATTTGTTGATGTAAAAGACAAAAAAAGTTCAGGAAAGAACACTCACAGTCACCAACTTCTATATACTAACCTGACTTGAGCAAAGGCCATGTACGCTGAGAGAAGAGCTCATGTATTGCATTTTCCTGCTCCCTCGTCACATACAACATCATCATGTATACAGCCATCTCAGAACTGACAAAACAAACAGCATGTTTGCTTAGTGATAATAACGTACATGTAGGGCTCCAGTCTATTTACAAAGAAACAAATTGAATTGGTACTTCCCAGTCATCATTGCAATAGGCTATTCAGGCTTTCATATTTAGTCTTTTTTATTTTGCATTAAAAAGACCAAGACATAACTGAAAGAAAAAGTGTAATCTTAAAACTATGCATTGCGGAAGACTACCTAACCTGAAATTTTTATGCTTTAATAAAAAGCTCTTGTAATACTGGTACATGCACAATATTCTAGGGCTCTACTTTTTAAACCACTCTTTATGTAGTAAAGGAATGGTAGAAGTTTCCATTGCAGTTGTATTTTGCTTTAGAACTTCAAATTGAAATTATGTTGAAAAGATACATATTATTTGGTCATGCAACTATCTGTTAGAGTTTAGTAAATACTTATACACCAGCAAATTGTAACCACGGCCCCCAGGTCTTGGGGTATACTGGGGATAGCGGGAATAATGGGCCGTGAATTTACCTTCCACGTAGTCCCGCAGTGCCGAGTGACTGCGCTTGTTTTGTTTTAGCACCAAAAATAGCTGGAATTGGGCCTTACCTAGGTATCCCGAGGTGTAGTCCATATAAAGGCGCGCTTCAGAGTCATTGACAGTTTGTTTTGGCGACTCTACAGGTCCATATCCCACTTGTTGTTTTCCTGGCCAAGAATGACAGATCCCAGGACTAAATATATAGAGCGGAAAGATAATGGGCACCTGCTCGATAGTTCCAAAATGGCTATGCTTTGTTGACAGATGTCGATCTGAATTAGTGTTTCATGAAACACTTAAGTGTACCAAGAGAAAGTATTGGCTTAAACACTGTTAAAACAAGCAAATTCATTGAATTGATATCCCCCACCTGATTAGGCAAAGTTCATGGATTGGAAATGAAAAAGTAGGTGGAATATTCCTATATTAACATGTAATATGGCTGCAGAGAAATGGACCGTTATGAATGTTGGATACAAGTTTGAGTTTGTTAGGAATTATTTGAAATAAAAGTTTTGTATATAGAGTAACATTTGTAATAGTTTCTATGAATTTAAATGATTTCAAAGTGAAAGTTCAGACATGTCTGAAGTGATAACAGTAAAAAGTGGAAAATGACATTTTAAGGTACCTGTTGATCATGTTCACTGTGTGTTATTTTCAAGCTCATAGGAGCTTTATGTTGGTGATAATTGACTATAACCACATATATATATATTGGCAGGGATTTTACCATCTGTTCATCCCCACAGGCTGGAGATTTTTGCTGGGGTTGGCTGGACCGAAAGTCCAAATCCCTGCTATTCCCCAGAACTTGGGGGGCCATGGTTACAATTGACTGGTGCATTAACAGCACTTATTTTAGTCTTGTTTAAAAATTAACACAATCTCATCAAGGAAAACATTTTCATTAAGTTTCATGAATGTTTGATCATGTATAATGCCTCTAGTTTGTTCCAAATATTTTTCTAAGATTTGACCTAGTGACCTAGTTTTTGACCCCATGTGACCCACTTTTACGAGTGGTAGACATCTGATCAGGGGGAACATTCTGACCAAGTTTGAACATTTTCTGATCAATGCCTACCAAGATATGGTTCTGGACAATTTTACCCGCGATTAACAGGATGGAAAGTCAAAGTCCCTGCAACTCCCTGGACCTGTAACCACAGCCCCCCCAGGTCCGGGGTTATACCGGGATAGCGGGGGAAATGGGCCATGTTTTTACCTATCTGGTGGCCCCGCAGTGCCAGGTGAATGCAGTGGTTTTGTATTCGCTTTAAATATAGCGGGGAATGGGCCTTACTAAAGTGTGCACTTGCACTACATTACCTAGGGTCCCTGGGGTGCAGGGGCATTTGGCGGGGATTTTATTACCATCTGTTCGCCCCCACAGGCTGGAGATTTTAGCCGGGGTTGGCTGGACCTAAAGTCCAAGTCCCTGCTATTCCCCAGACCTTGGGGGGCCTTGCCCTTGGTTACAATTGACTGGTGCATGAACAGCACTTATTTTAGTCTTATTTTAAAATTAACACAATATCCTCTCTGTTCATGATACATCTGATCTTTTGTTATTCAGTTAATTGTGCAGGCAAAGACACGGAAACGTGTTAATTCTTCTTCGAGGTTGTGGATTTTATCCGACAGCCTGTCAGAGAAAAAACAAAACATTATTCTATCCGAAATCGAAAATCCGGATAACATGATAGAAACGACTTGTGTTCAGTAATAATATCAGGACTTTGCATTCAAACTTACCATCAAGCAGTGACTGTGGTTGTCTTTCGTTGTAGTAGACAGAATGTTGTCATAACTTAATAAAGGAAGCACTTAAATATTGGCCTTGTTCAGGTTTTGCAGTTATTGCTTTTTTTTCAGGTACTCTCCGCAGCGGTTACTTCCCTTTGGAAACAGTCAACAGTTTTTTTGTTTTTTCAAAATGCGGATTAACAAATAAGAAATGGGACCAATAATACAATACTAACTCCCAGGTAAGAAATAAGGATATGTTTTTTTTCAAATTTTACTTACTCATACTTTGATAACGAATTTCAATAATAATTTTGTCGTTAGAATAATAAGTATAAAAATAAAATGTTCGCATTCGCCTCATGGGTTTCAGGCTACTGTAAAGGGTCTCGCTCATGTGTTTGTAAAATGCATTTTTTGTATGAGGAAAATACGTGTGGCAAATCATTAGGGGTATAAAAACTACGATACTGACGGCTGGAACCCTTTATTTTATCGAACGAGGCCTTAATTGTGGGCCTGTGATTTTGCTATCAGTTTTAATTTGTTTTATTTCTTTACTGTACTGGCGTTAGGTCGCACCACACTTAATTCAGAATATGTTAAGTGTTCCTTTCTGGAATTTCAGTATCAAAAGTAACAGAGATATAATATAAGAGTTTTCAGATGCAAAACCGAGAAAAAATGGTGCCAAAACATGGGCGAGTCGTTTGAATGCAGTTTCATCCTTTGTGTTCATACATCAATATCTCCTTCCGAGCAAGAACTTCTGAATTGCCTTCCCAAATAAAATATTGTATCTAGTACATAAGCTTGCCTCACAAACTCTCAATAGGCGTATACGTAAATGGACAAAAACATACAAAATAAACATTTTATTACGAGTTCTGTATTCTACATAGCACTGTTTGCGTTCCATTCATCTACAATGGTATAGACGCTTCTTAGTGGGACCATTTTACGAAAGGTCTAAAGATTGAGACTAAAAAATGGTATTAATTCGCATTTTCAACCATTTACATGTAGCATTTAGCAAATGTATTTGAATTTAATTCACGGATAGAGAAATTAACAGCAAGCCTGCTGAATTGGGCATCTTGAACGCTTATTTTCCCACATTTCCTGATAAATTGTGATATGCATCGAATCAGAATTTACACTTATAATCTTTTCATTTTAAGAGTGACACAGTCGCTGTCTTGTATTCAATTATTTCCCACTCTGGACACTCGTTGTCATTCGAGAGCGGTATAGGACGGCACGTCAGCTGACGTCTCTCTGATATTGTCGTCATCGTCGTCCATGTCCCCCAAAATACACTAGATAGGAATACAAATATATCCATGGATCAGGATTGAATTTTTAGGTTTAACTTAACAAGCAAGATTGTGTTCGTTTTAAGTAGCCTGGAAAATGTTAGACCGCTAGTTGATAATATGTACATTTTGTTCTATAAGTTAAAACATCAAAAAGGGCTGATCATCTAGGCCGTCCAAAATAATGCAATGCTCATCAAATTCAGTACCTATAATAAATACAATCAGTGCTCACGAATATCATAATAATCAATAGGTCCGCATCAGCACGCACAATGGTATGTAGGTTTGCACCCGTTGTCTTACATAGCTTTGACGTTCACAACAATTGTAGTAGGTTTGTTAAACTGACCTGTGTGTCCGAAGCTAGAGGCGGCGCCCGCAGAAGGACACACAGAGGCGTATAGACCAAGTTGGCACCCGCCATTCCCCACATTGCCCTTAAGTACAAAACACAATTTTATTCAATAAAACCCAAACGTAAACATTGTTTGATATCAACAACAGACCAATTCTGTTACTTCCCATTGAACAGACTGTGCGCCCTACTTCGTGTGAAAGCCACCCTTGGGTTGAATGGAAAGAAACGGAATGCATCCTACTTGGGAAGTTCCGACGATTTAACATACTTTGACATCGTAATAGCAGTTACATATCGTAAGTAAATGGATAGTGTTTGAACCATTTCAAATTAGATTATGATTTAAATGGTGAATAAATCTAATTTATATTTTAACACCATCATCATTAATGTAACAATACAGTTCGTACCATGATGGAGACCGTTTTCACTTTTTTCGCATATTCATTTAACCCCATAACATAACGGTTACACGTATATATAGGAGCTTGACCGTGCCATTACTATCGTGTGGATTAATTATAGCGTTATTTACTTATACAGTAAAACTGTGATCGCTCGAGCATGCCGGGGTCCGAGTTGAAACCTCGACGAAAGCGAGGTTTCGAACGACCTGAGTTTCAATTTTCCAGCCTGTTATGAAATATCTTTCAGTGTACTAAGTTTGAAGTCGTCAAACCTACTGTTTATTACGACACCGATTATGTGTTGCGTTGTGGGAAACGCCCAAAGGCCCACAGGCTGTCGTATACGAAATGTAAAAGAAAAAAAAAACATAAATGAATAAAGAGTTAATTATGTTTATTTTTTACAAAAAACACATTTTCTAAACAACATTTAAATATGACAGTATATATTATGGCATTAGTCAGATTTAAATTTCGCAAAATCAAATTTCCTTTTAACTGTCATTGCAATTTTTTCAACTTGCGAAAGCACCTAGCAATTGTTTGTTTATTTTGGAACACACGCTCGGGATAAAGTGTGAAATAATTACATCGAGGGAGCCATAAGGTTTTGTTCATTATTTGCGTATTTGGGACCGGCTATAGTGCTCGACTCCTCGATTTAGGTTTCGATGCAGCGTCAGTATATTTTATATGAAAATAGAAGGAAACATGTTCGGGACAAAGCTCCGACCTCGAGAGACCGCCGGTTCTCAAACGACCGCCTTTTCAAACGACCGCAGTTTTACTGTACATTTGCTAATTATTGAACGTTGGCCTCGACAACATGGTACAAACCAGTAACCTTACCCACAACATTCGTGATCGAAATTATACAACTCGCTCTTCGCGCTCGTGTGTAATTTTAAAAAGTTAGAAACTCATGTTGCGGGTGCAATTACTATTTCGTGTAGTAGTCAACTTACCATTTGAAGCCATAATTTTTGACAATTGTACCTGCAATGGCTGGACCTGAAAAAGATGAATGCAATATTGAAAGAGAAAACAACAACAGCAACAGCAGCATCATCATCATCATCAGCAGCAGCAACAACAACATGTCAATTGACCCTAGTACCATATACGCAAATTTCAACTTACGACAACAACGCCACCAGAGTATGTGCTCATATGTTATGTCAATCAGTGGAGCCAACAATGGCAATATGTCAACTAACCATTGTATTACATAAAAGCGGGTTTGAACCAACCAAGTGAGTAGCATCGCCACTTTAAAGCTGGATTTTTTATTTTGATGATGCAATTTTGCAAATCTTAGTATTAAGCTCATGACCTATTTTTTTTAACTAACAAGACCCAGACTTATACCGATCAGAAATATCGTTCATACAAATAACCTGATCAAATTTTATGAAGATCAACATAAACTATTCCATTTGTGTGAGGAAAAATTAACATTTTATAAATTTAGTCGCATGAACTGTCAATCAGTGGAGCCAACAGAGGCAATATGTCATTTGACCTCTGACTTTGATACATTAACGCAAGGTTTTACTTACCAAAGCAGTATGGTGTCTAGACATATGGCTACCTGAACAATGTGTGTATGACCGCCGTCCACCGTTAGAGCCAATCACGGTAAGATGTCAATTAAATCATGTGAAACATTAACGCACGTTTTTACTCACCAAGCGCGTATGCTAAACACAGCTGAACATTACTGTAGCGTAAACACTTCCGTACGTGCTTGTATGACGGCATTCCATCACTAGAGCCAATATCGGCAAGATGTCAAAGTTCTAGCTCCTGATAATAAAAGTACGTTCGTAGCTACTTACCAAGTGAGTATGCTAAACAGACGGCAAGCTGAACAATAGCGTACACACTTCCGTAAGTGCTCGTGTGACGGCCGTCCATCAGTAGAGCCAACAGCGGCATGATTGCGGCGTCAGCAACGCCTGAAACAGGAACGATTACCGCGTGATGACAATGGCGCAGTCAGCCAGGTCACAGGTGTGACGCATCACAGTACTTCGTAATCTTCATGCATATAGCAAGTACAGCCATTGTGCTATTAAAATTAAACTGCATGTAGCGCTTATATCAGTCGGTTTAACAAAGCACGCCCGCAGTGCAATTTTGCACCGATGAAAGATTCAGTTTAAACCTCATCACCAGAGGAATCGGTGGAGTTAAAAAATAGTTTGGGACCAAACAGATATTGCTACGTAATATAAAGCTACGAATTAGTTGCCAGGTTCAAGTGAAACAACAACCAACTGTTTATGTATGGATGATTTTCGGTGTAATTAGACCCACATGATGCAAAAACGATTACACATTCTCTTGATGTGTAAAGTCGAGGGACGGTTCACTTGGCTGTTCTTTAAAACCTTGAAATGCTAAGTTCATTTGCAAATGGAAGTACATACCAACTCCTATGCCAAGACAGACGTGCGGAATCATCAAATGTATCATCTCCCGACAAAATGGAATCTGAAAATAACACAAAGTTAACAGGCAAAAAGGGGCCGTATTCTATAGTTCACAACGACGCATTAATACAAAATATTTTTGGAAGAACTCACTTATTTTAAGTGATCTAAAGTGAAATTCCAGTGTTTCTAAGAAATATTTAAGACGTTTTTTGAAAATACCCTAGACATTATTTGCATCAGCAATCGGCAGTCAAACCATAACATTTTAAAACATTGAAAGGAACTTAATCGTTGACTTATAAGATACATATACGTCAACAGCAACAAGATTTTCGACTGTCACTAGATATACCCATCGAAATAATGATTTGTTGTCAGTTGTTAACAGAAATATTTTAGTGAATTAAGCAACTCAAGTGCGATAACTATTAAGAGAGAGGTCGAAATGGTTTGTTCACGAATTTGGCAGTGATATTCTGCCCCTAACAATGTTGTCCAAGTTTGATGATGATCGGACAAGGCTCCACTCCTCGAATTACATTGCGGATAACATATCAACAATTCAAGGGCTATAACCTTGGAATGACAAGGGCGACATGCTTGGTTATTGAACTTGGCCCAGATATTTAACCAATACACATATAATCTAATTTGGCGATTATCAGATAAAAACTTCGAGCGCGGATAACTTACTAGAAGCTATCCGACCAACCGCAGGTGAATAAATAATGCGTCCCGTCTTATGAAGGGTGTTTAGAATATTTACAATGTATATAGAAAACGTTGATGTAAACTCACTTACAGAAGTCATACCAAGGCCAATCAAAACCATAGAACCACCGGTAAAAAGCCACCTGAAATTACAAGACAACACGTTGATCATTCGACGTAAAGGTTGCCTAAATTTTACAAATCTTTCCAAGAAGTAAAGTATGATATCACTAATTAATTATATCACTAATCAATTATTACACATCTGATAACACTTTCGGGCATTGTAGTCCTGCATCCGTATTAAACGTAACACATTAAAGTGACATTCTTATTCAAAATCAATACATATACATGTATAACAAACATCAATTTTGACTAATTAACCCTTAACTACTTACTAATTAATGAATGTAAAGAAAATATTAATTACTGATAACAATGTTGTAATCGTGTTATTAATAGCACAAAGCGCAAAAATATTAAATGATTGGTGAATGCTAAAAGATTTACTGTGATCTACTATTGTCTCATAAGGTAGAAATACCGTGTTTTATGCTCATTTCTTTCACATTAAACTCGTTATCCTTCATATGAACCATTGTTTTCGACATTTATTCATCCTTTTTGGAATATTAAAACAATATTATTACCGGTGGTTAATCTTATTTGGGAGTAAGAGTGCATCTTTAAGTATTCAAATTTTGAGCCAAAGAACAATGACATTTAATGAAAGTGCATAAATTAAGTTTATTTAAGAAGATGACTAAATCAGTTTGTTTATTTAGGTCATACGAATACGATTTCAATACTTGTAACAAGAGTTTAAAAGGCACTAAACAATATTTCCATCACCTTCCGTAGGTTTTGGCGATAACTGGAAAGACATTGGTGCCAACAAGATAGCCAACGCTGTCTGGAATGAATATCAGACCTGGAACAAATAAGCGATACTTGATTAAGCCAACAATTTCCGTGCGTGAGATGGAAATTATGAATTCAAAATACACTTTAAAATAATATTGCCAAGCAAACAGTTTCAAAATGGACAATTAAACTGCCGCAGCGGGAGAACCACGCAGTGGGTGTACAAAGGTTGCAACTTCAAGTGGGTGTACAAAGACGTTCAAGAGGTTTCCAAACAAGACGTGTGTGTTCACTTATATGACAGCTTCACTTGCATGTTAAAGTTGGAGTTGAATTTAAAAGTCGTTTGCCAAATGTCAATTTAAACTTAGGCTCGTTGATAGTCGCATAATTCGCTTTCCGCGTGTTTTTGTGCACGCCATTCTAAACGTGTACAATGTACACAAAACCTGGATGACGTTGTGCACAAAAAGTAGCCCATTCATCCATGTACCAGTTCAAACAGTGAGTAGGTTGTGTCACACTTCTTGAACGGCATTCGGAACTCCTCGGTCATTTACCAGCGAAAACAGCCTCGGATGTATATGGACGAATTACAATGGCAGAAATCTTAACATTTAAATACGCTGCAAGTAGACCGCGTCGTAATTTTAATTTAGAAGTTCAACTCTTCAACTGACTTAACTCTAAAAAAGTAATCTTGATTGATATGCAATGATACTCTTCACCGGCAATCGATTTAAACTTATTAATGCAAAAAAAACACGTTAAAACACTACAATTAATAACATGTAATACTTTTATTTATAATTTTACGAACTACTTCTACTGACGTACCGGTATACATCCGCGGTTACAATCGATGGAAAATGGCCGAGGAGTGTTGATTGCTTGAACGGGCACGTATACATTTGGTCTTTTTTTGTGCATCAAGATTTACTTTCCTGAATGCAAAATTTAGTGAACACATTTTTCAAACATAGTTTGCATAAATGGAATGTAAACATCGAAAGTTCCGACGTACCTAGCTGCCACTGTTTGGCGTCCATTGTGCCCATGACCCAGAGGGGCACTGTGGACTCCAGCACCGCCAACGACATGGACGTCAACATTATCACTCCTGGGAAACATTAAAGGAGCAACGGAATTTGGAGAGTTTGTATATTTATATTTTATATCTAGTGTTGATGTAGTTTTGATATTTGTGTTAGCTTCGATCAACCCACATCATAATCAATATACTAATAAATTAAGGATTGGTTTCAATTTCACAAGCCAAAAAGTTTAGCGTAGATATATTTAATTATTCATATATATATTTTAATAAAGTTGAATATTAATATCATTTTTTACACCGAACAAAAGTCGCAATTAGGTATTGGTTTATTCTCGTGTCTTTCCCGTGCAAGAAACTACTTCCGAAAATGTATACCAAACGGAGAAAATAAATTAAAGCTTATATTTGCTGGCAATAGAAAATGTAGAAATATAAGGGTCGGGTGCAACAAATAGGGTCGGTAAAGCGGAAACAACCATTTTTGCTATGTCTTAGTGGGGAAAAAATGAAGTAAATAATATTATTAGTATTTTTGCTAATTTTGTAAAGTCCTACAGAAAGAACCATAGACCCATACCTGCACAGAGAACAATGTAAGGATCCCAGAGAAGCGTCAGTAACGAGGAGGACCCAGTCTCGACCTGCAACATACCGTGACACTCAGCAATAGGATGGACAGAACGAAAATATAATTTTAATATCACATTTGCCCGAGAGAAAACGACACGAAAAATGTCGGCTTCGCGTTCTGCAGTTTGTCTTGGCGTTCTGGTGTCTGAGACAAAACGGGACGAATCGACACATGCGCATCCATTTTTAGCGTTAAAGACAATACTTATGTTTCCGATTTGTTTCATAAATAAACAAGAGCTGTCACAGTATGTGACGAATGCCCCCGATTGTGACATTGACCTATGAACAAGGTCAGTACATGAAAAGTTGATCTTGCCTTTCAAATACATATGGAAAGTTATTTTAAATTGCCTCTAAACATAAAAAATATCACCCATAGTTGACAACCGACACTGTTATGTTCTTATATATGCAGCACTCCATTGTGAATAAACACCAAAGTGTGACCTTGACCTTTGAGGTAGGGGCACGGGTCTTACACGCGACACGTCGTCTTGGTATGTGGAACACATGTGGCAAGTTATTTTAAAATCTGTCCATACAAGGGAAAGTTACAGCCCGGACACGACAACCTATACTCTATGTCCTATATGCAGCAGTCCATTGTGAATAAAGACTAAGTGTGACCTTGACCTTTGAGGTAGGGACACGGGTCTTGCACGCGACACGTCGTCTTGGTATGTGGAACACATGTGGCAAGTTATTTTAAAATCTGTCTATACATGGGAAAGTAACAGCCCGGACACGACAACCTATACTCTATGTCCTATATGCAGCACTCCATTGTGAATAAAGACTAAGTGTGACCTTGACCTTTGAGGTAGGGGCACGGGTCTTGCACGCGACACGTCGTCTTGGTATGTGGAACACATGTGGCAAGTTATTTTAAAATCTGTCCATACAAGGGAAAGTTACAGCCCGGACACGACAACCTATACTCTATGTCCTATATGCAGCACTCCATTGTGAATAAACACTAAGTGTGACCTTGACCTTTGAGGTAGGGGCACGGGTCTTGCACGCGACACGTCGTCTTGGTATGTGGAACACATGTGGCAAGTTATTTTAAAATCTGTCCATACAAGGGAAAGTTACAGCCCGGACACGACAACCTATACTCTATGTCCTATATGCAGCACTCCATTGTGAATAAACACTAAGTGTGACCTTGACCTTTGAGGTAGGGGCACGGGTCTTGCACGCGACACGTCGTCTTGGTATATGGAACACATGTGGCAAGTTATTTTAAAATCTGTCTATACATGGGAAAGTAACAGCCCGGACAGGACAACCTATACTCTATGTCCTATATGCAGCACTCCATTGTGAATAAAGACTAAGTGTGACCTTGACCTTTGAGGTAGGGGCACGGGTCTTGCACGCGACACGTCGTCTTGGTATGTGGAACACATGTGGCAAGTTATTTTAAAATCTGTCCATACAAGGGAAAGTTACAGCCCGGACACGACAACCTATACTCTATGTCCTATATGCAGCACTCCATTGTGAATAAACACTAAGTGTGACCTTGACCTTTGAGGTAGGGGCACGGGTCTTGCACGCGACACGTCGTCTTGGTATGTGGAACACATGTGGCAAGTTATTTTAAAATCTGTCTATACATGGGAAAGTAACAGCCCGGACACGACAACCTATACTCTATGTCCTATATGCAGCACTCCATTGTGAATAAAGACTAAGTGTGACCTTGACCTTTGAGGTAGGGGCACGGGTCTTGCACGCGACACGTCGTCTTGGTATGTGGAACACATGTGGCAAGTTATTTTAAAATCTGTCTATACATGGGAAAGTAACAGCCCGGACACGACAACCTATACTCTATGTCCTATATGCAGCACTCCATTGTGAATAAAGACTAAGTGTGACCTTGACCTTTGAGGTAGGGGCACGGGTCTTGCACGCGACACGTCGTCTTGGTATGTGGAACACATGTGGCAAGTTATTTTAAAATCTGTCCATACAAGGGAAAGTTACAGCCCGGACACGACAACCTATACTCTATGTCCTATATGCAGCACTCCATTGTGAATAAACACTAAGTGTGACCTTGACCTTTGAGGTAGGGGCACGGGTCTTGCACGCGACACGTCGTCTTGGTATGTGGAACACATGTGGCAAGTTATTTTAAAATCTGTCTATACATGGGAAAGTAACAGCCCGGACACGACAACCTATACTCTATGTCCTATATGCAGCACTCCATTGTGAATAAAGACTAAGTGTGACCTTGACCTTTGAGGTAGGGGCACGGGTCTTGCACGCGACACGTCGTCTTGGTATGTGGAACACATGTGGCAAGTCATTTTAAAATCTGTCCATACAAGGGAAAGTTACAGCCGGGACACGACAACCTATACTCTATGTCCTATATGCAGCACTCCATTGTGAATAAACACTAAGTGTGACCTTGACCTTTGAGGTAGGGGCACGGGTCTTGCACGGACGGACGGACGGACGGTGCGATTTTAATATGCCCACCTTCGGGGGCATACAAAGAGTTTGTGTACCTTTCCTGTGCTTTCGATCTTTTGGAAGAGCTCATACTGAAGACCTGCAGACAATAATATGATGAATACAAGGCACAGTAAGCGAAAGAGCCTAAACTAATATAATATAATAATGTCTCTTATTAATTACAAATATTTAAAACCAAGCTGTCTTAAATGAACTGCAAATGTAGTAGTCATGATCTATTTAGAGGGAAAATACAGCAATTGCTCTCCTGTAAAAGCGTCCTTAACTGTGAAATTCTTGTCAACTATATGAATTGATGACGTCAAAATGTTTAAAATGCTTGACAGTTTTAAGCCAGGGTCCGTTTAGTCCCAGATAATAATAGATACAATACCAACCTAGACTAAGGAAAGCGAGAAGGGCGATGCCGACGAATGGCAGAGTCTTCCCCGACAGCGCGTACAGGAGCCCGCCGAACGGATAGCCCACTAAAAGCAAGGTCAAGGTCAGATATAAAGAAAGCACTATAATTTTACATCAATCCGAATCTAAAGAAATGCTGGCGGGGCGATGCCGACGATGAACAGGGTCGTCTCCGACAGCGCGTACTGGATCCGAACGGATAGCTCACTGAAAACAATGTCGTTAAGGTCCGATTATTTTTCACTGAAGCTATAAGCATTTTCGTTTTGCTCGAGGTGTTTTTGCCTGTCCCTGATAGATCGAGCCAACGGGGTTCGACTATACTGTGAAAAATTTCAATATCTTTTGTTGAATCTGATATTTGCAATCTAGCACGTAATGGACTGTGTTTGACATCTCTATTAATATTACTACTAAGGTTGCGTACCTAGAATGCCCAGGGCACACCCTCCCATGGCGAGCCCCATAGCCTGGCTTCTCCTCTCGTCCTCGGAGAAATATTCCGCCAACATGCTCATACCTGGTGGCAACAGACAACAGAAACAAATCGTTTACGGCACTCACTCACATATTTATGTTGGCAACGAACTGGGTTTTTAATCAATTTGTAAATTTAGTTATGATAATCATTAAATATTATATATCAGGGTAAATCACTATTTTAAATACAAAATGGACTAAATCACAGATTTATGTTGGCAAAGAATTGTTTTTCAAAACAATTTTGTAAATTTGGTCATGCTAAACATTAAATAATATATTTGGCGGTAAAGCACTATTTTATATATAAAATGGTTAGATTGTGTTGACTCGAAAATGAACACTGTTTTAGAAAATGTCGAAAAAACTAACATTGCAAAAGATGCGAATATGAAGATCGAAAACATGAACTTTTTGTCTAATTAATAAACATACCTGATATTGTGGTGGCGGCGGACCCGACTCCCTGTACGGCCCGCCCGATGAGTAGCGGCGTGAACGTCTGGCTGGCTCCCAGCACTGAAAATCCAATAATACTTTTAATGTAGTGGTATCGATTGCCTTAAATGATGACTTCATGAGAAAATCAATATAATTATTTGTTTGTATTTTCTAAAAGTGTTAAGTGAGTATATAACTTTATAAAGTGACGTACTTGAAGCCGAAATCACGAAAACACCAGTTCCGAACATGAGCAGGTACCGATAACTAACTCTGAAATAACAGAAGAATATGATTGCACACACATTGTAAATGCATTGTTCACGAAAAGTTGATTATTCAATGTTAATTGCAACGCAAACTATTTCAATAGGCCAAAGTTATCCGGTCCTTACTTAAGAAAAAAACCTACTAACATGAGATCACAATACATTATAAAACTAATAAGGTATAAAGACATTTCTCAAATAGGTACAGTGGTCAGACATATGTCAAATTACATTATAGCATCTACTGGTAATGGATAACTATGGGACGTGTACTACTAAGTGCTATTTCATTTAAACATATAACCTGCGCGGGGGGGAGGGGGGCACTTTTAAATTATGCCATCCCCTACGGAAGCAAATTTACCTTTGTGGGGTGTAAATTAGCAAAAAAGACACCTACCTTTATACTATTTAAATAATTGCCTCCCCCCTGTGGCTTATATGTTTTACTGGAATAGCCCTAAGTAAGAAGCATCCATTGTTTCACAAATAATGACTGTGATTGAAAAAAGAGAAAACAGTCAAGAAAGTAGGGTGGCACTGTTATTATTATTATTGTTATAAACATTGTTTTATGCTATATTCTGGGCCGGATGCCTTTACCTAAAATAAAATTGAGTTGAGTTGAAATGAGCTAATAAAAAAGGCAACAATTCCGTAATGTATAAGTAACTGAAAACTGATATATTTAGGCGGCTGGTCGCCGGAAGTGGCCACCTGTTTGAGAGGTAACCGACCACGGGGTTGGCGGCTATCTGCACAAGCGCCTTGGATCCGAGCAGCCAGCCCACTCGACTGTTCTCACTTATGGCACGAACCGGAAGCCGTAGCGCCTGCAGATGTGATCCAATAATATGAACGTTAAGCCATTCAAACAATAAGCAGTTTTCAGTACGATTTCGAGCGTAATATTGAACACAGGCAACAACTTTGACAGCCAGCAAATTGGAGTACAAAATGTTGAAATCGTAATTATTTTTGTTTTGTCTTAGATGTATATTGTTGAACAAAGGAATTCATTCAATATCTTAAAAGCAATATTATATGGGGCTCACCTTTTCAAAAATGGATCCATCTGTAGCATTTGTGTCTATGCTGTTGTTGTTTTCGGCTCTAGAATATATGATGGACGATGCCGACAATTGTCGCGCAACACCGGAAGTAAACGCCTGACTTCCGTCCGCCTGTCTGTCCGCCTCCAGCAGATAGTCCGGAATTATTGGAACTTGGTAGCGATAACATAAGAGATCAGTATGATATTAATTTGATAAGAACTTCTCCGAACTAGAAATGCACCAAAAAGAAACAGCTAAACACAGTGCTATTGTTAAAGATTTTAAACTAAATTTACTTTCTCACGAAGTGGCAAAATATTTCCCTTCTATAGAAATACACTTACATATATTGCAAAAATAATATCAATAACCTTGATCGTTGATTGATGCTGAACGCAAAATCTCCTACAGCATGGATGCGAAACAGTGCCGCCAGCTCTTTTAGGAGCTGTATATAAAAAAGAGCCAAAGACACTTCCGAGGTAGAGCAAAAGAACGGATATCATCATAAAACGTATGAAAGTATGACTCGTTATTTTAGCTGGCGCCACTGTTTTGCATCCGTATACAGGGAATACAGTAGGCGGACGTTTAAACATCCGCGAAAGTTGAAATTCTTAATGAATTAACCTAATACTTAATGATTCTCAATCTGCCAGTTCACTGACTGAACATGTAGCCTGCATTTTAAGCACATGTTTTATGTTTTATATTTTCTTAGATGGTACCAGGAAAAAACAACAACAAAAGACCATCTCCGTCGCTTAGTGGTTAGGATATCCGCATACGGAGTGGAAGGTCGAATGTTTGAGCCCCACACGGGGCTGGTTCTGATAAGACCGTTTGTTGACTCAGAAGCTAGTTAAATAGGCGTCAGGCATATTGGATAGGGGTCAGGAGTTAAGACGCATACCAGTTACGGTGTCTCATATGTCCAGCGGGCTAGTGCATTTCTTAATTTAGAGATATGGCACCATAATAAAGACTTCACTTGGTATATATACTTCATATTACCTACGGCTGTGAGGAGCAAGTAGTCCAGGAAGTTGGTGAAGGCGACGACCGCCAGGAGCGCCCGCAGTGAGCGGCCCGACCCCCGCAACAACGCAGAACTCTCATCGCCTGTACAAAGGACAAATACAATATTTAAAGTATGGTAAGACTGGTTCCGATGACCCGACCGTCCCTGAAACAAAGGTACCAACCCTATTTTCTTTTTTTGAAAATAAAATAAAAAAATGAGTGTGAAAAAAATGGTACAAAATCAATAATTTGGTTTTTCGAAAAAGTAAAACTTAGAACAAATGTAATGCACACATGAAACAAAGAAGAATGAATAAATTACATGTAATTAAACTGGCATCTACTTAAAACTACTGAGATAGTTTCTTTTACATTGGGAAATACTGAAATTATTTCAAATACCCATTTGAAGTAAAGACCCATTAAGTGTTTCTTAATCGGGAATTTTCCTATACTTTTAATATGAAATTTCAATAAGCATGTACTATCTTAAAAATGGGTATGATCATTCGAAGAAAAGAAGTATTTAACTTGTATGTATGTATGGTCATGCTCTACATTCAACACAATAAAATTATTTCATAAAAAAACTTAAATTATAACTTTAAAAAACTATTATACCATACCTAATAAATATACTACTGTAACAATACAAAATAAGAACAATTTATTTACCCATCATCTATGTCCACTCAAATCTTGAAACAAGAGAGATACTGTAGCCCACCACTTTTCTCGGGAAATGGGTGTTATCCGCGTAATATATCATTAAATGAGTGAAGATAATCATTCTGCGTTCATCTAGAAGGCTGTGGACAAGACGTGATTGACACATGTCTGATGGACTTTGCCAGTGGAAGCAGTTGATATATACATGCCACTGTAAAGTACATTTCAGATAGAATGCAAGGTTTTCTTGCAAATGATCAAAATGAAACGTAATATAAAATGTATGAAACATGATAGTTACATTTTTGTTGGACCATTTTCATAAATAATTCATATTTTTTACACACATACAGTCAAAACTCGCTACTCCGTTTTATTCGATGTTTTGGTTATTTCGAACTTTTTTTCGAATGTATTGGGTTAATTAAGTTAGACATGTTTTGTCAACCAATGATATCGAATGTTCGTTATCTCGAAGAATTTCCCGATGTCCCATCGACTTTGACATAGCGAGTTTTGACTGTGTTATTAAAACGTAACACACGGAAGCGAAATTTAAATGAGTTTCATCGAAAATAGTGTTTCAAAGGCTGAGTTCTTAGAAGTGTCGTCTATTGTCGTTGTACTGACATTAGATCTTGTTGTAAGAATATTGTCTCCTGGGACTATGTTAACGAACTGTCTTGCGCCCAAGTCTAGACTTAGACTCAAACGTGAATTTTGTACAGTTTCGAATCGTTATAATATTCAGCAAATTTCATTATTTAAACTCGACGAGGAAGAACGGTTAGAAATTGAAGATTTGCAGTTTTGCCACTTGAGTCTTTTGAGTCACTTGACATTGCCCCTGAATGCTGTCAGGGGAAATTATATGTGTTGCAGGGAAATTCTTTATTTAAAAGGTAATGAATTTGTTACTCTATAGTTTATAATCCATTCACTTGTTACTAGAATTAAAATATCTTGGGTATTTTGGGGGGAAATTAAAAGAAAACATTAGGACCCCTTAAACCCCATTAAAATCATAGTTTATTCTTGTATTGTCTTGGGAGATGGAACGCTCGTCAAATATTGCGCCCATGAAGGTGCGCACCCTTTGAACTGCGTTTGGCACGTGCGCACTTTATAGCCTGTCCACATACGTCCGATCTCAGATACAGCTCAATATCCCATCACTTAGTGACAGAAATTGAATCCCAGAATACAGATGGGCCTGTGATAGGTTTTGACCGTTTTCAATTACCGAGTCCAACAAAGCGTGTTATCAGTCCGTTTTCGCTGGAGGAGGCTTGCATGGAAATTTGGCAATGATTCTGTAAATGGCGTTCCAAACGACTCCAAAGCTACTATATGACAACATAGTTATACAGCTATAGCTGTAATTTATAGCTGTATTGTTTTGTATTTCAACGTATAGCTACAACTATAAAATAATGTAGCGGTACGTTGCACGACAGCTACAGTTGTATATTAACAACAGATTGTTAAACAAACATTTTTGGGGGGCTAAGAAACGGATATAGCGACTGCAGTAATTGTTGACTGTTGCAGAATTATTTTATGTCTCCAGCTGTAAAATTACAAATATACATAAGTTTATACAGCTGTAGCTGTACTTTGAAATTCAGCGGTAGCTTTCATTTTGCAGCTGTAGCTATATTCTAGCTCTACTCAGTTACTGTTAATTCTTGGTACCCCATGCCTGGCAGCTGTAAAGCTACAAATATACAGCTGTAGCTGTACTTTAAAATACAGCTGTAGCTACAATTTAGCTCTACTCAGTAACTGTTACTGTTAATTCCTGGTACCCCATGTCTGGAAGGCGGGAGATAATCTATACGCTCGCCAAAGCAACGTTCGTCTCATGGTTAGCAAGTGCCAACAGTCGAAGAACAATAACTCGTGTCTGAGGTAATATGAATGGCTATGGTACATGTAAAAACAAAGGGGGTTGTCACGGTACCAGGACTTATAAAAGTGTCAGTTGTGACCAAAACTAGGTCCAGACCCAAAAAACATGAGACCACCCTTATGTATAGTCTATATATAAGGGGGGTCACATGACAACCCCCTTTGTGTAAAAAACATATGTATATGCGTCTTAACAAGTGCAATGTATACAACTTCGGCAGAAATAAGGAATACTAGCTTTGGGCAATGCTAAATTTTTAAACATTTGGCAATCTAAGGGCCATAACTCTTAGTTCCTTTAGTTCCTGGGTGATAATTAAAGGTATTTGGGTGTTCACAATGTCTCAACTGTAGTTCGATATTGTTTATTTGTTGTAATAAGATGACATTTTGCACAGTGACATTATAACCAAGTTTGGTGTCATCGGATAGGCAAAACGGTGTTTCAATAAAGTTCAGCATAAAACTGACAATATAAAAAAGATGAGTGTTACCAAGTACGATGGCCATCAGTCAGATAGCGGTCAAGGATGATAACAGATATGACACAATTGGTTTTGATCGACAATCCAAGGGCCATACCTCTGGCAGGTTGGCGTGTCAATAAGCAAAAAAATATATGTAGGGTTAAGTTGCATTTATGAAAGGTTAGCTGTACCCTGTCCTTCTGTCTTCATTGAGACCAGAATGCGCACACTTGAGCCTTCAAAAAGTTAAATGCAGAAGCTAATAAATATTTCTGATTAAAATTTAAATAAATGATTATTAAAACTCAACATACAAACTTTACATAATTGGTAGTTGAAACCTCATATTACTTCAATTAAATACAATTCCTGAAATTTTCTGCCCAAGGCATAATGTTTCAAGTTATTCACAAACAATACAATGTGCCCTTTGTCTTCAGTAGTTCCTGTACCGACTCTGCAACACCCTGTCCGTTTTATTTTTTTTAAAACATGGCTCAAAGTTTTATTGCTTGCTTATGCTTCAAAATAAACATTTATAAAATATCCGAAAAAAATCATCATGAAATATTTTGCTAAAAATCTTTTAGCTCCGATAGTTAGAAATGAGCATTAAATTGATAAAAAAATAAACAAAGTGTGTCCTTTAATATTATTTATTTTACTGAAATTCAGAGGATTTAAACGTAAAGCTATTTTGGCTGAAAACTTGATAAAAATCCAAAAAAATCAAAAGGCCATAATTCTGTCAAAAATTGATGGATTCATAGGTTTTGAATTTGACCTATTTTGGAGAAAAATGGATAAAAAATAAAAATTCAAATGGCCATTATTTTGTCAAAAATTGATGGATTCTACAAAAATATGCATAATTGAGTTTGTTATGATGCCACCTCTTGAATAATATATAACTCGAGTACCGTATACCACATGAAATTATTTTTTACGTAGTTAATGCTACTCAAACCCTAAAATGTTTCACAATTTATTTGCATATATATTTCAACATAATAAGTCATAAACAAACATTCATGATGTATATATATATAATATATATATCGTCATTTCATGAATGTATACAAAACAAAACAAACACCGTGGCATATTTACTGACAAGCAATATTCTCATATACATAAAATCAAGTCAATCCAAGAGAAATTGTGACAATAAAATATCATTTACTCAAAACAAAATTTATTCAGTCCTGAATACAAACCACTTTAAATTTTATTTAAAAACATATCACATAAACAATTAATAATAAAACAAGAGCTGTCACAAAGACAGCACGCTCGACTATTCAGCCACTTTTCAATATAAGGATTGAAAAGTTTTGGCGAAACATGCACGGATCACTGTTAGATTAGATTTCAATGCAATACATGGTGTGCTGAGATGTAAACATAAATGTGATTCCATGCAAACTATTAACGAGAATTTCTAAGTCTAATAATAAAGGCCAAGGGCCATTATTTGCAAAATACAGTTATCTAACTTGGTTATTATTATATTAAGTTGGGTGGTTGAATACCATTGTATAAAGTCTCAATGCAATACATCAAATAGTTGCTGAGATATTATCCTATGTGTGCTAACATGCAAGACCTTAACCCGAATTTCTAAGTCGCATAGTAAAGGGGCAAAAATTATATATAATAAAAGATAGAGTTATCTTACTTGATTAAATAAGAAGGTTAAATAGATGGGAGCCTATGTGTAAAGTTTCAATGCAATACATGATGTATTTGCTGAGGTATTGACTTAAAAGTGGTTACATGCAAAACCTTAACCAGAATTTCTATGTCGAATGAAAAAGGGGCCATTATTTTAATTTAATGCAAACTGTAGTTATCTTACTTGGTTATATAAGTAGATGGTTGAGTACCATTGTATAAAGTCTCAATGCAATCCATCAAGTAAATGCTGAGATATTAACCTATGTGTGCTTACATGCAAAACCTTAACCAGAATTTCTAAGTCAAATAATAGGCCCATAATTTGCATAATATTCAAAAAAGTGTTATCTGGGAATCCATATCTAATGTTTCAATGCAATACATGATATATTTGCTGAGATATTGACTTAAATGTGGTTACATGCAAAACCTTAACCAGAATTTCTAAGTCGATTAATAAAGGGCAATTATTTGCATTAAATGCAAACTAGAGTTATCTAACTTGATTAATTTATTAGGTTGGATGGTTGAGTACCATTGTATCAAGTATCAATGCAATACCTCAAGTAGTTGCTGAGATATTAACCTATGTGTGCTTACATGCAAAACCTAAACCAGAATTTCTAAGTCGAATAATAAAGGGCAATTATTTGCATTAAATGCAAACTAGAGTTATCTAACTTGGTTAATTTAGTAGGTTGGATGGTTGAGTACCATTGTATCAAGTATCAATGCAATACCTCAAGTAGTTGCTGAGATATTAACCTATGTGTGCTTACACGCAAAACCTTAACCAGAATTTCTAAGTCGAATAATAAAGGCCTATTATTTGCATTATATTAAAAAAATTGTTATCTAACTTCATTAATTTAGTATGTAAGATAGTTGGGAATACATATCCAAAGTTTCAATGCAATAACTGATGTATTTACTGAGATAATGACTTAAAGGTGCTTACATGCAAAACCTTAACCAAGGTGTGACGCCAGCGCCGACGCCAGGGTGAGTAGTATAGCTCTCCTTATTCTTCGAATAGTCGCGCTAAAAAGGTGTTTTATACAAAAACCTGAGCAATCACCCGAAGCAGTGCATTTGTACATACACGCAGAAAAGGACTAGCGACACAAACATTACTATGAACATGATGTAAGATTATGTGCAACAACCTATTATTTACAACAAGATAATAATACTGCAAAGTAATGCTTGATGTTATGAAAATCAGAAAGCTGGCTGATATGAGCCATAAAAATTTATGATTTATTTCCGCAGGGGTGAGAGTGGTCTAGTGGTATAGGTGTCTGCCTCTCATCCAAGAGGTTAGGGCTCGATCCCCACTTGGGGTACTTCCTCATGGCCTCTCAAAAAGGACACAGAACTGGTTTCTGCCCAGTAAACAGACTCGAGAGTGATTCTACAGCCAATAGCTTTCGTGACAATCAAGCTAAAATAAATGAGTATATACTTAAATTTGTGATTACAAAATTTCTGATAAAAGTCTTAAATAAGAACTAATCCGACTAAATTTAGTACATTAAATTAGTAACAAGATTTTAACCTGGCAGCTTTGTCAAATATCCCGATAAATTACTGCGCTATGTGTACCGTGGGTGATTTGGCTAGGAAAATGTCACAATTTTGAAGTTTTTCACAGCCCTATAAAAAAATGCCCTTTTCTCACTTGAATATAGCACCCTCTTCAGGAGTACCCTGTCCCTTTTAAAACTTAGCTTAACCGTAGTTTTGGCACAAATATTTGATTGGCCTTTAAGGCTGCACTTTCACAGACTGAGCATTTTGACTTCTTTTAAAAATATATTTTGTATTGGAATGAACCAATCTTTGCGTAAATATCTGAGACCCAGTGACATAATATCATAAGATTGTATTTATAATATTTACGTTCACAAATTGTGTTTTGTGACTAAAAGCGTTTTTAACGTCTAATAAAATTTGGCATAAAACATCATTTTTTCAAGAGTAAATATGAAAAACTGCGATCAGATCCTTTGTAAGCAGTCTGATATCACTGGTTCTCAGACATTAACACAAAAATTGTCTCATTCTAAGACAAAAAAAAAGTTGTTGAAACGGTCCATCTGTGAGAGTGCAGCATTAATGTGTCTGAACATTCATACTCTGCCAACATCATACATGGCATTTTCTATTAAAAATCAAACAACACATTGTTCACAGTTAAAATGCTTCGGTACTTTCATGTACCAACAAAACACTTAATTTAATCACTTCAGTGTCTACATCAGCATTTCAGTGTCAATTTCACAATTGAACATTGAGCCTCTAAGGTTCAATTGGTTCCTGCTACATGTAGCTCTAATTCATTCTGGCAAGCACTTGTTGATGACTTGTTCCTGCTAGCTCTTATTTTTTCCTAAATTGGTTCCTGCTAGCTGGTGTTTCTGATTGGTTCCTTTTTGCAAACATTTCTGATTGGCTCCTGCTAGCATGTGTTTCTGATTGGTTCCTTTTTGCAAACATTTATGGTTGGTTCCTACTAGCATTGTTTCTGATTGGTTCTTTTTTGCAAACACTTCTGGTTGGTTCCTGCTAGCAATTGTTTCTGATTGGTTCTTGCTAGCAATTGTTTCTGATTGGTTCCTACTTGCATGAGTTTCTGATTGGTTCTTCTTTGCAAACATTCCTGGTTGGTTCCTGCTAGCATGTGTTTCTGGTTGGTTCCTGCTAGCATGTGTTTCTGATTGGTTCCTGCTAGCATGTGTTTCTGGTTGGTTCCTGCTAGCATGTGTTTCTGATTGGTTCCTGCTAGCATGTGTTCCTGGTTGGTTCCTGCTAGCATGTGTTTCTGGTTGGTTCCTGCTAGCATGTGTTTCTGGTTGGTTCCTGCTAGCATGTGTTTCTGATTTGTTCCCTAGTTGATTGTTGGGAAGGCACCTGTTGATGCTGGAAATCTTGGATTTTCACATGGGATTTCACGAGGTTTTTTGTCGCAACATGGAGCTCCTCAAGGAACGCGGGCATAGCTGTTATGGAATATAAACCACATATTAGATTTAAAGACACTATTTAGAGCACATAATAGCAATCTATTAAAACAAAATTAATATTAGAAAAAAACATGACTCAGTGCAGTGCTGCTGTTGTTGTTTTTTCACCAAATATTTTTTATCTGCTTTTCGAACATTTAGGCCAAACTTTGCTCAATCCAAGACAAAACAAGAGATGTTTGTCAAACTGATATGTCATTGACATTTGTTGCCTTTGAGGCAGTCATACGATAATGACTATTCAAAGTGTGAAGATGGTACATTTTTTAATCATGTTCAAATGATAACTGATATTTGCGAATAAACATGTTTACTCTAAGTAGCAGGGAATAAGTAAATATGACATAAATTTTAATGACATATATGAATTGTGACCGTGACCTTTGACTCTAGGAACTCAAAATCCATATGGGTCATCTACTGGTCACCCCCCGCCTAAATGTCAAGTTTCAGGGCAGACTAGCTCTTTGTCTTCAAATCACTGTGACCTTTGACCTGATGACCTCTTAAATCAAAAGGGGTCATGTACTGGTCAGGCCAAACCTCCAAGTCAAGTTTAAGGGTCATGGGTGCAAGCATTGAAGAGTTATCACTTGGACGTTTTTGCATTCATGGTCACTGTGACTTTAACCTGATGGCCCCTAAAATCAATTAGGGTCATTTACTTGTCAGACCCAACCTTCATGTAAAGTTTGATGAACATAGGTTCAGGAATTGTTTATTTGCATTCAAGGTCACTATGATCTTGACCTGTAACCCAGTGACCCTTAAAATCACAAGGGATCATCTACTGGTCAGGCCCAACGTCAAAGTAAAGTCTGAGGGCCATGGGTGCAGATATTGTTGACTTATCACTCGAACAATCTTTTTGCATTCAAGGTCACTGTGACTTTAACCTGATGGCCCCTAAAATCAATAAGGGTCATTCACTTGTCAGACCCCAACTTTATCTCAAGTTTGATGAACATAGGTTCAGGAATGGTTTATTTGCATTCAAGGTCACTATAACCTTAACCTTTGACCCAGTGACCCGTAAAATCACTAGGGATCATCTACTGGTCAGGCCCAACCTCAAAGTCAAGTCTGAGGGCCATGGGTGCAGGCATTGTTGAGTTATCACTCGGACAACCTTTTTGCATTTAAGGTCACTGTGACCTTGACCTGCTGAACCCTAAAATCAATAGAGTCAGCTACTGGTAAGGACCAGCCTCATTGTCACTTTTGATGACCATAGTTGAGTTATCAATCGGACCAGATTTGATAGCCTTTTCCAGTTAAAGGTCACTGTGCCCTGAGCTTTGACCCGATGATACCTTAAATCAAAACGGGTCATCTACTGGTCACCCCAACTTTCATGTTAAGTTTGATGACCATAGGTCTAGGAATCGTTGAGTTACACTCGGACAAGCTTTGGTCTACCGACGGACTGACCTTTAGATAGACATGTGCAAAGGAATATACCCCCACTTCTTCAAGGGGGGTGAGAGTGCAACTTTAAGTGTTTCATTGAAATGGGATGATCCTTCACTTACTTCTAATAAAAATACTTTTAATAAAAAATCAGAAAAAATGCAATACTAACATGACTGAGTGAGCTTGTTAATTATATAGGTTGGAACATATAGATGAGGGTTGTCATAGTAGGACATCACATAGTCGAACCCATTCTCCTCAAACTTGCTGTGTGGCCGGATGACCATCTGGGACGAGTACTCAGCCACCCGTACAAACTGCTTTGTCTCGGGAAACTGCGGGTGCTGTACAGACTTGGCCATCAACATCATGTAGTTCTGTTCAGGATCAACCTGGCAATGGACAGTAGCGTCAACCTAGTTAGGGCTGTGCAAATGTATTCCATACATAGTTATTAACTTCGGAAAATGACTTAAGATAGGAAATGACTTAAGATGTTTTATGAATACGGCACCTGATTCCTCAAGCCAGTATTAATGTTGAGGACATAAAAACAATCCCCTTGCCATTTGTGATTTGCCTACAGGTTTTACAGGCAGGGTTCGAATTTAGACTCGCATACTCGCAAAATGCGAGCGACATTTGGAAATTGCGAGTGACTTTTATTCAAGCTCGCAAAATTCTGCAAGTGTTTTTTTCTAGACCACAAAATGTTAAAAGGAAAGTAGAATAAACATGAACTTAATTCCGCTATGTAGTCGAGTGTAAACAGCCTATAAGTGGCATGTTTACACTACCGGTATAAAGAAGACAGTACGGAGTCACGCTCTAGTAGGTTTTCAAAAATAGAACAAATACGGAAAAGGCCGAGTTATATCTCGAATCTTTCCGGGATGCTCCGAGGCGTGCATAATACAGGTTACACACCACCATTGTTATTCCCTATATAATTCAATGTAAAATTATAATTTTTAGACAACATTTAAAGGCATTTCCAGCGAATGCAGGCTATGATAACCACATATATTCTTAAAAGTTCAAGCTATTTTAAGCCAATAAAAAAGGGGGGTCAAGTTATTCCTAAGAAAAATCACTCCACTTGAAACAAACTCTAAAAATTGCACCGTCCACCATGACAGTTCTTCCAAAATGACCTTTCAACTATAGGGCAGCGGTTTATGCTTTAATCTCTACTCTAAATGATAAATCAAGCAAGAATAGATACTAAAGGTATAATAGTTTCAGGAATAATGATATTTTTGATTTACAGTGTATTGAGCAGGTGAAAACATGTCTATCAATCATACGAACATTTTTTTTTTATTGAGAATTTTCCACACAACGGAAGTACATATGACGTAATGGTGACGTCATTCCTACAAAGTAAATACGAATGATGTAATCAACTAGCTCAATCAATGGCTAAATTTAGCGCCTTTGCGCACTATATGTAAACCCCATCATCCTTTGAATACATTTCCGCCCAACTGTCAAAATGAACAGACTTCGTTGATCGATATATTTCATGGTCCAAAGTATCCACGCTACATTTACTGTTGCTTTTTTATTTTAAATTTATTATTTTATTGTTTTTAATTCTTATAGACCTAATGAAATCTGTAGCGTGCTTGTCGAATGGGTATTAAATTACCCGATGACGAGGGTAAATATACAAAGTGAACAATGTCAAATTATTGGACAGCTTTGTTATCAAAAAGCTGCCAGCATCTGACGAGTCTTTCCATACCCTCCAAATAGAATAAGCCATCAACAAGTTCTAGTAGTCGAGTCACTCAAGATTGATACTTTTTAATATTCATAATATGTCTTAGGTGTTAATTTCTACTTTAATTAGACAATATTATAAGGTAATAAAGCAAATAATAAAATTGCAAGTTGATTTGTCATTTTGCGAGTTGCCTCAAAATGCACTCGCAAAATTTTGCGAGTGCTCCTCAAAGTTAAATTTGAACCCTGACAGGTTTAAGATTTGTAAAGTTATGACTTCAGTCCGTCTTAACTGGGTTGCCCGAAGACTGGGACAAGTTAGTAAATACTGTTTCTGGCAAGTCAAAATTCCCAGGTGCTTGCCCGATCGGGCAAGTGCATTTTTCCAAAATTTAGATCCCTATGTTTTCATAATTTCTTCAGCAACAATTCACAAATCCTGATTGAATGTTTTTATTATATTCAACTATTGGCTTCTGTACATTTACGCATGAATTGGTTATTTTGGGCAAGTAAAACTGTTTTTGGGCAAGTGGTTTTCTTCAATTACTGCCCCTAAAGGACAAGTGCTGAAATTTTTTTAAGGCAAAGACTGACTTAGAACCTTTAACGAAACAGGCTCTAGGGGATCTTTGTCGTATCTTCAATAATCTTAAACCTGTTTAAATACCAAAAATAACAAAAAAGTGTATTTTTATTTCCACAATACTGTGTTCATTTTTAATAGAGCCTAAAGTTTAATGACTTCAAAATGTAGCGAAATAATGCAAATATGTAACTTAGATAATATCAATTTATGATTTAGATTTTTAACAAAGTCAAGGACTTCAAGCATCTTTTCTGCCACTTGAAGAGTTTTTCAGAGTGTTCAGTCTCACGCATATATATATGTTGTATTAGAGCAGTAATCAAAATTAGACTTTTGGATGAACAAGCCTGAATTTTCATACTACCGGGTAATGCTTTGCATCAAATTTTTTAACAAGCCCTGCTATATAACATTCAGAAATTGAGCAAGCCCGGAAGACATTTTACCAATGCAGGGCTTGCGGGCTTGTGTTAATTTTGACCACGGTTAGAGACATCATTTTGATAATTAAATTCCCATTACAAATTAGGCTACTGACTATAGATTTTCATCATGTTAACCATTATTACCTTGTATCGCCGAACATACAAATAGTCCCTATCATACAGGATCCCCAACTGAAATATATAAAGAAAGATTATATTAAGAAAGTCAATAAGCTGTGAATCAAATATGCAAATACAATTATACATTATACTACATGTAAGTCAGACTTGCTGGTTTTACAAAAATTTAAACACGACATCTGACACTTCAGCTGCAGGCAGATTGATGAATAGTCATAAAGCAAACATTCATGGCATGTGAAGTTTAATTGATAAGTGTTCAAAGTTCACATGTATATTCAATGACTGTAATTTAAAGCAGAGGGGGGGGGGGGGGGGGGGGGGGGGGGGGATGGGGGAGGAGGGATGGAGGTGGCTCTGTTTAAGGTGTTTTGGTGGATATTCAACCACACAAATATATGTACTAACTCTTCATTTAAAACAAACGTAGCCAATTTCGTTGCTATACTTTGCCTAGATATGATAAAATAATACAGGTAACAGATTTTGAGAAACCTTAATGTTGGCATTTGATTCATATTGAAATAGTACATTTTAAACAACAATAAAATCATTTCGACAAATCAATGCAGTCAATTAATATGAGACGATTTGATGAACATGCACGAAATCTTACACAAGTTGTTGGCATTTTTTCTTACAAGCCCTATTGTTTAAAATGCAGAATTTGAGCAAGTCTGAAGGCATTAAGCAGTGAAGAGCCCGTGGGAGTGTGCTTATTTCAACCAATGGTTACAATGGTGTCTTTGACCTTTTTGTAATAAATTCTGTCTAAGCCCAAAGCAAGCTTGAACTTGTAGAGAAACTGGGTTTAATTAAAAGCCTAATGTATATATTTGAGGTTGGGAGATCTAATCTCATTCTTATAAAATCATTTTGTATTCCAGCTTGTAGTTTTTTTTCTTCATTTCTATAAATGCAATTGATTATTTCGATTTCCATGTAGACCTCTACTTTTAAAGCTGGTTATCCCTACGACTCTTTCCCTGGTATAAAACGAAGCTACATGTAGGGTTCTTGATGGAAGGGTTATGGAAGCGTGCTGCACCCTGTATTTTTTCATGAGCACCCTTCTGCCCTCATTGTGACCCCTTCTGCCTTCATAGAATGAAATGCTCCAGACTGTCAAATATTTATTTTCCAGTCTTTAAAACTTAAATAAAATTATAAATTTACACACTTCACATATCTGGCAGTTAAAACTTAATATTACTTAAACAAAATTCTAACAATTCTTGCAAAAGCACGCGCATGTCCCTTTTCTGCAGTACTCTGTCTTTTTACTTGGCTACACAGGGTTCAAACAGCCAGACACGCAAAACAATCAAGGAGTTTTCAAGGAGATTTTAAGGACCTTTATTTGATTTTCAAGGAACAACTGGTGGTACTGTTATGCATATTTGTCTTATGTTTTTCCAACATTGTGCCGTATTTCAAAGCAGACTTGCCCAACTGATATTAATAAAGACTTTTATGCAATTTTATATACATTGTTTTGTGCTTATTTTCGAGGTCAACCAGCCAACAGAGAATAGCAAAGAGCTGCAAGCGAAGCATCCACTAAGATCAATCTTTCTTGGAAGATGGACTGTTTACTACAGACACTTAAATGGGAGCAGATCAAGAAATTTAAGGACTATTTCTGAAAATACAAGCACTTTTCAAGGCAAAATAAAAATTTAAGTAGTTTTAAGGATTTTTTTTAGCAAATTTAAGTTTCAGCCAGCAGCATAAATCCAAGTACTTTCTTAGTCTGTGAGAAACCTGCTACACGTACAGAGATTCAATCGAAAGTCAACTTGAATGTTTTTTATACTCACATATTTCCAAACCATTTGGTCCTAAGCTAAAAGCTGAGATTCCAAGAATAACATTTATGACAAGTGAGTAAAATTACGAAATAAAAATGCATTCTGATGATGTGGGTATTAAAGAATGATGCATCCTCAACAGTGTTCTCAAAACCCCCCAGATAGCAGCCATAATGGATGGTTCAAATGACAATTGGGCCCATTCAAGTATGCAAAAATAAGTGAATTGTTAAGGAAAATGCGTAGTAGCTGGTCGGTTACTTTATGGGATAGTTCAACTGAAACTTATTGAGAACCCTACCTCAGAAAGAACTAGGCCCCAGTTCCTTGAAACATCTTAAATCCCTTATTTATAACAGAATTAAGCTAAGTTCACTATTTTTGTTAAGGTATAATTTGTGCCACATTTACATTCTTAAGAATTGCTGAACTTCAAAAGGAAATTATCTGTATGCTTATCACAATTAGCTATTTATTATTTTTATTTAGTTAAATCATGCTTAAGCAAGAAATTTTGCTTAATAAAATAAGCTATTTAAGCGTGCTTAAGAAGTTTCGAGAAATTAGGGCTGGGAATCCAAGACCAGGGATGCTATGGGAATCATTGGGCCGAATGTTCAGAACTTTGTCAACATGCTTTATGAGATCTTTGTTAACTTTTAAACATGAATTATTTGATGATGTGCTCAGATAATTAATTAAATAAAACATAAGCACAGCTGATATAGTTGTCACAAATCTGAAAATTGGGTAATTCCATGCCAAATAACTTCCAAATGTACAACTTGGTTGAATTTAGAAAAATGACAACAGAGTTTATGTAAGTACTATTAAAATAAGAGTGAACGTCACTACATTATTTTTGTTGTAATTTGGATTTCTTTTTCATTGATTGGGAAAAAATCGGACTATATTACTTTGGGAATGCGGTTGATAATAGGACTCTACAAAAGGGGAAAGAAATACTAAGCATATTGCATACTAACGGGGAAATGTGTAGCCCAGTAGACAATCTCTGAGCCTGTCTCCTGATCTTCCGCAACCTTCTCCAGCTGCACTATGTGACGGTCCCATTGCTTACGGTAGTCCAGGTCCAGCTGGTGAAATCATACAAGAATGTTACATGAATGCATACAAAATAGCGATCAAACAGTAAGGGGAAAAAACAGTAGCCAGATCATTGGCTGAGACAAAAAAATGATCTAGGCTAAAAAAATATCCTTTCAGATAAGTTTCATTGGGATCCAGTGACACCATAAGTGTCATAATGTGATTCACAGAGTTCGATACTAACGGCGTCACAGGATCCCAACAACACCACATTACAAGGAGGGACACCAGAACCTTTTTTAGACTTAGGTCCGGTGTTTTGTTGGTACATCATTTTTTAGCATTAAGTAAATAAGGAACCCAAAATTAGTTTAAATTTAAGCAGAAAATTATTCAATGGTAAATAAAATACTTTATTTACATTTTTTAGCACAGGTGGTTAAATGGACTCCAGGCCTCAAGCAGGGACACTTGATTTCAACTTGTTGTGTCCCTTTAGGCATAACCCTGAATCATGAATGTCAATGTACATTGTATACTGCTTGTCTGCTTATCTGGTTTATTTAAAAATCTCTAATGTGCCTCAGATTGATATACCAGTGATCTTTTCCACTATTTCAGGAAAGGTGGCATGCTCTTTGATAGAAAAAAATAGCTTTGTTTTAGCAAAAAAAGTGGAAAAATACTCACATTATTCATGTATAATATAAATTTAACTCGTTTTCAAACCTTTTATTCAACAAACCTATCAACATATTCATTAATTGCATTACTGGTATATTGCTTCATTTGCTGTTAAGTAGTCAAAGCTCCTTTTTTTAAGGGGATTTTTTTTTACCTCAGTAGAGGATTTTCTTTTATACTTTTCAGAAGGGGAATGGGGCCGAATTAGAGCCAAAAAAGGGCCGGACCCCGCCCCTCCCTCCCCATTGTTAACACATGTAGTGAAGGTCACTATTACCTCAACCTTTGACCCCAAAATCAATAGGGTTTATCTTCTGACCATTAGCAATGGGTGTACAGGTATGAAGACTCTACACCTAGCTATTCAAGTCATTGGAATCAAATGTGTGACAATGTTGACGCCAGAAAAAAGAATCCTTATGTGTAAGTCATGTTTCACAGCAGACGCAAATTAAATACAGTCAAAACTAGCTACTCTGTTTTCTCAATGTTCTGGTAACCGGTATGTTGAGCTTATTTTGAATATGTTGTGTTTATCAAGAAATGTTTTGTTTGTCGGTTATATCAATTTTTTGTTATCTCGAATAATTTCCAGCAGTCAAACTTTTAGATAGCGGGTTTTGCCTGTACTGGAAACAAACCTCAGATAATGACTAAAAGTGATAAAAAATTGAAGAGCAAGAATGACATATTTCTCTGCTTATCACTAGAATTTTAAATTTCTTCTGTGCTATTTTGATATTACTCACACTCATTTCAAAATATTGAATGTAAAATAGAATAATAATGCATAATTTGCAGTACCTGAATATTGAAAAACGCTGTTGCTGGAATATCCTTGTATGAGCCATGTACTGGAAAAAACCAGATTGATGAAATACAATGTGTTTAACTATCATTAAAATCATTTTAAAAAAGAATAGAAACTAGCACTTAATCCGAGTTCATGAGTCATTTTTCAAATTTCCCTCCAGCCCCCCTTCCTGAACATTTTGAAATTGAGTGTTTCATTCCCTGCATTCTATGGGCAGTTCAGAAGATGCTTTGATAAATTTTATTTCTAAAACTCAAGAAAAGTATGAATAAGCCCAAACAAAAAGGTTGTGTAAAATATGACAAAGCCTGTAAATCATACATTGACTATATAATGTTATTTTATATAATACAACCAATTAAACTCTCACTTCTATATTTGTAGAGCGATGTACCAGGTACGGGACATCTCCACAGTTTGAAGCTTTCCTTGTTGAAGACCAACTCCCATACATCTCCTGACTTGTCATGGAATGGCGTATCAGCAATCTTGTGGTCAAAGAATGGTCTCAAGTCTTCTTCAATTCTGAAGACAATAAGGATCTATGATCTATTAAATGTTAGAGACATTGTGGTCATATAGCATCTATGATTTATTGTTTTCTTTCAATTCATTCAGTAAACATATCAATTTTCTCCTAAAATAAAAAAAAAAAATGATTTAATTTTCTTGTGAAAATGACATGTAAAATAATTACATTTTACTCTATGCTCCTAAATTGGATTTAAAAGTGAGAGTGAGCTAACATTTCATAACAGTGAATATATCAAATTGTTATTTCACTGTTTCAAACAGTGAATTAACATTTTTATCTCACTGATAAATCTCCAAATCATCAAAAATAATAAAATTAAGCGTAAGACCAGGGGTCGACACTAATCATTTTTCCATGGGATCTCGAAGGGACACCAACATTTGAAATCAGGTGTCCCTTCCTGAAATTAGGAGTCCCTTCCACTTTTTACATTTTTTTCATTGTTGAGCCTGTTTTAATATTAATTCAACATCCTTTTACTTTTCAATTTGTAATGCAAGTATACACCACCATATTATAAATTTATTAGCAGCATGTAATGACAGGTTAGTAGCACTGAATGGCAGTGAGGTATATTTTGGTCTCTAAGTTGGTAGATTGGGTTCAAAAGCGGGAGAATGTCTAAGTCCCTTTTGTTTTCAGTCAAAAACAGAGATGGATAAAATGTAAAGAAAAACTTGATGTTGTTACTATTTTTAGATTTTTGGAAAATACGCATAAAATACATCATGGTTCAGGGTCTTGTCAAATGTCGGTGCTTTTCATTAAGAAACTGTAGGAATATTACATCTGGCTTGTGAAAACTCCAATCAATATTTAGTAGAGCTGTTGATAAATCAATCAGACTGCCCAACAGTCGTAGTGCATACTGGAAGAGCAGACGACCAAAAATTGTGTATACATGTTAATTTTCGCGCCAAAAAGTCATAATTTTTTTTAAATTGATTGAATTAATGAATAAAACCCTGCAAATTTTATTTCATTATTTTTTTATCAAAGCATAAAATATATGTCTTTAAAATTAACAAAGAATATTGATAAGTTGAATGCCAATTAACACAGAATGCTGAATGTAGGATGCTGTTCTTTTGTGTCGTAAATGTTACTGTAAATACTCAAAGGTCGTATCATATTATATAAAAGGTATCACCAGAGTTGGCATCTTTTTGGGCGGTTCTGACACATAAGCAAAACAATTCCACATAAGTATTTTACCGATAATAAATCTTTGTCAGCTCTGACCTTGTTTAAAATGTAAACAACAAAACGGAAGCGTTAACCTGCATGCGCCTTGTGAAATGACCTGTTTATCTATAGATTCATGACGTAACTATTGTCAAATAGTCAGCTATACTTTCGCTTTGATGAGTCTGATAATGATAATTAATAATATCGTTTTGACATGTGCTGTCAAGAAATTTAGGGGAGCCCGAATTTAGGTAATAAATTAATTAAATGCTACTTATTTATTGATATTTAGCGTTAATCAGTCAAAAATTTAAGTGTCCCGACGGAATACCGGACTTCGAAGTTCAGGTGTCCCTCCTGAATAATTGGTGTCCTCGGGATCCCGGGACCCCGTTAGTGTCGAACACTGGTAAGACTATACTTAGTTTTATTTTTTGAGTTGTTAAAATAGATGACATTAAAATGCCAAGTTAGTCAAAAACTTTAAAACATTTAGTGTTGACAGAGTAAAAAAAAATCCGGTCAGGACCTTCAGTTTTCACCATGTCCGAGTTTTCCATGTGATTATACCTTGTCATATCTGTTTCTGACACCCGGTTTCCTTTCCAATCAAAGAATGCAGCTCCTAACAGAAACAACATCTTTTCCTGAGGATTTGCTTTCACAAGACTTGACAACTTCTCTAAAAATTGTGCTGGGGATTTCTTTCCATACAGATTGCGATATAGCTGAACGATTTGCAGGGTACGCTTCACTCTGTGAGCAGCAATCATGTTACATTGTAAACCTACTGCCTTTAACATTGTCATTTGGTCTTGCATAAACTTCATGCACTGACTTTTCCATGCCCCACCCGCTAAACTGGACAACGTGTTCCACTTCGCAAACATTTTCTCCTGTGACTGGCGGCAGGAGCTCTGAAAGAACCTGTGAAAAAACATCTTAAAATTTGACATCTCTGATCGGTCACTAACTAATGCACTAAATGGTTCCGATTTCGCCGAATGTCTTTGAAAGTCGTCGCCAGCTGTCAAACCGTTATGAAAGGTAACCTCGTGTACTTCCGGTCATGTTTCATGGACTCCATAAATTAGAATAAATAATATAGTTAATTTAGTAATATTACTGAATTTACGCATTGTATTATGTTGCATCACTAATATTTAAACATCCCTTTTTAAATTATACTCCAAAATATTGTGTATAGTGGGAATAACTAACTAATTTAACCGATATATTTTTATGAGATAGGTTGTGACCTTGAAAAAAACATAGATCTCGTTGCAAGAAGAAACTACCTTAATGCTCACGGTTACAAACCACAAGTTATATCATAATAAAAATCTATCCTTGGCAACCTCCCATTAAAAGCATCTCGTGGAGTCTGTGTCGGGCCTAAACGAAGTTGCATTTCAAGTTTTATGTAAAATGACTCCTGTTCAAACTTAATTATGAAATTCCAAAAAAATTTTTCAGCCAGAACACTATTTTTCTACAGTACTGCGTATCAATTAAGGAATGAATTGCGGGGTTGATGTCATTATCGGGGTATTAACGCAATTGGGTTGGTCAAAGTACGCGTGGAGTCCTTCGGACTCCACACACATTGACCAGCCCAATTGCTTCATTCGGACTCCACACACATTGACCAACCCAATTGCTTCCTTCGGACTCCACACACATTGACCAACCCATTTGCGTTCATATCCCCGATAATGACATCAACCCCGCAAGTCATTCCTTATATTTACACCAACAGTTCATTATTTCATTCAAGAATTGTTAAAAAAAACAACTTCATTTCATTTAAGAAAACCTTTCAGTAATCCGTTCTTACCCATTCTGTAAATAGAACGACCCGACTATAACCGGAAACATTTTTTTCAAATGACGTCACAATAACGCGGGAAAAGATCAACCACTTGAAATCACGTTAAAACGTAAAAATTGAAACACTTCTGGCACCAATATATTTAAAATATAATAAACTAACACTTTCTAAAATGTTGATTTATATTTTACGGTACCTGCTGACACAATACAACCAATAACAAGATCAATAGCTTTCATGTATACATATTGTTATGCGATGAATTACGATCCGAACATATCCGAAGATGTTGCGTTCATCGATTGATGCACGCAATTGCCGCAAGTTCATTTAAGAAATGGAAGTTGAGGTGTAAATATTTTATTATGAACACTTTGTTTGTTGAATTAACACTAGAATAGCGGAGGGAATGGGCCGTTTTTTACCTCCCATGTGGCGGTGCCGTGTGAATGGGGTGGGTTTTTTTGCGCCAAAAATAGCGGGGAATGGGCCGTGGCTCTGTGCCGGGAAACATCCGTTCTTTTAACGGGAGTTGCCCGCATTTCCCGGAGTTTAACGATAGGCCTTACATAGGATGTCCCCGGGGTGCGGGGGCATTTGAAAGGGTTTTTACCTAGGATTTCCCGCTATTCATAGGACCTGGAATGGGGCGTGGTAACAATTTACTGGTGCATTACCTGGTACTTTTACAACGCATTCGTCATTCCTCTTATCATCTTCAACGACAAAATGTACCACAAAAGCGACAGAAAAGCGGTCCCGTTTTCCGTTCAAGGTCTTGTCAAAATCACCCGGCGCTGCTTTTGTTTTGATCTCAACGCCACCGGCGATTATGACAAAACAGTTTCATAAACTGATGATGCAGAAGAAAGTATTGAAAAATGCCGAGAAAACGACTTATGAAACTGAAAATGTTCTCGGTGCCGATATTTCACAAACGGTGAAGGTGTGCCCATTCAGGAAAATCTTCAATAAAAAAACCCTACTTGAGTTGATCCTATCCTATTTGCCAAACGTTTTTGCTGCATATGATCACCAGCCTGTGACCAGGGAATTTTATGTTTTTTTTAATGATGTGTTCTAACTTCTTATACGTTTGAAAATCAGAGCCAATACCACATTTGAGGACTGTCAGCTTATGGACACCGTAGTTGTCAATCGTACAAGCATGTATGTATGCAAGGTCACCACGACCGTATTGACCTCAAAAACTATAAGATTATCTGCTGGTCATAACCATTTCCCTGCCAAGTTTAAGGACCGTAGGACCAAGCATATTGTGGTTATTAATCGGAAAAGCTTTTTGTGCAAGTTCATCACGACCGTATTGACCTAAAAAACTATAGGGATCATCTGCTGGTCATGACCAACTCCCTGTCAAGTTTAAGACCGTACGACCAAGTGAACTGTAAATGTTAATCTGTTAAGCTTTTTTGTGTCCACGGTCTCTTACCTCAAAAACAGGTAAGAACCGTATGACCAAGAATACTCTAGTTAACAATCGGACACACTTTTGTGTTCAAAGTCCCCTACCCCGGTGACCAACACTGTATTCGAGAGAGTTACTTGAAAGCAAAACGAGGAACAATCATAAACATTGAAAATATCACATTTATTTAAAATAGTATAAATTGTTTCATATAATTGTAGGAAGATTGTAAACAAATAAAACAAACACAACATCAGATCAATTGGAAAAACACAATCTAGCAGTCAGGGTCATAATTACATGTTTACTAAACCCCTTTAATGAGGCTTACGGAATACGTCTCATTATTATATGTACACATTCACATGGATTTATAAGGAATGAAAATCACAGACTACTATGGAAGCGTCTATCGTATTACTCATGACATGTTATTTCGTAGTCTTGTCGACTTGGCAAAATTTTCGTAATGGTTAAATATTTAAAAAAAAATGGTTTGATGTGACAAAGCCGCAAAGCCATTCATTATGAGAAAGTACATACAAACAATCATTAAGTATTTTAGTGGTTTACATGATATTGTGTAAAACACCCACTAACTAGACCAGCCACTATTTATATTGATCATCCGCTTCACCTGATTTAATTCAATAACGGCTTACTGCTGATTTACTGAAATATATGTATTGGAAAACATAGAAATACTGCATTATCATTCGATAAAATATAATGTTGACTACTAACAGTTACTGGGTGAATATTTCGATTCATGTTTGTGGGAAATAATGTTACTTAATTAAGGAATGAATTGCGGGGTTGATGCCATTATCGGGGTATGAACGCAGTTGGGCTGGTCAAAGTGTGTGGAGTCCGAAGTCTTCGTTTAAATGATCTTCACATTGTATCTTCAAAAAAGGCGACATATTCAGTTCATATATGAACCAATCGATATATACATGTGATAACACGTTGTGTTATAACTCGTCATGGTGATATAAAGCAAGTGGACAAGACTACATAATCACATCCTCAGTGTATACGATATACGCTTCCATAGACATAAACAGTCGTAATATTGCGATATAAAGTTATATTAATAAGAATAATGTGACGTGATAGAGGCATGAACATGACGTCACTGAATTAGGTAGGACGTCATACTTTACAATTAACAACATAATTTATACATATGTATAGAGAAATAAGCATATATAAATACAATTGAACGTTTCGGTCATTTTGATCCGTAGGTAAATCGAATGTCCAAATACGCATTTACTAAAATACCATGTCAGCTTAAGTTAAGATTGTTACATCTGTTCATACTAGTACTCAACAATAACATAACCAACGTAAGTAATTGAGATCACTCAGTAAAACATATAAGAATTCACCAGAATATTCAAATTTACAGAAAATTCCATTTCTAACACACACGTTGGGTGATTGTATAGTAGTGGGAAAAATTTAACAACGTTGTTAACGTCATTCTTGTTATCATCATTAAATTGTTGTTAACGACATTGTTGCTAGCGCCATTTTTGTTAACGCAATTGTTTTTAACGCCATTGTTGTTAACGTAATTGCTGTCAACTCATTTTTGTTTACATCAATGTTGTTAACGTCAATGTTTTTGACGCCATTGTTGTAAACGTCATTGTTGTGAACGCCATTGCTGTTAAGCCATTGTTGTTAACTTTTAATCGGGAATTATAATTTGATCAGCTCATATAATTAAATAAACAAGCATAGCCGAATCCAGTGTTAACAGCGGTGTGGTTAATAACGTTGCTAACTTTAACACAGTTCTGAACAATCGACACTTTAAAGAAACGCTTGATCATTCGAGAATGTTCACTCAACTACACACTAATTAATAGAACGTGCACTTACTTTTACAAACAGGTGAAAGCTAGTATCGGTCAGGGATACGGTGATTCATTTTTATTTCTTATAGTATAATTATGCATACTTAGTTTGTATTGTGGATATAATGATATAACCCATTTTTGACCAATTATCCATGCACCTATGCTTTAAATACTTTAAATATACGTCCTCTTATTAAAGGGAGTTAAATACATTTACTGTTTTAGACAGTTTAAAGAAACCCTAGAACAACGGTAAAAAACGCATCAAATTTAAAAAAATAAAAAATCCCCATCGTAAGCTCCGGAAAGAGCCGAGCGTGTTCTGATTGTACTTAACACTAAGAAATGTCAAAAATGTAGAGCAATTTTATACATTGTAAGTGAACGTGTTTACAATAAATGCCAATAACACTTTGATAGTAACAATTGCTAGTTTTAATACAAGGACTTTTCAATATATTATAAATATAATTTAATATTATAATTTGCAGCTGGAGTCTCTTGAAAGTCAAAATCTCCGACTCAAAGGGCTAGTGCAACTTTGTTCAGAACTAATATAACAACAGACCGATTGTTTAGTTCTTTGTTAACGTTAACAACATGATAAACGGAATCGTTGTTAAATTGTTAACTATATGCTCACATATTTAAATATAAAAAAGTACTGGTACAGTGGAAAAAGCCGTCTGAAATCTTGTTAGAAATAAGCTAGTAAAATAGCAATTTGAAAGTTAACAACGACGACGTTAACAACGTTGTTAACTTTAACAAAGTTCACAACAATCGGCCAAATATAAGAAAGGTTTCAAAAAACAACATGTCCTTGTACTTTAACGTGTAGCTTCCGGTTCATGATAACTGATTTGCAAATTAGTAAAACAGGTGTCTGCGATTGATTTTCAACTTGTACTATTAATTAAGTTGGCGTATTTTCCATAATTAATATTCCTCTTGTTGGATGCATGCCATTCTAAAGTGGTACAATGTAAAAGTAGATTAAATGGCGTACCTTGCTCCTTATTCAATATCCAACTTAGATTGAACTAAATGATTAGACTCTAAGTGTTTTGATTGGTCTGTATATATAGCTGACCAATAGCGTGACTAGAATCACTGAAAATAACATTCGGAACTCCTCGGCCATTTTATAACGAAAATAATCTCGGATGTATGCCGGTACATCAGTTGAAGTAGTTCGTGAAATTTTGAATAACATCATTAATTAAATGTAACATTTAAACGTGCATTTATATATCTAAGTTTAAATTGATTGCCAGTGCAGTGTATTATTGCAAATATAATTAACGTACATTAAGTTTAACTTCTTAATTGAAATTACTACTCGATCTTGCAGCGTAGTTAAAATGTAAAGATTTCTTACATTGTAAATTGTCCATATGCATCCGAGGTTGATTTCGATGGAAAATGGCCACCCAGTTCCGAATGAAAATAAAATGAAGTATGGCCCTAGATGACGTAGTGCACAAAAATAATTCCCCACATACAAGTACCCGTTCATGTAGAATAGTGCAATCTCTCTTACACCAAGACAAGCATTTTTCTTGAATAACGACTACATGAAGAATGATCTATGACAACATCAGGTTAAGGAATTTTACTTTTCGGTCTTTTGCTCTGGGATAAAAACAACTTAAAACAGCAACTCAGTCTTTTGACTGTTAATAAACTACACAAAGCGAATTATGACTAAAACAATTATTACCTATTTACATTTCCTTATGAAATAACTAATATTCAACATGTATAAATATGCTTTATGTAAGTCAATATTTTAATCATTCTATTTTTATACTGTAGGCAACTTTTCGTTAGCATGTTTGTATTATTTCCGTCAGTACGCCTGTAAGATTTTCCTCAGATCCTCATGGAACATCTCCGTCGGTACTCCTGTTACATTTCCGTTTGTATTCTGTATAATTTCCGCCATTTCTCCTGTTACATTTTCGTCAGTATTCCTGTATAATTTCCGTCATTTCTCCTGTGACATTTCCGTCAGTATTCCTATATAATTTCCGTCATTTCTCCTGTATAATATCCGTCAGTATTCCTGTATAATATCCGTCATTTCACCTGTAACATATCCGCCAGTTCTTAAGTACCATTTCCGTCATTTCTCCTGGTACATTCCCGCCATTTCTCCTAGTACATTTCCGCCAGTTCTTCTGCAATTTGTCCGTCAATAATCCTGCGCATTTCGGCAGTGCCGACAGATAGATCATTAGCTTAGTATTTGCAGCAATACAATACAATTTTAAAATCTTGCTAGTAATAAGCAAATAAAGTAACGATTTGAGAGTTAACAACGATGACGTTAACAACGTTGTTAACTTTAAGTTCTGAACAATCGGCCTAATATATTATGCCACCGCCAGATAAACATATCTGCATGGTATAAAATCTCCTGGAATGGTCCTTGCACTGGTTTTGCACTCAGAAATTATTGCACTGGTCTGATTTTATAGTTTCTCGGCAGCAAACAAAGTCATCTACATTTTGGTGTGCCATGCGTACAAGCAGCACCACTAACCGTCGACCCTTGTGTCAATGGAAATGTTTACGTCAGCAGCCACGTGAACCATTGACAAGATACGCCGTATATAAGACAGCCGCGATGCACCAGACGGTTGATGTCAACACGTCGCATCCTCCAATTATCCGTCCATTGTCGCTCACCCCTTGCCGATCTTAAATATCTTTTTCCACTTGGTTCCGGACGTGGCTGATGGGGAAGGGCTGGCAGGGGGTTGGGCCAGGGCTCCGGGGCCTGTGTAGCTGGGCTGCAGGGGTAGGTTGATAGGCGCACTCGTGGATGGCGAAGGAACTGCGGAACAAACGGAAACAGTTAATCAACGTGTGTTTTCTCTCATTTGATAGTTAAAAGCTGCACTCTCACAGATTTACCGTTTTGACAACTGCCTTATTTTCTGTCTTGGAATGAACCATTATTTGCGTAATTACCTGCATACCAGTGATATAAGACTGCTGACAAAAGATCAGATCGCAGATTTTCATATTTCCATTAAAAAATAATGTTTTATGGCTAAAAGCGTTACTAACGGTTTAAGAAAAATGCATACAACATCAATTTTTTAAACTTAAATTTGAAAATCTGCCATCTGATTTTTGTCATCAGTCTTATATCACTGGTTTCCATGCATTTTCGCATAAATTGGCTTGTTCAAAGACAAACAATAAACAAGTTGTCAAAACGTTCAATATGTGAGAGTGCAGCTTGAACAACGAACATGCTTTAGCATGGAGCGATATTTAATAAAACAACACATTTTTTTTAAATTTCAAATAATTTTATCTGTAATCCTTTTTTCCTGTCACACTATTTCCCAGGAAAAACAAACACTATCAGTACATATAATAATAAAGACCATTCAATTCAAAACATTTTTACAACGGGTATACTATTATCAGTGTGTGTATACAACGTGATAAATTGCGTCATAAATGCTACGACGGAAGGCAAAATTTTGCTTCGAATGAAGACTAAACAAAGATAACTTCACTATTTCTTCACCATTTGCGATCAAACATAGCGCAGTCTACGCCGCTGACGGAGCCCCGCCTTCGGTCTTTTACCAGAGTTTGATTGACAGTTTAGTTTCTTCAAACATTTTGACAAACCTTTTCACAATACGGCCGTCTGACGGTGCACTGTCAAACATTATTTTGGAAACAGGTTTGTCGAAGTGTTTGATTAAACTATTTACCTTATCAAACTTCGGTAATAAAACGAAGGCGGGGCTCTTTAAGCGGCATAGACTGCCCTTTGTTTTATTTAAAATGGTGTAGTCAAAGAAAAGTTATCTTTGATTTAAGTCTTCATTTTAAGCAAAATATTGCCTTCCGACGTAGCATATATGACGTCATTTATCACGTGGTATACACACACTGTATTATATACGTACTTGACGGTGGTCGGGATATCGACAGGCTTTCGTCGGCCGTGGATGACGTATCGGACTGGTCTGAGCGGCTAAGCTTGGAGCAGAACTTCCGGGCAAGGGAGGAGGACGTCTGGGGGAGAACCGGCCCCTTCACACAAACGCTCTTTTTCTTCCGGTCAGACTGTAGGCGGGGGAACAAACACTTTTTATGATATATTTTCAAGTTGAATATATATAAAATGTATGCTTATTAAAAATAACGTAACGCCTATACTGTATATTTGGAGACTAAAATTAGTGTTTAAAAACATACTGTTATGAAATCAGTCAATATTTTTTTCAATCTGTCAAGCAGCAGAAATTAATACTTAAACCTATTTGTTGTTGCTACATTTTTTATGTTATAATGGTATCATGTTTATACGATATATTTTAACAAAATAAATGGTATTGGTTTCATCAATTATGACCAGGGTTAAACGACGCTGATTACGTCAATAGCATATAACAATACCTCAATTTCTTTTTCAAAAAAAAACACACACACGACAAAATGACACACGTACTGGCTTCTACATACATGTATTTAACAGAGAGTGTTTCACATCAGCGTTTAGCTATTTTCCCAATCATGACAAGTAAATTAGTGTAATCTAACCGCTAAGTCTTGGTCAAACTCCACCATATCACGGTCCACGAGGACAAAGCGCCCGGCCGTCTTCCACTCGTTCTGGGACTGATAGACGCTCTCATCCGCTGAAAGGATGCGGCGAAGCACTTTCTCGCTGTCCCGCTTCTTGCCGGAAGAGGAGGACTCTGACTGGATGTCGAGCTCCTCTAACAGGAAGAAGTTCCTGGGGTCCTCCTCGCCCGATCGATGCGCCTTCCGCATCGCCTGTTAAAATATAGCGGGGTTTATTTCTTGAAAAAAAAGTTCCCTTAATCATAGCGCATCATCCTCTAAATTAAAGTTAAACTGTATTAATTCAACGATTTATACTTCACTTTCCTTTGAAAATTAGCTATGACTCAACATTTCCACAGGGAAGAAACATACATTATTGACGCAAGTAACACACACACAGGAGGTGGTGGGGGTAACGCGTTATATATTATATCGACATAGAAAACAAGAACGAGGAATAGGGTAAGCTCTGTACTATGGTTACCTGTGTAATTATGTACTGAAAATTGGAGGAGATATCGGCTTTAAATATGATGTAGTGCTGGTCGTGGGGATACGTTGTACACGTGCATAAGGCGGATGGGGTAAAGCGTAATACATTTACCTAGAGAGCGAGTTCGGGAGTTAAGATCAGTTCATTTACAATGGTTACTTGTGTTTTAATGTATTGTGTATATGAGGAGATATTGGCCTTAAAGATGTTAAAGGGCTGGTCGGGGGATACGTTAATTGTACACGCACATAAGAGGTGTGTGGGATATTGCCGTATATATAAACATAGAGAACGAGAACGAGGGGTAAGGTTAGAACATTTCTAATGGTTGTCTTTGTATTGACTGGCTGTGAAGTGCAGGAATTATTGGCCTTAAATATGTTGTAGGGCTGGGCAGGGGATCCGTTGTACATGCACACGAGGTGGGTGGGGTAATGCGTTATATATTAACCTGGAAAGCGAGAAATATGGATAAGGTTCGAGCATTTAAAATGGTAATCATTGTATTAATTGTCTTATTCGTGTAGGAGTCATTGGCCTTAAATACGTTGTAGGGCTTGTCGGAGGACACGTTGTACAAGCACACAGGGTGGGTGGGGTAATGTGATATATTTATAGATAAAGGAGTTGCTAATAAGTACAATGGTTAACTGTGCAATTATCACCTTCGCGGCGGAAAAGAAAGAGGCTTTATAAAACGTGTAGGGCTAGTCGGGAGATACACACATGCACACGAGGTGGGTGGGGCAATGCGTTATATATACGGATAAAAGGATTGCTAATTAGTTCAATGGTTACCTGTGTAATAATGTCCTGCGCGGTGGAGGATATAGGGGCCTTAAAGATGGTGTAGGGCTGGTCGGGGGACACGTTGTATACACAGACAAGAAACATGTGCTCGTCGCGGTCCCAGTCACCACTTCCACTACCACCCACACCGCCCTCAAATTTCCGCTGTGGGAGGGACAAGAACGATGCGGTATTAAATATGCACGAATGTGAATCATCTGAATTACGAAGTGTCAGACAAAAAAAAATGATACCAACTCCTCACAGAAACATCAACTATCTATTTAAAGTTGCACTCCCACTAGTTGACCGTATTGACAACTTTATAAAAAAATGTCTGGGAATGAGACAATTTGTGTGAACATGTCTGGAAATCAGTGATATAAAACTACTGACAAAAGATCTTTCATATTTACGTTTGGAATTGATGTTTAAAGGATAAAAGCGTTACTAACACTTTAAGAAAACTGTTGTTTTTTTCGGCAATTTTTCAAATAAATCGAGATTTGTTCTTAAGTGAGTTATCTTATATGACAGGACTGATGGCATTGATGCCAAAATCATCTGATTCTGTGCCAAAAAATAAAATAAAAGTCAACACTGTCAATCTGCGAGAGTGAAGCTTAAAGCTGTTTTCCAGTGCTTTATGTACGTAAATATACTGTCCGTTCAATAAAGGATCTAAACTATTATAAGTATTTTTGAGATTCTTTTAAATTCTGGTTTGCGATGGCTGCGTTTATAGCATTGTCAAAGTAAATCAACTAACCCTGTTTTCTTTCGCCAACATAGAAGTCACCCACGCCCTGCTACTAGGGTCCTGAAATTTGCAAGATCAATATATACATACGATAGTACTATGTTAACGTCTTAAAACAATGTGCCTTGTTAACCAGTGTGCGTATACCAAGTGATAAATTACGTCATATATGCTACGTCGGATGGCAACATTTTGCTTAAAATGAAGACTTAAAACAAAGATAATTTTTCTTTTACTACATCAGTGTGTGTATACCACGTGAAAAATTACTTCATATATGCTCCGTCGGAAGGCAACATTTTGCTGAAAATGAACACTTAAAACAAAGATAACTTTTGTTTTTCTACACCAATTTAAATGAAACAAAGGGCAGTCTATGACGCTCAAAGAGCCCCGCCTTCGTTTTATTACCGGAGTTTGATAATGTGATCAGTTTTATCAAACACTTCGACAAACCTAATTCCAAAATAATGTTTTGACAGTGCTCCGTCAGACGGCCGTATTGCGAAAAAGTTTGTTGAAGTGTTTTAAGAAACTAAACTCTCAATCAAACTCTGGTAAAAGACCGAAGGCGAGGCTCCGTAGGCGGCGTAGACTGCGCTATGTTTTATTTAAAATGATGAAGAAATAGTGAAGTTATCTTTGTTTAAAGGCTTCAATCGAAGCAAGATATTGGCTTCCGACGTAGCATTTATGACGCAATTTATCACGTGGTATAAACACACTGTTAACACTCATTTTGTTTTTATTAATGAATAGAAATGTGTTGGCTCTGATTAATGCATCCCACGTTAGGCTCAACAACAAATACTTAATTCAACAGATTTTAACTGTTCTATGGCCGTATTCATAAAACTTCTTAATGAACTTTTTCAGCAAAAAAGCTTTATGAATGCGGTCCCAGATTTCATCTTTGCATACATGTCAAGGAAACCAATATATCCTTAGTCCTATTATATATCCGACCTCCTTTACCTCAGCACTTTTCACACTGTTCTTGGCTTATTTTTATTGAGTTTATATGACGAGATATTCCCCTGGGGTAAATTTGCGCACACGGGTAAATCAGTGCATGTAAACGCGTAAACCAAAGGGGGTAAATTTACCACAGGAGCAAACCTCTCATATACTAATAAACTGATTCCAGACCTCTGTTTACTTTTTTAATTATTAAATAATATCATGTAGTTGTTAAATGACAAACTTACGGTGCTTATCTTTCTGAGAACGAACTTGCCGGCGCCCTTCCACCTATTCTGTGCCTGTAGAACTTTCTCGGACATTGACAGTATCCGCTGTGAAGATGATCGCTCTTGGTCCTTCTTTTCCCAGCCGTGCTGCACATCTTCTACCATCACGTGGTCCGCCACCTTCTCCTCGCCGCGGCCTGCCTTGTTCAGCGCCTGTAGGATGGTACAATATTACACATTAGAAAATGTGGAAAGTATCCGAAGTGAGGAATATCGCCCATGGCCATTTTTCTTCCGGACGTGCTGACCATTCTCTACCATCACGTGATCAGCCAAACTGTTCCCGCCGGTACCCGCCTTGTACAGTGCATGTGGAATAATCAGTGATTTTCGTCGATGAGAGCTTTCTATGGCATTTAAATGATAAATAAGACACCAATAGCAGACGAGATACAGTCGAACCCCGTTGGCTCGAACTCGCTTGGCTCGATTTCCTCGTTGGCTCGAACAATATGTAAGGACCGATTTCTTTCGACTGAATGAAAGCTTTTCCGATTGCGTCGAATTTCACGAGGCTCAAGGTATTTTTGCCGGTCCCTGGGAGTTCGAGCCAACGGGGTTCGACTGTACGTCGTTACTGGCTTTTGCACGGGATATATTTTTTGAGGGCAGCTGGAAACACAACATTTGTGCCATACTTTTTCTTGCATTTCAAGTACCTTCATTTATTTACGTAATGTATCTTATCCACCACAATATAATGAGTCGACACTTATTAACATCGACCATCGCCGCATACATGTATCTATATACCTGTTGTATGGCGTCGTACACGGACGTATCCTGTGTGACCTTGAGGATGACGTACTCGTCCGGGGCCGTCACACCGAACACGCTGATAAAGAACATACGCCGCTTCAACTTTGTGCCCACTGGGTTGATCAACTGAAATGATTTGAAGAAACTGTATGGGCATGTCCTCATTTTTTCTGTTAAATGGTCGATATAGAGAAAATCTGTAGTCTAAAACTGCATTTTAGGGAGAGAGTGGTCTAGTGGAATAGGTGTCCGCCTCTCACTCAAGAGGTTGTGGGTTCGATCCCCACCAGGGGTACTTTCTCATGGCCTCGCAAAATGGACACCAGTACTGGTTTTTACCCAGGCTACGGACTCAAACACTGATTCTATAAGCTATCGGTTTTCGTCAAAATCGAGCTAAAAGAAATGAGTAAAAGCAACACTAAAACTGCATTTACACTTTTACATATTTCATGGATTGTAAAATGCACCTTTTACGGAAGAAATATTTTTATTACAAAATAAAATGTGGCAAATTATAAGGAGTGTTAAAACTAAAATACTGACGGCTGGAACCCTTTAACAATAGTTGATGTATGCTCAAATGTCATTGAAGTCCACGATTTTGGAAAGCGTTAGAAACGCAATTCAGTAAAAGGCGGTTCATAACTTTGTCCAAGGTATCGAATCAGACATAAAAAGACATAGATATGCTATCAAAAACTATACCAAAACTCTTTTTATAGCATACCGAGAAAACCACACGAGCAGACGACAATATCCAAAATACTCACGTGGACTTCCTTGCCGTCCTTGCCGCCGTCAGGCGTGTCCTTGACCCGGGAGAAGACGGACTTGAGGGAAGCGGAAGTGGTCTCTGTTGTGTACTCCAGTCGGCCGCATGTCTCCATGTTCGGCTCCTCCTCTTTTGAGAAGATGAAGAGTGTCCCTAGCTCGAGCGCCTGGTTGCTAGGGGAACGCAAACGCACGTGACGGTAACCTGGGACAACGACGGGAAAAATGGTCCTTTATTTTTCAATGTTAGTTTAAACATATTATATTTTACAACGATTGTAAAGAAAGTTATGATAACTTATATTAAGTCACTCTCGTTGGTACTATGTTGCGCGAGAGTTTGGTTTTGTGTTGTCGGGGAAACTCACTAGGGCTTGGTGACCACAAACCAAATTCGCATGTACCATGGCCGGGAATTGAATCCGGGTCACCTTTATGAGAAGGGAGTGCGATAACCACTGCACTTACCATACGATTTTAGCATATGTCTAATAACAAGACAAACTAAACTGAAAGTATGGTATTATGCACTGAGTATTAACTTCCACTGAAATATCGAATAGATATTTGCAACTAAAACAATTTTAGTCGAAACTCGTTGTGTCGAACTCTGTTATCTCGATGTTCTGGTTATGTCGAACATGTATTCAAATAGTTCGGATAATCAGACATGTTTTGTTTTTCGGTTATATCGAATGTTCGTTTTCCCGAAGTTTTTCTCGAGGTCCCAACGCCTCGACATCAATCAATATTCTTTTTATCAGACATTTAAAACGCGATTGATATCTATTGAAAATACAAAACTGATTAATTAAAACCACAGGTTGAAGTTATCAGCTGATGTTATACCTGGTCGCAGACATTTCAGTGGAATGACTCTCTGGGAAACAATGTGGTTGGTGACGGTATCCATGACAACAAAACGAATAAACGCCAGCTCCGAGTTCATGACCTGAAAACAAAGATGAAGTCACTTTTACTCCACTCAACTCAACTCAAATATAGTATTAGTTTACAGTTTAGCAAATACACGTGGAAACACGATACAAAGCTATAAATAGAACAATTAGGGGGGCAGTAAGATAATAAAACCCAATGCGGGCAATTTGTAAGCCAAATAATTTCAGGGCGGGCAGTGTGTAAGACAATTATACAACAAACGTGCATTTTTTAAGGCAATTAAACCCAAGGTAGGCAGTTGGTAAGCCAAAATACCCAAAGGCGAGCAGTTTGTAAGCCATTAACAACCCCCCCCCCGCACCCCTCCCCCAAGGCGTTCGCAAGTTTTACCCCACGAAAAGTAGAGTCTGACCGCATACCTGCAGTGTAAACACGTCGTTCCATATGGGATTGAGTGAATTACGGGGTATCACCCTGGTCTTGTACTTTGCGCAGTCCGCGGGGATCCCTATCACCTCCACCTCCACCTGGGTGCTTGCCGAATAGTTCGGGCATACGTACTGGCCAGATATCACCTTCAAACATAGATACATAGAAGTTAAAGATTGTGTTGTATTACACTTATTAAACTTTGTGGACAAAACGAAGCGGTCATAAAATCATAAAACCACCATCATTAAGTATTTGTTTGTTAAAGATTTGCCAGTACTTTTACCAGCCAGCCGATATGTCCACAAGCGGATCCCGTTTTGGGCCCCAACACCCCCACCCCAGTTAAAACATTTAGTAATGTTTTTTGGGAGTTCGTTTTTTTCAGGATAGCTAGATAGGTATTCGCACTAATAAAAGATTGACGCTAAACATAAAAAAAAACAATTTAGTACGGCCTAAGAATTTTCACCTCCCCAAGATTATATTTCTACACTTTTGTAACTAGAAACTTGTAAATAAACGTCACATTATTGACACTTGACTCACATGCAGAATCAGGACGAGCGTGTGCAGCCCGTCGAACTCCTTGTCAAGCGGATTGAAGTGGTTATACATCACGTGACTCTTGTCCCACGTGACCGCCGGTTTGAGCACATATCCGCTCTGTCCGTTCTGTTCGAACATCGCAGAATTGATGGCCGCCGCGGTGTCTGAATGATGTGATAAATGCAATGCTAGTTTATACATGTGTAATTATGAACATTTCTGTTACCTTCAAATGTTTCAAGATTGTTAATACATTGTATGTTCTCATAACAATAAAGTGCTTTCTACGACGTAGGCGCATTACCATTTATTTTGGGTAAGTTCAGAGTTACTCACAATATTTAAGCTTTCACGTGCGCTACATCAAATTCACACTGACCGAGCAAGCCACTGTTTATGACTTCCACTTCACCTGATTAAAATCAATAATAGCTGACTGCTGAATTACTGCCTTCTCATTGTACAACATAAAATGTTCGCCCGTTCGGAACTCCTCGGTCATTTTCCATCGAAAACAACCTGAGGGTACAATGTCAGAAATTTAACTACGCTGCAAGTTGATCGCGTAGCAATTTCCATGCAATGATTATAATTAGTAATGGCCGACCCACTTGTCTTACCTTCTGTTTGGTAGTTGAGCGCGACCATCTGGATGCCAAAGGCCCAGAACAGTACTGGGTTGAAGTTGGAAGAGTCTATTCTCATTGCTGCAGGGTAGGTTCGCATCAGCTGTTTTTCCGTATGACTTGTAACATTTGGTCAAGGGCTACTTTCTTACTCATGTGTGTTCAAAAAATTCATTTGAGGCTAAAGGGTCGGGGAGTTATTTAAGGCCTAGTTGAAAGGCCTAGTTTAAGAAATGTTTGGCATGATAATCCCCTGGTGTGCATCTCCTGCTAATTGTACTGGTGTCGCAGAAGGGGCCAATTTCCTGTGTATTCGTTTATTGGCTCAGGGCCAATTAGGGTCCATTTCTATAATAAAACCTTCAAAACTGCACAGCAGGATACTCAGATCGGAGTACCTGATAAGCGGGATAAAGGCAAGTAGATTAAGATCAATACACAGAGGTTGTGTACTGTACACAGATTTGGGGGGGGGGGGTCACTTATAGAAGGCTTAAACTAGGCCTATAAGCATTGGGGATGGAAGTTGATTTTGTTTTATAACTAAGACTACAATTTACAGCCAACTGGTTGGAGCCGACTTGAACACAGTTTGCCATAATGAGCAATGGGATGTTTAAAATATGTGGAAAATTGCTCTCATTTCTTTTACAGTAAGCAAAACGCATTGATTTTTTACGATTTGTAGATCGGATACAGTGTATTTATGCAACATACATACACTAGTCATATATGCCTGTTAATAAGTGAAAAATAATCTTTATAGCATGTCGCTCACAGTTACCAGTCCCAAATTGTCATTTTTTTCTTATGTTTGATTGCACGAAAGATGACAGGTTGGTTTATAAGGCTAAGGTTATCAAACTCGCTATCAACCAAGCGTCAAACCTTGACATAATGTTCATGACGTCATATCAAATTAAGACGTCATATAATAATTTGGATATTATCTCGTTTAGTGCATCGTAATGTTAGTGTTCACTTTTTGCCATCTTAAGAAATTTGACCTGGCTACCTCGATCTGCTAAAGTGTAGCAATCAAAGATGATAAGATAACTTAAATCTTAATAACGCCGTTTTATTAGGCATTCTGCTATGATAAAGGATACTTGATGACTAGGTTAGGGTTGCGCCTACACAGCTGTTTGGCCTTGTTCTCGTTTAGGGAGGAGACGAGGTAGCAGGAAGGAGTAGAGTCTGGCCGCTTCTGACGAAGGGAGATACCCGTGTTCATGTTGTGGTCGGGACGGTCTGAAAGAGTTAAAACATATGCTATAATGTTCTTCTGAAATATTTAACGAGACAAGGTAGCAGGAGGGCTGGGTATCTGGCCGCTTCTGACGAAGGGAGATACCCGTGTTCATGTTGTGGTCGGGGCGGTCTGAAAGAGTTAAAACATATGCTATAATGTTCTTCTGAAATATTTAACGAGACAAGGTAGCAGGAGGGCTGGGTATTTGGCCACTCCCGTTGTAGGGAGATGCCAGTGTTCATGATGTGGTAGGGACGGTTTGCAAGAGTTGAAATTATACATAAAATGCTCGTCTGAAACTTTTAGGCAACAATGCAGTTTTTCTGAAGTTTGGAGGAGACAAGAGATATTTTCATTGTTCACTGGAGTCTGGCCGCTTCTAACAGGGAGAGAGATACTGGCCGCTTCTGACAGGGAGAGAGATACCCGCGTTCATGTTTTGCTCGGGATCGGGACAATCTGAAATAGTTGTAAATAAATAAATAAATGCAAAGCTCTTCTGGAACTTCGAGGAAACAAAGTAACAGAATGGCACGGAATCAGATCGCTTCTGACGGAGATAAATTGTTAATGTTCATGAAGTGGTCGGGCCGCTTTTGACGAATGGAGCGCCCGTGTTCATGAAGTGGTATGACCGCTTCTGACGGAGGGAGATGCAAAAGTAAATGATGTGGTCGCATCGATATGAAAGAGGTATACACACATTACTACAATGCATTTCTGAAACTTCTGAGGAGACATGACTGCAGGAGGACGCTGAATCTTGCCCGTTCTGACGAAGAGTGATCGGCAGTGTTCATGAAGTGGTCGAGACTGTCTGTAAAAGGTATAAACTACAGTCGAACCCCGTTGGCTCGAAGTCCCAGGGACCGGCGAAAATACCTCGAGCGTCAGCAAATTCGAGCCAAGCGGGAATGCTTACCTTCAATATAAAAAAAAATCGGTCCTTTACAAACAGTTCGAGCAAACTAGGAATTCGAGCTATGCGAATTCGAGCCAACGGGTTTCGACTGTATACAGAAATATGATACAGTGATCTTCTGAATCTCGGCTTTCTAACTGTTAAGGAGACCAGCTACCTGAAGGGAATGGAAACTGGCATCTTCTGACGAAGGGAGATACAGTCGAACCCCGTTGGCTCGAACTCGTTTGTCTCGCTATCCTCGTTTGCTTGAACTGGATGTAAAGGACCGATTTCTTTATACTGGAGGTAAACATTCCCTCTTGGCTCGAACACCCCGAGGCTCGAGGTATTTTTGACGGTCCTTGGGACTTCGAGCCAACGGGGTTCGACTGTACTGTGCTTATGTTGTGGTCGGGTGACATATGATATTCGGAAATGTCAGTTACAACTTCTTCATATTTGAGGTTTTTGTTTCAATTATAGTCAAGACGGTTGCAACAGGATGATGGGGAAAAGATTCAACTAAGGTAAGCTTATAAACTTTGAAACCAGTATAAGTTTGTGTGAGTATTATTAATGAAGAACTTAGTAAAGGGGATAACCTAGGGATGATGGAGGTGTGCTGCTGGCCCCGTGCATCTTCTTAGCGGCACCAGTCTTGACGTAACGTTGCTTCAGCGACGAGTTCGGGCTGACGTTCAAACCTGAAAAAATATGAATGTATACAGAAGCAAAACAATATTAATAGTACAGAAAGTACATTTTTCTAAACACAACTATATAGCGAAATCATACATAAGAAAAGAAAACGTCTGTGCGTTGGGGGTGCATTCGAGTGTGCTAGCTTTTGTGCGTGCGTGCGTGCGTTCGTGCTCGCTTTTGTGCGTGCATGCGTGCGTGTGCGTGTGTGTGTGTGTGTGTGCGTGTATGTGTGTGTGTTTTCTGTGTTTGTGTGTGTGTGTGTGTGTGTGTGTGCGTGCGTGCGTGCGTGCGTGCGTGCGTGTTTGTGTCTGTACATTGAAATGACGTTAAACTTCTAACACATCCAAAACAGATAGATATATAATGGAATATGAGCACGTGACGTTAAAACAACATACCTCTGAACTTTACAGCCTGCAAATACACGACCAGGTCCGACAGCTCCTTGGCAATCTGACTGGCCTTCTTGGTCTTCTTGGCGGCCTGCTGAGCGCTTCCGCCGGTCGCCGCCGCCGCCGCCGCCTTGGCTTCCGGTATCTCTTCGTCGAACTGCCAGTCGAGTTCCGGGTGGCTCTGTGGCCTTCCCTTGCTGCTCTCGCCGAATGAAGAGGAAGTGGGCCTGAAGAAAGAAAACAAATACATAACATAATCTTGATAAGCTGTATGTATACCTATAGCTAACTCTACTTAAGATTTACATCATTGAATTACATCATTGAGGACATAAGGCCATCAATATGTTTGCTGTTTGTATCACAGTCATCTTCTTATTAAGACTTATATTCGTTTTATGAATTTATACCCATTTGAGTTCAAATCTCATACAGTCGAACCCCGTTGGCTCGACCTCGCATGGCTCGATTTCCTCGTTAGTTCGAACTTCATGTAAAGGACTTATTTCTATCGACTGAATAAAAGCATTCCCGCTTGCCGCTTGGCTCGAATTTCACGAAGCTCGATGTATTTTTCTCGGGACCTGGGAGATCGAGCCAACGGGGTTCGACTGTATTTGAAAAAACAACATATTATGATACACACCTGGCGAGATCGCCACAAGAGCCGGAAGGTTGTATGTGTACATCCTTGTCATCGCCCTCCGGACTGGTCCGGCTCTCCTGGCTGTCCACGGACCGCCGACACTCCTTACCGGATACTGTAAGAATGAGCGGTGATATTTCACACTTGGTCAGAGATAGCACGCTTACTGTTTATAAAGGCTTTACCATTGGACTGTCATTCTGTCGACAGCTTTTTTAAAAGACGTACATGGCAGATACATGTATAGTAAGATAAATATGTTATGCAATTTAGGCAAGACAACTGCTTAGACTATAAGTATCTTCCATGGTCGAGAGTGTAATATAGGTTCATTCCGACCCGAGCGTAGGGTGTTTTGCGGAAACGAGGTTAACTGTATTACATATAGCTTACCGTCCGTAATGACGGTGACGTCATCTTCCTCGTCGTCATCATCATCTTCAAAGTCGAAGTCCTGTGACGTGCCGCTTTCTGTTAGAACAATGCTGTAGTTCCGGCTAAATGCCGACGCCTGCAATTCAGACAGGGTAAAATACTTTGTAATATTTACACGGTTACACAATCACAATTATTGTATTACTTATGACTGTTATATTCTAATACTCATGCAACGTTATATACTGAATGACAGAAAATTGTGTCAGAATTATTCGAATAAACATTTATATTTTGTCCGTCAAGCGACGGCGCAACGATCGGTGCGTTGTTTTTTTATAAAACCCTCAATGCATATACTTTATTTTTTAATCTAAAATTACATTGTACCAGATAAATCTTATTCAAATGTTTCCACTTGTCGTCACAGCAGCGGTGTGCCCAATATACAACTGCATTGAATGCATGGCCCCATTTGTTTTCGAAACATCTTAAGTTTCTTATAACAGGATTAAGCAAAGTTCTTTTTGTTTGTAAACTTTGTGTAATGTTCTCATTTTAAAGATTTTTTGGACTTTGAAAGGAAATAATCTTACCATAATCACAATAAAATTAATTTATTTAGCAAAATCAAGATTAAGTAATAAATGTGGCTTAATGAAGTCAATAACTTCAGCTTAATATGTTGAAAAAACTCTCTCGAAATAAGGTCCTGGTGCACCCAGATGGTTTTATCCTATCAAATGATACAAAACACCATTTTACCCTTTTAGCAGTGGCATGCTGGTCACCCTCCTCCCACACTTTCTTGTTCTTGAGCAAGATCTTGTATTTGAGCTGGTTGGGCGAGGGCAGCATGGGATCGTCACTGAAGTCCGTGTCAAACAGGAACTGCGTCACCAGCCGATCACCGAATACAGACTAAATTGGAAGATTTTGTGATATTTTTAATGCGTTATATCTAACCGATCACCGAACACATACTAAATTAGCCGATCACCCAACACAAACTAAACTGATTTTGTGATATTTAATGTGTTATATTATTATTAATGTAATGCTAGTATATTGATTTTTCAAAGCTGCACTTTCACAGATTAAACGTTTTGACAACTTTTTAATTTTTGTCTTGGAACGAAAGAATTTTTGCGAAAATCCATGGAAACCAGTTATATAAGACTGCTGACAAAAAATTAGATGGCAGATTTTTATATTTATATTTTTAAAAATTATCTTTTTCTTAACCTATTTAAGCCATAAAACATTAAATTTCGAATGGCAATATGAAAATCTACGAACTGAATTTTTGTCAGCAATCTTATATCATTGGTTTGCAGATAATTACGCAAAAAAAATGCTCTCTACAAGACAAAAAATAAAAAAAAGTTGTAAAAATGGTGAGAGTATCTGTGAGAGTGCAGCTTTAAATTTACCACAGAATATTGCGATAAAAACTTTAAAATAACTTTATACTTAATATTTAACAACAACAAATTCATATTTTCTACTGACAAATAGGGACAAGCTCTACCAGGTACTTATGTTCCATAAATGTTGTTTACATATATATGAAAAATGCACAATTTTGAATCCATGAAAATATCTTTATCTTACCCTGAAGATCTGCGCCATTTTCTGTTGCTGCGCGATAGAGCAATGGTTTTCTAGCGAGAGGATAACGGGATACGGTGACGTCACGAACGCACTTTTATTGATAGCCTCCACCACCGACTGTAAGTACATGAATGGAAACTATTCAATATTCTATTTCGTCAAAATAGTTTAAATGCGATAAAAGTCTAAGGATACATTTAGATTAAAAGAAATGTCAAGTGGATATATCTCATTCATAATTGGCCAAAGTTTTCGAATACTTCTTTAACATAGCTTTCCTTTGGCGGACATACATTATTCACAACATTAGGCCATATGATCCCTAATTGATGACTGGATTATCATTATTTCAACTATCCCATTTTAATATCCCTTTTTACCCCTATCTTACCCTTGCAGGTCCCCTACTGTATCCTGTGTGTACCCTAAATGTACCCCTAGTGTATCCTGTATGTACCCTAACTGTACCCCTAATGTATCCTGTATGTACCCTTATTGCGCCCCTAATGTATCCTGTATGTGCCCTTTTTGTGCCCCTAATGTATCCTGTATGTACCCTTATTGCGCCCCTAATGTATCCTGTATGTGCCCTTTTTGTGTCCCTAATGTATCCTGTATGTACCCTTATTGTGCCCCTAATGTATCCTGTATGTACCCTTATTGTGCCCCTAATGTATCCCGTATGTACCCTTATTGTGCCCCTTATAAACTTTCCTTGGTAAGAAACTGTTTTTAAGCTGAAAGGAGAAATTCTTGGCAAAACAATAGCTGCCATAAACATATAATATATACAAGTACCTTGCTTTAAACATCACCAAACGAGGACAAAACATAAGGCACACAGTCGTTTACCTTAAATGAGATCTTGGTGGTTAGGGTGTAGCCATGGTAGATGATGGGCATGCCGTCATCTCCATCCCAGCAGTCCAGTTCCACACACCGGCACCCGGACAACAGGATCTGCAAAACATTTGGGGGTGTTATAATGAAAAAAAAAGCCTCTGTGTTAAAATTCATTATAACTAGTTTTTGAAGGGTAGTTTTATTAATAACGATACATTAATCTCGGATTTAGTTGCTTGATATCCCCTTTTCCAGTCGCAAAGGGTTCTTGACATGGACCAATTATTCCGTAGGTATATTGTGTTGATTATTTGAAGGTTCAACGTCTATGAAACATATATATGCCTTATTTGTTAAAAAAACGCTAAAAATACAGTCGAACGCAGTTGGCTCGAACTCGGTAGGCTCGATTTCCTCGATGACTCGAACTGGATGTAAAGGACCGATTTTTTATTACTAAAGGTAAGTATTCCCGCTTGGCTCGAATACCCCGAGACTCGAGGTATTTTCGACGGACCCTTGGACTTCGAGCCAACGTGGTTCGACTCTATCACTTATATTTTTTATCTGTACACGTATCATATACATTTTTTGTTTTGATCATAAAAGTCGTATGAGTTTAAATTGTGATTCTATCTAGACTGTGTTTCTTTAATAAGGATTACTTAAAGCATTTTTATTGGTATACCTGACTGTAGAGTTCTACGGAAGAGTCTCCCTTGAGCTGATGTGAGGTGAGGTAGGTGTTGTGACTGGTGGCGATATAATAGTGAGACAGCGAGTGGTCCATGTCCTAGCAGGGAAAGAAACAATTAAACTTTTAAGAACAAGTCTTAGATTGTTACATTATTCGTTTTTTGCTGACGCTATAATTTTTATTTTTGCTTACAATGTTATTGATTATAAGTATCTTTTATGGGCGCTCGTGTAAGGTATGTTCATTCAAACCCGAGCGTAGGACGTTTTGCGGTAACGAGGTTAACCGAAAACGAAAAATATTAAATATTGCCACAAAACAAGGTTTCCGTGATGCTACAGACGATAATCTTCAACAAGGTCGTAAATTGTGCGATGACATTAAAAATGAGGTCCATACGGGTACTTGTTTTATCTTTGCTTGCGGGCAAGTTAAGGAATTCCAGCATGGCCAAATGTTTGGATCTTCTTATCTGAGGTGGGAGAAAAACTAATCTTATAAAACATATTATTTACTTACTTATTTAAGAATAATCAATGTCTAACCTCATCATTGTGTTTGGTTCTCTCGAACAGATATGCGTAATTCTCCTTGTCCATCAGGTACTTGGCAAACCCCTCGAACGACAGGCATCCCGCCTCCCTCAGGGTGGGGTCCGGCTCATGGCGCTGGAGACGAAATAATGAGTCATTTGTAAACATTTAATAACCAATACTAGATATGAGTTGGTATTCGATATGCAATTTATGTCAACCTTCATACATCATTAACTACGTCCATTGTATCGGTCCATTATTTATATTGAACAATCCGATTAGCTAAATCGTTCTTAGTTCCTAAAAAGACCTGTACTGAATACAACAACTTGTTATCATAATGTTTCATTCATATAAAAACAGGTTATTCGTCCAATCCTCGCATGGCGAGCATTTACAGCATATAAGTTGGGCCTTTGGATGATGGAATAAGCGGAAAAATATATGACCGACAACCATTCTGAGTAAAACGATTAAGCAATACTAATGGTGACCTTTGTTTTCAAAAATATTATGGCTTTTTTATAAGGTGAAGTCCACGATTATGACGTGGTCAGATACAGAATATATTACAGTCGAACTTCGCTATGTCGAACTCTGATATATCGATGTTCTGGTTATGTCGATTATTTCTTCGTTTTTAGCAATACACTTTTTTATATCTGTTTTATCGAATATTCGTTATCTCGAGGTATAACCCGAAGACCAAAAAACTTCGACATAGCGATTCTGACTGTACAATCAAGGACATGACTTGTTCGACAAACTCGAAGCGTATGAGGAGCATTTAAATTTAACGTTTTGTCTTTCACCCATTGACCTTCTTCACGGGACTCGGAACTCCTCGACCATCTCCATAAAAAAAACAACTTCGGATGATTGTCGGTTCTTCAGTAAAGTGGTTCGTATATTTTTGAATACTAGTGTTAATTATTTGTAGTGTTTTAACATGTCTGTTGTATATCTTAATTTAAATTTATTGCCAATGAATTGAATTATTGCATAACTTATTAAGATTTCCAAGAGTAAAGTCATTAAGTTTACTTCTAAATTGAAATTACTACGCGATCTACTTTCAGCGTAGTTAAATGTAAATATTTCTAACATAGTAAACCGTCCATATACATCCGAGGTTGTTTACGATGAAAAATGGCCAAGGAGTTCCGAACGTCTTCACGACCAAAGGTTGTCGAGTTGCTAATAAAGCACGAAACTGTTATAAGATTAATTGCAACAGCTACCTTGATGAGCGCGAGGATGTCCGAGTCATCCAAATGTTCTTCCTGGTACTCCTCAAGAAACTCGCGGAATATCTTTAGTGTCAGGCACCTGCAAGACAAACGGATTGATAATTGAGTGTCTAACAACAGGGAGATCTGTCAAACTGAAGCACGGACATATTCAAAGATTGAACATCGCCCAGATACTAAGTGTGAAACTATTCTGTTTAGAAGACAATAGACCGATCATTCGGAACTTAGTAAAAGTTAACAACATAATTAACGACATCGTTGTTAACTTTGAAACATGAAATTGTTGAAGATGTGCTCATGGATTTAAATAAAACAAGTAAAGCTTAAACAGCTGTCTCAAAGCTTGCTAGAAATACTGCAGTTCACAAGTGTATCCATTAAAATTCAAAAGCAGTAAATATTTGAAAGTTAACAACTATGACGTTAACAACGTTGTTAACTTTAACAAGGCCTTAAAATCCCGCTATTGACCTCACAATTTGTAAACATCTTTATCGTTCATTATTGATGAAGCTTTTGTTCCATAACAAGTAACGATAACTGGCAGTTCGGTAACAAAGTTTCAATAAGCTCTATGAAAACATGTTTAAACAAACGGTATTTAGAATAAAAAAGCGAATAACTGGCCATGCCGTACTTGTTTTGTGATGTATCGACGCCCGCACAGTTCTCGAAGATTGAAGCTACTGCAATGGCGTCGCAAATCTTCCGGCGCTGAATATACGACGTGTCCATCGAGTGGTTTAGGTCGTAGCCGGTGTTCCGCGTCAATATGTCTAGAGAGGGGAAAAAGAGAAAAAAATGTTTGTATCAGTGTAAAATCGAAAATGACGTCATTGAAATTGTGTCCCAGCCCTGTGCGCGCTGACGGTTGATTTCGAACCCAAGACCGGGCTAAAATTGCAAATCAGCGAAAAATATCAAAATGATATTATCACTGCTTTAAATGGTGAAATGTCAATTTTATTTCACTGATAAATCTCTATAAACCACGGAAAAGCATATAAATAAAAGAAATACTACGCAAAGTGTTAAACCGAAGACATTCCTAGACTATGTATGATGGTGTTATATAAAGATAATATAAATATATGGTAAATTTCAAAGGAAATTAAAACGTATGTCAGTTTGACTAAGAGGAATCACAAAGTCATTGAGCTGATTATTTTGTCAAAACAAGAACAGTTTGAAATGCATTTAATGTCAAGAACGGAATGAAAATCTTAGCTTCAACAAAGCTATTTCTCAAAAATAAATTCCTGTGTTATCAGAGACACTTGGTTGTACATTACCACACTGTTATGCCATAAACATTCATAAACATATATATTCATTGATGAATTTAACCACTCGGCGCAGAACGAATACTAGTAATCCACATGTCCGTGACGTCGGCAGCCGCGTAAATTAGCAGCATAACAACAGCCTGGCAGCGTGAACTTAGCAGCATAACAGCTTGGTATTAAAACACACAAAAATAACAACGACAAAAATGACTGCTTTTGTAGTTAAATTTGATGAAACTTAGATAGTACATACTGCTGTCGCTGGTGATGGAATGTGAGGTAGAGCGAGCAGGCTTAATCCCGCTAGGTTTCGTGAGGGCGAACTGATCAAACAGGTCGCGCAGGTCCTTCCGGCTGCGCAGCGAGAACGACCGGAACAGGTCCACGAAGTCGAAGAAAGAAAGACGGGTGGAATGCGTTATTGAATTGTTCTTGTTTTCTCCGAGCAGGTGCTTCCCCAGAACGCTGCTCCGCCGGCGCGTACGGTAACGTTTCACGTACGTAGACGTGCATGGGTGACTCTGAGAGCGGGCGGTCGCAGATTCCTTCGACGAGCCTAGGATGACGTTCGTGTCACTACTTGTCTCGCACGTGGTCCCCGTGCTTCCGATGCTCGTGCGGTTGCCTCTTGAGACGGGGCTCGGGGAGCGCTTCCTCGGCTTGGTCAGGCTGGAACTGGAGCTGTCCCGCTGTTGGAATGGTTTTGGGCTCGCCTCCTGTCAAACAACACTACTCTTGAAAATATATTTATGATGAAGTCTTAAATACTTAAAAGAAAAGGTCATGTTTCGTTAATTTAAAGAAAATTGATTCAAGATGGTCAAACTGTATTCATTGGCAGTTACATCAAAAGTGAATTGAATGTTAAATCGGTACAACACTCCCTGAACAAGTTTTTCAGAATATAAAGTTGCATCTTACTATTATTAGCCGAATTTTTCAAATAAATGACATTCATAAAAGCATCACACTTTTCAAACAACGAATGACCAAGAGGGCGTGTAACTACAAACTTGAAGATGTCGAAGTGTCGAAGTCGTTGGGAGCTCGGGAAATACTTTGAGATAACGAACATTTTAATGCATAAAATAATCGAAAAAAAAATGAAGAAAAATCGAAAAAACCAGGACATCGAGATAAATGAGTTCGACTCTTCGAGTTTCGATTGTACCTTTGAAGGCTGGAAAGAGCTGCCTTTCTTCTTGGTAAATATGTTGGAGCCGGCGAAGCTGGACGTCCGCTTAAATGAGGAAGTGCTGTCGGACAGAGAATTAACCTGTGGGCCGCCTGGTGTCCACCGCCGCCCGCCGAACACCTGTAGAAAGGTCGTCCACATAAAAAGCATGCATCAACACATTTTTATGAAACCAATCAATACGAGAATGTTAACCAGAGACATTATTTTTTGCTGATTTTTTTAGTTAAACAAACATTTATGTAGCCGCACAATGGTGCATTCAGCAAACTGTATATTCGTTACGACTCTGGTTTTCATTTAAGCTGTACTCTCAGATTTACCGTTTGAATTTTTTTATTGTTGGTTTTGGAAGCCAAAATTGTGTACATATCTAAAATCCAGTGATAAAAGACTGCGAACGAAAGTTTAAATCGCATTTTATCATATTTACATTCAAAAATTGTTTTATGGCTAAAAGCGTTACTAACGCATTAAGAAAAAAAAGAGTTTTTCGGCAGTGTTCCATACAATTTAGATCTGTCCTTTAGTGAGTTATCTGATATGATTGAATTAAATGCATTGATGCCAAAATCAGATGATTCTGAGCCAATAAAATAAAATAAAATAAAATAAAAGTCAATAATGCCAATCAGTGAGAGTGCAGCTTTAAGGTAAATGGCATTCAACAAAACGAGAAATAAGGACAATTTGATATGCAAAACTGTGTTTGGTACCCTAATGGCCTCAGCGGGCGTGGGTCCCTGGCAGCGTTCATTGTCGTAATACAGCTGGAGGTACTGCATCTTGAGCCACTGTATTCGCTTGTCCGTCTGTCTGTGTAGTTTGCGAACCGCCTGACAAAGCTTGCTTAATCCCTGATACCACATTTGTGCACAATGGTTTGGGCCCGCAAAGAATAGGTGTTTATTCTCCGCCAATGTACTACCGTAGGTCAGGCACAAACAATTCTTTTCTGGCGTGATATCGTCTAAGCCAAAACGTTTGGAAGTCGTTGTTAAATCTATTATATCCTCGTGGCACCAAGACACTTCTTTCAGATTTGTGAGATCCAAATAACCCTCCTCAATAGATTCATACACGTGGTCCCCACCGCAATAACGCGTGTACATTGCCTGTATAGAACTATAGTCGAAATCACCGCGTAACACGTAATCCGGTAAACTTGACACGTTTCCGCGTAGTGCACTCCAGTTCGGCTTTTTCCACGTTAACGTCACGTTATCGGCCTCTAGCCGCATGAAGCACATACACACGCGGCCGCTCTCCTCATCGACGTGAACGACGGTACTACCGTGATTCATGAATTGTAAACACTGATGTCCCAACGTTGCATACGATGGCGTGAGAACCATGACGTCATGTCCGCCCGCTAGCGGCCGGATGGGCTGGTAGGACTCAAAGTCCAGCTCCGTCTCGCTCTCGCCGCCGTCCGTGGAATCCAGAAAGACGTCGTCATTGTTCCTGAAATAATGGAAGGTATTTTCTTAACGAGATATTTATTATCAGTAGCAAATTTGTCCTATGCATATACAGTCCAACCCCGTTGACTCGAACTCGCTTAGCTCAAATAGTTCGTTGGCTCGAACTGAATGAAAAGGGCCGATTTCTTTATACTGAAGGTAAGCATCTCTGCTTGACTCGTATTTTTCGAGGCTCGAGGTATTTTCGCCGGTCCCTGTGAGTTCGAGCCAACAGGGTTCGACTGTAGTAATGTTTTTAACAGAAAAAACAACAACATACACGTTCATCTCTTTAAGATCGTGGGAACAAATAACGCGTGAAAGCCAGCGTGACTTTAGATGAGTAATTCATAAAAGTAAATGTGCATTATGTATAACAATTATTTTAGGTCACAACCAATTTTGAAAATATAGAAAGTTACGTCAGTTTGTAAAAGAAATATTCAATACGTTTTAACGCTGCCAATACATATATACTTACATGCGAAAAGCAATAAGAGTTACGTTAACCTTATTTATATCACACATGTTCGTTAAAGCATTTCTAAACAGTGTCTCCCATTATCTTCTACTTTGTATATGTGTATATTGCATGTTCTCTCTTGTTTTAAAATAGCATCGTTTCTTAGTATGTATTTCATTGTCTCATGTACTTGTGCTGCCATGTTATCGTGAACTGGGCTCTTTGAAATAAACTTGCAAACTTGTAACGGTGCCTAGGCCTAAAACATTGGGTACGGGCACAGTGGCTTGATGACAAAGGCTCATTAAAGTCACAATGAATACTTTCAACTAGCCAAAATTATATTTTATACATACTTGAACATGTATATCATCAATATAATACATTGCCATAAACATAAAATGAGATTTGACAAAAATAAAAAATACCCTATACTGTTTCATATTACAGTATAGGGTATTTTTTATTTTTGTCAAATTTCATTTTATGTTTATGGCAATGTATTATTTTGATGATATACATGTTCAAGTATGTATAAAATATAATTTTGGCTAGTTGAAATTATTTATTGTGATCTTAATGAGCCTTTGTCATCAAGCCACTGTGGGTACCGGTTGCCTATACCCTGCCTTCGATATAGGCGCCGACCCTACCGTTGTTAAAGTCAGTTGATTTTTTTTATTCTTTTAAGTGTGTGTTTTAATATGTAGTTAAAAACCTTTAAAGCCTTATACAGAAAATTGCTTTAACACCATTCTCCTATGATGACAATAACGTCCTGATATAAAGCCTAATAAAAAAAGATTTTTTTTTACAAAAAAGTCCACCTTCCCTGTCTGTTTATGGCCCTATTGCAACTGAAAACACACTGCAAGAATTTAAAATATGGTTACAGCAGTGTTTTTTTCCCTCCGGATTTCCGCCAAAGGAACGAAATACCAAACCCCTTACGTACATCTTCCAACAACTATATGTTTGCAAATTCTAGTATCATACATACCAGTCGTTGGAGTAGGCCACGGTATCTCCGGCGCCAGTGGAAGTGGCGTTGGTATTATGGTAGTGGAAGAGCTGGATGTCGTTGAGGATCGCCTGGGCACGCTTCAACTTCTCCATGTTGATGATGCCGCCGACCCCGATACGCGTCATAAACCGGTCCTCACCGTTATAGTCAGAGATGAACTGGGAAGAAAAAAAATGGTATACGTACAAGGGAAGGTCCAATTGTTTTAACATATGAACAAGGACGGAAATGGTATGTTTTCACAGATAAAATAGGAAGGAAAAATAGTTTGTATTCACAGATAAATTGGGAAGGAAAAATAGTTCGTTTTCACAGATAAAATGGGCCGGAAAAATAGTATTTTTACTCAGATAAATGGGAAGGAAATTTTTTTTGTTTTCACATGTAAAATGAGAAGGAACAAAACAATATGTTTTCACAGTAAAAATGGGAATGAAAAATAGTTTTAACATAATTATGTACTATGGAAAATAGTATGTTTTCACGGAAGAAACGGGAAGAAAAAATAGTATGTTTTAACAGATAAAATGGAAATAGATTACATAGATAAATTCGTTTTAAATAAATATACTCCATTGAAACAAACATTATTATGAAATAGTTTGATGACAGGAAGTAAATTCTTAATGAATAAGAATGCGCGTTGTGAGCTAATATAACGGGCCCTTCTTAATCATTCAGAAATGACTTCAGGTCATCTAAGTGACTTAGAATACAACCTCATTGGCTGATTCAGGCAGACTTTTAAACACCCGCGAAACATGAAATTCTTAATGACTAAGTCAAGAACTTAATGATTGCCTATCTGCAATTATATTAGCTTAAAATGTAGGTTGTATTTTGAACACGTTTTAATCAATGATGTACGCTAGTAAGCATTGCTTACCTCTAGGGCGTGGTCGGGATCACTCGGAAGCACCACAATACTTGGCGATGACATCACCACTGACCGGATATCCCGCAGGAATCCACCAAAGTATGGAACCACCTGAAAAATATACCAATTTTGAAAAGGTAAATGCAGTCGAAATCCATTGGCTCGAGCTCGTCCGAAACGATGGTAGAATTTCGAGTGAACGAAAAATCGAGACAAGAAAAACGGTATAAGTCAGTTTATAAAACCCATTTCTTGTTTGTTCACTCTTATTGATTTTTTGGAAAAAAAATCATTGTAAATAAATAATAATGCAATACTATTCGATTTCGTAGTGTTACTTTTGCTAGTTTACTTTCAAAAGAAATGTGCCTCATTATCACAATTACTCTGCTCAGCCAAAATTCGATTTTTTATGGTTTACCTTTATTGATTTACTTTATTTAAGTTCTACATTTTCTACGAATTACAATTGTCTCAAATATTTTAAGAATACAACACATCACCAGCGTATCCATTAAACTTCTTGAGCAGTAACAATTTGAACGTTAACAACTTTGACGTTAACAACGTTATATTTACACCTCAACTTCCATTCCTTAAATGAACTGCCTTTCGGCAATTGCGTTCATCAATCGATGAACGCAACATCTTCGGATATGTTCGGATTGTAATTCATTGCATAACAATATACATGAAAGCTATTGATCTTGTTATTGGTTGTATTGTGTCTGCAGGTCCCGTAAAATATAGATCAACATTTTTAAAAGTGTTAGTTTATTATATTTTAAATATATTGGTACCAGAAGTGTTTCAATTTTACGTTTTAAAGTGATTTCAAGTGGTTGATCTTTTCCCGCGTTATTGTGACGTCAATTGAAAAAAAAATGTTTCCGGTTGTAGTCGGGTCGTTCTATTTGCCGAATGGGTAAGAACGGGTTACTGAAAGGTTTTCTTAAATGAAATGAAGTATTTTTTAACAATTCTTGAATGAAATAATGAACTATTGGTGTAAATATAAGGAATGAATTGCGGGGTTGATGTCATTATCGGGGATATGAACGCAATTGGGTTGGTCAAAGTACGCGTGGAGTCCTTTGGACTCCACACACATTGACCAACCCAATTGCGTTCATACCCCGATAATGACATCAAGCCCGCAATTCATTCCTTAAGTTAACTTTAACAATGTTCTGAACAATAAGCCGACTAAAAAAATGAGTGCTCAACGATTCTCATTCAGCAGGAATACAAAAATAAACTCCCTGAAAGCCACTACAGGCCGTGTGCATACATAAACAGTCGAACCCCGTTGGCTCGAACTCGCTTGGCTCGATTTCCTCATTGGCTCAAACTGAATGTAAAGAACCGATTTTTTTAACTGAATGTAAACGTTCCCACTTGGCTCGATTTTCCCGAGGCTCGAGGTAGTTTCGTAAATCCCTTGCAGTTCGAACCAATGAGGTTCGACTGTATATATATTTACATGTACCTGGCAGTCCCGAATGTCCAGTGCGGCGCTGACGGCGTCCCTGTATTCGGCCGTTGGTTCCCGGGCAAACATGGCGGCAGAGAACGTGTGCAGGGTGGAGAGATCCTCGTCGTTCAGTAGAAGCCAGAATGGCTTTAACTTTTCCGACCTAAGGGGATTTAAAATATCACCCATACATATACATGGACTACAAAATAGGTTCCCGGAAAAAGAATGGCGATCCAGATCGTGCTGAGCGCTGAGAGGTTCTCGTCATTTATCAGAAGTCATCAACAGTGTTATACAGTCAAAACTCGCTATGTCAAAGTCTTTAGACTAGAAAAAACTTCGTGATAACGAACTTTCGATATAACCGAAATACAAAACATATCTAACTTAACCCCAAAATAACGAAAAAGCTCTTCATAACCGTAACATCGAGATAAAATATTTCAACATAGCGAGTTTAGACCGTATCTATTTATACCTAGAGAGTAAAAACGAGTACACATAAATAACTTAAACTGTCATTTGTTAAAGTACAGTTTAACGTGCGTGAGACGTATTTGATCTGTGAAATGCATGTTTAAGCACTTTTTGGGGGTTCATGATACCAGTAACTGTATTGAGCGTCAAATACACTTTTACACACCAAATGATTTGCCACACTATATTTTGTCAATAAAAATGCATTTTACAAAACATTAGGGAGTCCCTTTAACAAATTGAAGACACTCAAGAGAAAACTTACTTGAGACCGGCAAGTATTTCCATAGCAGAGTTGAAGTTCCCGAGGCACCAGCAGTAATGTAGAAGTCGTAAAATACAGGAAAGGACCGCTTTACGGTTGTCGTGAGTGGGTTGCGTAATAATGAGCTGTGTGATCCAGGTGTGTACCTGAATGACAAAAGAAGCGACTTAGTGGTCAACATTATATTTTGTCCATTGAGAAGGTTTTCCAATTCATTTATTTCAGCAGTCAATCGTTTTTTAATCAGATGAAGCGGTAAAAATAAAGAGTGGCTGACCTAATTAGAAGATAGATTACACAATATAATGTAGACCACTTAAATGATGTTTAAAGCTATAGTAACGCATTTAGCCATTAAACTTCAGTTTTCGACCGTAAATAAAACAACTACGATCTGGGTAGAAATACCGTGTTTTCTGCACATTTCTTTCAAACTAACCTAGGTATCATTCATAAGAATGTTTCAACATGTTTTCATCCTTTTAGATATATTAAAACAATTGTAACATGACACATTACATTCCTACAGTCAGCAGTATTTTTTCTGCATAATGCGAGATGTCTATTATGCTAACATGTTTCTGGACATGGTGGCATTTTATCAGAGATGAAGCAGTTTTAATACGTTTGCAGTTGAGCACGGAGTCGACTCAATTTGAGTGATATAAACACGTGAAGACGTGCAAGATGATATTGCAATGCTTCATCGCAATCATGTTATACGAGTTTGCAAGACATTCGGCCACATAGGTCTGACCGGGTAAATGCATGTTCTGTTCTGTTCTATTCAGTTAATATATTCTATTTATGTTTACATTACACGTGTTCATCTCGGCACTAAATTAAATTACAAAATAATCAAGCAAACCAATCCTACCGCACATACCTCGTTAAACCTATGTATGAGGTCCTCCACACCGGAAACCTTGTTGTTATTTCCGGGGGCGCGGCTCAGGTCGATGGTGACTTGGCGGATGTAATCGCCGGGCGGCACGCTCTTGAACACCTCCGCCTCCACTGTGGTCAGCAGGATGGCGACCTCTTCCGGAAAGTGGAGTAACTTCTGGAGGGACTCGAGCTCCTTGGAGTACTTTGAGCATCCCTCGTCATCCGGGGCGAGCATCAGCTGCTTCCGCTGGAAGTCTAACGGAAGGAACATACAGCAGTTAGGTCAATATACACATTCAGTAAAAGCATATACACGTCCGAAAATCTACAATTGATACACATTTATTTACAAAATATATGAGGTCTGATAAAAAAATGCGTGGATTTTCATATAACTTCCAAACCATTCATGTAATATATTTCTTAATTACTCACAACAAAATTCGCAAATCACCTGGAACAGATGATAAAAGATTCATCAAAATTACTGTTCATTACCAATGCAAAGTAATTAAATTGATAGATCTTTACGTTTATGTATCGTTCGTAGAGTATTTTAACATCATATATGATGTGAAGTAGGTTCAACTGTGAATCTGTCCTAAGGTCTTTTGTGCCTAAAACAACAACAAAAAACTAACATCTAAATTATGTTTCTAGTCCTAAAAATATCTGAAGCACATTCTAGTCTGCCTATAAAATTATTCCTACTGAACTCGAAGCACATTGCAATAGGCCTATAAAAATATCCATACCGAACTCGAAGCTTTCCCTTCGGAGGGTCGTGCTGTTCAGGAAGCGTCCATGCATGTCGAGGGCGTCCCACAGCACAGCCGTCACCGACTTGAGGCTGTCAGAGGACAACATGGAGAGCGTCCACGTCTTTGTTCCCCGGAACTCCAGCACGAGGCCGTCATGCGACTTCCCACTTCCGGTCCGCCACTCGTCCAGGTCACTTATGTTCTGGGACTTGGTCAATGACTTGGATTTGTTGTCCAACAGGATCACCTTCTCGCTTGAGATGCCAAGCAAGCGGCTCACCTAGGGGAGTCGTGTTCCGAGAATGAGGTTACACACAACTTGAAATATCTTACATTCACGGCAATTTCCGAGTACTAGAAACAAAGTTTGATATTTCATTATTCTTCCAGTTAGACGAACAAAATTGAAATTTACATAAAATTTTACCAACTACTTTTATAAAAGAATCGATAATTACATTCAATAAAACTTATTGAACGCGTGTGGCTTTGTGTTGATGCAAGAACAGCCTGAAATGAAGCCGCTGACCACAAACACATTCCGGTCGTAGATAATTTCATACAGTCGTAGACGAAATGTGACTTGGGTGAAAGGAAGGTCGTACGGTCAACTTCATCATTAGTTAATTAGAATTGTTCGAGTTTCCGAATACTCGACCATTTTCTATCTAGAAATCTGATAGCTATTTGATGGCCAATCTGATAGCCAAGAAAATGATGAAAATGTGATAAATATATTTCCCGGGAATATCAAGGAACATGAAATGGACAGAGAAATGGAGATTTCTGCTAATTCGTTTTGCATGAGACCGTTCATGATTGGAAGTTTTACCCTTCATTTAACGTCGTCTCTGAAATTTAGCTTCCACCATGCTTGGAATGATCATGGTTAATTTTCTTGAAAAATTGAATTGAATAAGACGGTCATGCGTCCAACATTTAGACGCCAAATACCAGGATAGAATTGTTTCCTAGGTAATGGTCGCACTAAGAACTAAAAGTCTTATAGTTTTGCTGCGGCTACATGATTGAAACTTATAAGATATGATGAGTAGCTAAAAAAGTGGCTTAAAATTAAAACTTCTGGAGCTTCACAAACAAAACAAAGTTTAAAAATGGAAGACACATGTAAAACATGATCCAACCGGTTTGATCAATCACTGAATTCAATAAAAAATTAAAAATGTTTCAATGTCAGGTTATTCATGTGTAGAATGCACTTTACAAATAAAGCGTTCAATGTTTCTCACATAGTTTAATAAGGTACGGTAAACCTCATTCCGTTAATTATCTATATAATATAAAGTAAACTACTCTCGGTAACACTTTCAGATATTTTTCTCCGCACTATTACACTGCACTATTATTGTCAGTTGATATCATTGGCAGTACGATAAGAATACGGGATTTACTCCAATCGATGAATCAATCGGAGCATCTCGGCCATTTTCCGTCGTCGCATTGGTGGCGGAAATCGCCGAGGCCTTCCGATTGCGGATCACCCTGGCGCTTTGTTTACAAACTGCAGCCAGCTCAGGTTAACAAGATGCACTTTACCTCTCAGGAAGGTCGATATTTATTTATGTAACAATTATCTGCAAGCAGGAACATTCAATGTGTATTACCACTCTTAGAAACTACATTTATTTTGTATTTCAGTAGGCCTTCCATTACTTTAGCAAAGCACTTTCCTCAGGGGGAATAATTATGTTGATGGAATTGTCAATTAGGGGAAAAGATAGAACAATCACTTGAAATAAGACACAGGGCTTGTTTTTTCCAACTAATATATCAACACACATTCTGAAAATGTCCAGTAAATAATTCAATTTGCGATCTTGTCTGAGATTTTTACACACGCTGAACGTAGACGCATCAGAGTCGGCAATCGGAACACCTCGGTCATCTCCGGCATACGACGAGGTTTAACAAGTTTGTTATTAAGTGACACATTCGACTTTAAAATAAACTACCTGTGTGCGGTCATGAACAGGCGGGCGTTTCTAGTTTGTGTTGCTGTTAGTGATCACAGCTAAACCCCGAAAGGTTCTATTGAATTTAATTCAAAATGGCATATGTTTGTATTGCAATTACCTGTAGGGTTATAACTCACTTTATTCGAGTTAGCAGGTTTTTCCCGACAAGTAATAAACATACTGTTAATACAAGAGTTACATGCTTACAAGTATAGTCGTCACCTGTCGGGGCGTAACTCATTTTATTTAGAGCTTACAGCTTTTTCCAGTCAAATTATGAAAAAAACCTCATTTGAGCTTACAGCTTTTTTCCGTCAAATTATGAAAAAAAAAACTCAAACTACTTGAGTGACATTCTTAAAGTATGGTCGTCAGCTGATGGCGCGTAACTCACCTTTTTCTGCGTGTTTCCTTTGAGGACTTCCTTCACATGGTAAAGCTTGCAGCCATACCCCGGCAGGTTCTTACTGATCTTGATGTACAGACGCTTGAGCTGGACCTCGCTGTCGTAGAACGGCGTGTGCCAGAGCTTCTTCTGCTTATCCTGGGGTCAAGGTCAGATACAAGGTCAATCGTGTAAGCTTATTCTGTAGAATTTCTCATAGACACTGGGTCGGTATTCATAAACATTTTAAGTATATTTTGTTTTATCTTAAGTCGATGCTTTCATTTTCAAAATTGAAGAAATGTACAAGTTTTTTTAAATATAAAAATATGTATTTTACATAAACTTTCACAAAAATATAGTATTCTAGATACTATTTAGTTACTATATCATATGATAAATGCGATACTTAACTGAGGAACGTGACTTAAGTTAGGAAATGACTTAAGATGTTGTATGAATACCGGCCCTGGACCTTTTTAGGGTTGACGTGTTCTTAAAATTGAAATTAAATACATTAATCAATTCGACTGTTTTCTTTAGTACAAAGAAGTCTTTCTTTGATACCTTATCTCATAATATTCTTTAAAGATAAATAATATTTCGCACATTCGATATAGGTGTAATAAAACGAGTACAGTCGAAACCAGTTATAATTCGGTTGGCTCGAATTCCCTGCTTGGCTCGAATTTGTTCGAGGTTCGAGGTATTTTCGTCGGTCTCTGGGAGTTCGAGCCAAACGAGGTTCGACTGTATGCGTTATCATTTAATCAGGACATTATAGTATTATAACTTAAAGATGCATTCTTACTCCCAAAAAAGCAGTACCATACTATCGAAAACAATGGTTCTTATGAAGGATACCGTGTTTAACTTGAAAGAAATGTGCATAAAACACGGTATTTCTGCCCAATGAGACGATAGTTGATCACTGTAAATCTTTTAGGACCCACCAGTCAGGTAATATGTGTTCGTTTTCAGCTTTTTAATACACGGTTACACTATTGTTATCAGTAATAAACATTTTCCATAAATGCATTATCAAGTAAGTAGTTAAAGGTTTATCACTAAAATGTATGACTTAATTTTAAATTCGAGTGTCATTTAAAAAAATATGTCTCCGTATTTACCTCAATGAGATGCTTGACCTTCTTGGACATAGTGAACTGAGGCGGCAGGAAGTGAGCCAGGTCGATCTCCACGTACGCTTCCGGCTCCTTGTCGCTCACGCACGACAACTGGCGAACCAGTCGGCCCTTCCGCCGGCTCGACGAGATCCCTTTCGCCTGGCGCGTGCGGATCAGCTCCTTTCGGCTGCGCAGCGCCTCCTGTTTCTCCTCCTGGCTCGAGCTCTTCCGGAGTAACTTGCTTTTGTCCGCCATCTTCCGGTCTACAATCCTGTAGACAAAACAACCCAAGTCAAACTGTACCCATTTCAAACAGTCCCCGAGTCACAACATCCCAACATTTGCCATCGCGAAATGCAATGGTATAATAAATTATTATCTTTTTAAAAAGTAAAACTAATCAAGGACGCTTTCAATTCAATGCATGTCATGATCGTTATGATAGTTAAACAAAATGGAGAAAGAAGAAAAATAAACTATTGCAGAGTAACATCGCTGAAATGTTCAGTTCGAAAGCTTTTGAAATGTTATAGGTGGCTAATCTATTACTGCCAATAAATTTCATTGAATGTGATTTATGCTATTTGAAATGATAATTATACTAAAGGGCGAAGTTTTTTCACGGGTATTTGGTATTTAAATTCTTCGGACCAAGGGACACAAACATGAGTTATAATTTTATCTATGTTTGTTTAAAGTAAGAGCATCTTTTGAACTGGACCATGTTATAATCAGGGGCGGCACCAGGATACGACGTTAGTGGGGCGTTCCTTAGGGGCATAACCTTTTGACCTTCGCCCCTCCCTCAGAACTGAATTTTATTTCGTTTAATGTGTTGGCAGAGAGGGGGGGAGGGGGGCTTTAACAAATTTCAAGTCCGAAATCTTACAATTTGGGCGTAATTTATTACCTTAATGCTCTTGTATTGAAATTAGAAGTAAACTTTGACGAATTTAGGGGGTGGGGGCGCACGCTGAGTTGCCTCTCTCCCCCCGGATCCGCTAGCGATAATTAAGTAATGTGTTTTTGTTACAGATGATGAAAGATTTGTCAAGTATTCTATCACGGAGGTTAAAAACTGTAGGCATTACATACAGGTGTAAACATATTGCTCATGGATTCACCCTATTGAAACCGTTATTCCTGAATTTTACGTTAACGTGTTAAAGTGTATAACGTGAAACAAACGTCTATCGGTCATTTGATAGCGAAAAACAAAGAAAATTGTCGAAAACTGACATAAACATGGCATCGATGTGTACAATGCATAGAAACTTACTAACTGTACCACATAGTTTACAATTTATTTAAGTTTAGCAGTTATTTCGTATTTTTCCATTAAAAAAGATTACTGGGTATGTATACCAGGTAGAATTCATTCATTATGCGTGATTGGCTAGTCGGTGTTATCACGTGATATTACCGAGGTAGGTGTATAGCTTAATTATGTCACCCAATGAGAGTAAGTCGTGCTTAGTGGATACGACGCTGGACTGCAATTTTGGCGACACGGGCTCGAACCCGGTCTCCGACACAATAATTTTTAACATTTTGGTACTTTTTTTTTACACTTATGATATCAAAGCGTAACACAATCTATTAGATAATTGTCCTGAGTTTGTTACAGAAAAAAACTTTTTTTGGTGCCAATCTGCTGTACAGTCCCTTTAACCTAAACAAGTTTTACCTTTTCTACAGATTATTCTTTTGAAGAAGAAATACTACTTTTAGGTCAAATGTCACTAAATTTTGTTAACAGGTCATACGAAACAAAACAGGAGTTCATTTCCATCAAACAACTGTGCGTAATATGGCGAGTCAGACACATTTGGATGCATCCATGTTCAAAACATTGACCGCTGTTCCACGCCCCAAGCAGAACATAAACATCGTGAAAAAACGTGTAAGAAGTATTAAACGTAATGTTGCGAATACTTTAAAATGTCATTTGAAATTCGGTAGTGGATATTTCCGTTAAAAAAAACCCTTTTCAACTCCAGCCCTTCTTTTTTTACCGTTTGATTATGGTCAGGAAAAAAAATCAATACAATCATAACTTCCCGTCAAAAACCCATACAAGGTAAGGAAGTGCTTTCTTGGTATACTTTGTTCTTACCATAAATTAAATTGTATAAAAGCAAGCAGTGCAAAACTTTTGTCCTTAAGTATATGTTCAAAAGGCAGATAAAGATGTTTGCATAAGATGAAGGCTGTCATTAAACCACTACAAGTGTAGAAAAAATCTTAATATTTGAATGGTGATCATAAACCGGTGTAGATCAAATAATGTTTGCGGTGTGTTAAAAGAAAATCAAAGTAATAACAAACCAGCAGATGTTTATTGATTGACAGAACACAGGCGTTTAAATATCTTTATCTCGTAGTTTTTTTCTGTTAATTGTAACATACATTAAAACACCAATTTTGTTATAAATTGAATGCCCCCCGCCCCCCCCCCCCCCCCCAAAAAAAAAACAAAACAAACAAAACAACAACAACAAACAAAACAACAACAACAACAACAAAAACTATCTTATTTTCAAACAACCGCAACTGCAGACCCCCCCCCCCCCCCCAAAAAAAAAAAAAACAAAAAACAAAAACAAAACAACAACAACAAACAAAACAACAACAACAACAACAAAAACTATCTTATTTTCTAACAACCGCAACTGCAGACCCCCCCATCTTATTTTCTAACCCATCTTATTTTCTAACAACCGCAACTGCAGACCCCCCCATCTTATTTTCTAACCCATCTTATTTTCTAACAACCGCAACTGCAGACCCCCCCATCTTATTTTCTAACAACCGCAACTGCAGACCCCCCCATCTTATTTTCTAACAACCGCAACTGCAGACCCCCCCATCTTATTTTCTAACAACCGCAACTGCAGACCCCCACACCCCCATCTTATTTTCTATCAACCGCAACTGACACGCGTTGGCAGACAGACTGAGGCGTTCCGATTGGTTTTCAATTGAACTGAACTCAACTCAAATTATGTTCATTATCACGTTCAGTTTGTGTTTAGTTGTAACACGGACCTATAAACCGTGGTTGTAAATAAACCTACGGCAAAAAAACATAGGACATGCCTAATGTCATCAAGTTAAGACATGCATGAAATAAACATGTTTTATTTAAGCGAAGTGACGCCATAATTTAAAAAAAATCCACAAAGAGAACAATTCAGTGTTTCAGTTTCAGACTTGAAAAATGCTATAATTTATAAATAATTTATGTGAAAACATACATGTGAAATGTATATCATGAATAATTATTTTAATGGTATTCAGGTTAGACCAGACCAAGTGTTTGTAAACAATCCAGTGTTAATTCGGAATTCCACGGCCCATCGGTGGGAAATGACCGAAAAGTTCCGAATGTGCATTGTTTGGGGACGGGCAAGTTTGATTGGCTAAGGTCGGAAAATGGCCCATTTTCATTCGATGGAAAATGGCCAAGGAAATCCGAATGTTAAGTGTTTTGATGATGGGCAAGTTTGATTGGCTAAGGTCGGAAAATGGCCCATTTTCAGTCGATGGAAATTGGCCAAGGAAATCCGAATGTGCAGTGTTTTGGGGGGAATGGCAAATTTGATTGGCTTAGGTCGGCAATTTTCCATCGATGGAAAATGGCCGATGAGTTCCTAATGGTTTTGGGGAATGGGAAGTTGGATTGGGTAAGGTCGCTGTTACGTACTTGTAAGGCCCGTCGTGATTGGGCATCTCATTTTCTGGCCACGCCTCCTCCAGGTGTAGCTGGATCCCGGCTAGAGTGGCCGCCTCTTCTTTGGAACATGGAAGCTCGCCCGACAGTATCAACTCCTGAAGCTGAAATGACCGAATAGATTTTCTGATAAAACGTTATTAAGATAGTTCGCATGTACGTGCTACGTTCTTAGTCAGTTAAATGACCTGAAATAATATCTTAATGATTAAGAAGGGCTAGTTTGTAAAGGTCACTCAGCCTATTTTGTATCATTAATTACGTTATCTTACTCTTACTAAGAGCTCTAGTAACCACCGTTACCCGAGTCTATGTAATAGTTAGATGACATGAATTAAAATATGAATGATTAAGAATGGGCGGAGTGAGAGTAGCGAATGAGACCTTCGTAATCATAAAGATATTAATTCAGGTCATCAAACTGATCCAGAATACAACCTCACTGGCTGACACATGTCCAACGCAGGGATTGTGTATCGGATGAGCGGCAGGGAGTGGACCTTTAAAGTTTAAACACCCGCGAAAGTTGGAATTTTTAATGATGAAGCCTTAATGATTGATTATCTGCAATTGCAATGGCTGTAAATGTAGGTTGTATTCTATATCACGAAAAAGGTCCAATTTACTGTGAAATACTGAATATTATACTATTATACATTCGCACTAAAAGTAAATATGTCCGTCAGTTGACGGTTACCAGTCGCGGCTCAACCGGGCGGGGGGTGGGGGGGGGGGGGGTGCACGTAGGGCCTGTGCCTCCCAGCCGGCCGGCAAGTTATGTTTTTAGGGGCACAACTTTATTGATTTAACTGCACAAATAAGTTTTGTCACAATTTAAAGTTTATATTATTATTTGAGCAAGTTAGCAATTGAACCTGATTTATGGTATGCCAATGTCAAAGTATAACACTGTATAGTAGACGACACGAAAAAGTCTCTTGAAAATGACATCGGGGCCCGAACATTCGATTATGATAAATGGGTGCCGCATTTTACACTGACACCTGAATAAAAGTTAACAAAAATGGCTGCAGTTATACGGGTTAGTTTACTGTTTTCAGAATAAATCCTATACATTTTAGTTGTTTTAAAATGTAAACAAGTGCACAGTTTATGTTCGTCATTGCTTTTAAAAATAATGTCATTTTGTGTCAACAAGATATGTGTGTGCATGACGTACATTAAAATGATTTATGATTTAACAAAAGTTTAAATTCAAAACGTTGCCACGTAGAAACTTTCCATTTCGGTCTTTATTAACGTCCAGTTCTTGGAATCATGCAAGAGCCTTTGTAAATTTATACAGACTTGTATATTTGAAACCCTTTCAGCGTTTGCGCCAAATAGCACGTGTCCGCTAGGTGGCGCTGTAGATTAACAAACAACGGGATTTTTAAACAAAATAAATACACCTCGTTAAAGTACAGTCATTGACAATTGTTTGTTCCAAGTTTCATTAAAATCGGCCGACATTCATATTTTTCGGAGGAACGTGGTCATGTACCTTAAATGACAATGGAATCCGAAGTACAGTATCGTTGGGTGCAATCAATATATACCTAAGTTTAATACTGTAGGTTTATACAGTATTTATTCTACAACACACGTGTGCACCTCAGGTGTCCGAACAGTTAACGACTTAAAAATCAAATCCGGCGACCCAGGTTCGCTTCTTTTCATCGGCATGGTATTTTTGTAAAAGGTTTATCTTATATCAGTTAATGCTATTTTTTTTTCAATTCATTTGATTTGCCAAACATCGTTGAAAACGACAGCAAATGTTAATTCCATGTCAGTATATGATTTAAAAAATGCATATCAAAAAAGCTTTATATGTTTCAAATAAGTTGTGCCCCCCATTTAGAAAGTCCTGGATCCGCCACTGATTACAATGGCATACTTCCATATATTTTGGATCTGCCTGGTTCTTTGGCATGAATTGTTGATTAACAAACTTTGTTTTGATTGGCTGCAAATGCGTTTTTGAAATACTGAACGTCTATTGGTTCACAGTGACAGTATGCTATTTTTTTGTTCCGATGAACAATCAATAAAATAAATGTCTTTTAAAACATTCTGGATATAAATTTCTGTGCAGTATACATGCATAGGGGTCAACATAATATTTTGTCTAATGCGAAGACAGTATACTTCAAATGTCCCAAAAATTTTAATTCAGTAAATCAGCAGTCATTTGTTATTGATTTAATCAGGTGAAGCGGTAGATACAACCAGTGTTCGTGGGAAGTTTACACAATATTACGTAGACCACTAAAAAATTTAAGGTTTTAAGTCTGTACTGACACAAAATGAATGGTTCTGCGACTGCGTCCCATCAAGCCGTTTATTTTTGAAAGAAAATACTAACTATCTTTAATCAAGTGCTACTCATCGGATTCCCATAGAAAAGAGTCTTATTCTTTGGTGAATTGTTAATTTAATGTCACTTTAAAACACTATATTGTATATTTATCTGTCGAAAAGGGCCATGGCCTTCTGACATATATATTTTGTTAAAAAAATCTTGAATATATGTCGTACATTGCTGTATAATCATTGTGAAATTTGATGTTAATTTTTTCCAAAAATATGTACTTGCTAATATTGCCAAAAACTGAAACTATAATCAGATGCTGTTCATGTAAATTGAGTGCTAATCTGAAATTCAAATAAATGAAATGCACTGTTTTATATAAACACATGTAAGGTACCGATAATTTGAGCTAGAACTAAAACATTACAGCATAATTATGCACATGATCTTAGTAATCTGGACAAACAGATACTATCGGAATTCCAGTAACTGATCTGCATAGCAATCGCAAGTTTAACTAACAGTTGCATGATAACGCAATTAGGCTTATTAGAAAGCACATGGTGTATGTCAACGTACTACTTTACTCGAGTATGGAAGCGTATGTCGCTTTCACTGATGATGCGATCATGTGATTATGTCGACCCTTTTTGTTTAATGCTGACTTTATGTGTTATAACACTACTTACATGTATCTAAGAGGTCATGTGGACTTTTTCAGTTTGTAAGTGGAGTTGTGGACTTTAATGTTTTCGACAAAAGTAATTGAACATGCTATGTCGACTTCATTTTTTTTTCGACAAAACGTGTTTAACCTCATTTTGTCGACATAACGTGTTTAACCTGCTTTGTCGACATAGCGTGTTTAACCTTCTTTGTCGACATAACGTGTTTAACCTTCTTTGTCGACATAGCGTGATTAACCTTCTTTGTCGACATAACGTGTTTAACCTTCTTTGTCGACATAACGTGTTTAACCTTCTTTGTCGACATAACGTGTGTATCCTTCTTTGTCGACATAACGTGTTTAACCTTCTTTGTCGACATATCGTGTGTATCCTTATTTTGTCGACCAAACCTTTTCAACTTGATTTGTCGACAAAACGTGTGTCAAACTTTCAACAAAACAAGGCATAATTTTGAAAACATAATAAATCAAGTTGTTTTATCTCGTTAAATCGACATACAACTAGTCTACCACATTAACAGTTTATACGATATACGCTTCCATACTCTGATTACATCATATATGTAATACCTCACACATTTCTGAAGTATATCCAAAAAGTTCTTATTTCCATTTCGTTTAAATCCACTGCATTTTTGTCGCTCCCAAGTCTGGTATTGAATGCCTCGCGTACCAATGGGTATAATTTGGCGATAACAATTTATTTACCATAAGCACTTCAACTATTAATTTATTCGTAAATCAGTTTTCTTTAACGTCGGCCAGTTTAATAGCAGAATAAACAAAGAACTAGTTGATTAGAAGCTGTAAATTCTCATGTATTGACCACACCAAAAGCTATTTGTTCGAGGTGAAATTATTTTGATTTAAGAACATAGTTGTCACTGGTAAAGAATGCCAAAGAATTCAGTGTAAACACACGGTATCAAGATATCTCGACCCTTGGACAATTGGAGCCCTCGTAATTAAGAACCTTATTGTCACTGGTAAAGTTCTCTAAAATATTTCAGTATAAACACATGTTATCAAGTCATCTCGACCCTTGGACAATTCGAGCCCTCATGATCTAGAACATGTTTGTCACTGATCAAGTTCACCAAAGGTTTTCAGTATAAACACATGTATCAAGACATATCGACACTTGGACTATTCGAGCCCTCATGATTTAGAACATGTTTGTCACTGATCAAGTTTTCAGAAGAAACGCTTGGTTTCAAGGCATTTCGACCCTTGGTATATTCCAGCTCTCGTTATTAAGAACAAATTTGTCACTGGTAAAGATCGTTTAAGTTTTCAGTAGAAATACTAGGTATCAAGACATCACGACCCTTGGACTATTCGAGCCCTCGGTATGAAGAGCCTGGCAACCGAAATTTTGCATGATTCAATACGTATTAGTGAACTGCACTTGAATCTTTACAAACAAATCATGGAAAGGAATATATTTATCTGAGCAATTCCAATATATCACACTCAAATTCCGATTATTTCCCGTTCGCTTGCGATAAGATTATCCGCGTGTTATATTAACACAAAAACGACCACGATATACCGTAACAGTGGACGCATATAAGATATACAGGTATGCACCAAACAAATTCAACCGACATCCTGGTAAACACCAAACAAACACAACTGATATCCATGAAACAAATTGAACTGATATTCATGTTAAAACCTCACAAATTCAACTGATAATTAAGTTTATATCTGAATTATAACTGATATCCATGTTAACATCAAACAAATTCAACTGATATCCATGTTTACAATAAACAAATTCAACTGATATCCATGTTTACAATAAACAAATTCAACTGATATCCATGTTAACACCAATCACATTCAATTGATATCCAGGTTAACTCCAAACCAATTTAACTAATATCCAGAATTCAACTGTTATCCTGGTTAACATTAAACAAATTCAACTGATATCAAGGTTAACATCAAGACAAATGCAATAAAAACACAGAACGATGAACAAAACAATATACACATGTAACATAACAATATCCTCCTAGACTGTACATTTGTATGTCGTGTATAACATACTTGGCATAGTAATTGGAGGCAACCTCACGCAACTATATTGTTGCTATCTAACCACAATCTTGTATACATCATTTGCTAGTTCGCACCTGCCAAACTTCGAACTATTCGCCCCTTAATTACAAAGACAAAAGAACGTGATTGATGTTTGATGTAAAACAAATACGTTATCAGTAAGAAAAAATATTATCTTCTACCGTTCATATTTTTTTCGGAGAAGAGTACAGCATTATCTACATCATTAGGTCAGACCGAACACAGAGCCAGAAAAGAAATGGCGTATCGGAGATAAACGGTCATAGCGTCGTGGAAATATCTAACTTGGAATTATTTATGTTTCATATATTTTCCATTTTGTGCTAAATGATAAGACGACTTTTCTTAAAATCAGTTTTAAGAATGAAGACAAAGTTAGTTAAAGGGACTCTCTCATGTTTTTGGACCAAACATAAGTTTTGCCCGAAAATGCACCGGAAAACACTTATTTTGGTTCTAGTGGAATGTAAATCCACATCGGAAATGTAAAGACCCCTCCCCCCAAAAATAAATTAAATAAATAAATAAAAATAGATAAATATATATATATATATATATATATATATATATATATATATATATATAAGAAAAAAGAACAACCTCGTCGCCTTCAACACTAGGCTTCCAGGGCTTATTTGTGAATATTTTTACATTTTAACAATACATTGATAACATCACATGATAACGTAAATCAACCAATCACGCCACAACAAAATCATTATTATGTTGCCATAAGCGTTATAAACCCTAATGAAAAAATACGTATTCGAAGACGATACTTGAGCAATTGTCAACATTCGAGCTTTTGGTATCTTAGTTTTAACACCTTCTTATGAATTGTCGCTCTTTATTTCGTCATACAAAAAAGGACATTTTACAAAAAAACATGAGCAAGTCCCTCTAAGTAAAAAAACAACGAACTTTCTGACATTTTAACTTCTTACAGATTTATTATTATCGAAGTTACGAGTTAGATCTCTTACTAGAACTGGCCCCTAGGATCGAAACATCAAAAATCCAATGAGCGATTGGTACTTAGGAGAGATTTTCCAACATGTGGGGGCCATCTCAATAAATATCTTAGTCGAGATGGGTCGTCAATTGTAACTATCTTAGTGCCAGAGTCTCAGTTTTACTACATATTGGAGTGAATTGAATTTACCCCAGTATTAGAAATGAACACGAAGTTGAGCAAATAAAAACAACAACAACATATTAATCAAAATTATCTAAGTTACAAGAAAAAAATCTTTTTTGAAACGGCCTCCAGGACTGCACTATCTAGGTACAAAGCTAAACGGTCCTCAGATCCTGACTATTTAGGAAACGAAATGTGGATTAACATTTAGAAACAAATATAAAACGGTCGTATATTGATATACTAATGTGTCAGTCCAACATTATAGTAAAATTGTACCCCATTTTCACTCTAATTGTTTATTTTTACCATAATAATATATTCAATACTTTCTTTTCAATCAGTATCACTAATTCTCAAAGTCAGCTCTTCCTTACAGAACAATACAGGAAAACAGTTTATTGGTTATAAATATGAGTGCAAAAAATCGTTTCCATTCCTAATTTCCTGGGAAATTACCTGCAGATAAAACAGCAATCAGGAAACAGAATGTGCCGTATTGCGTTCACAATTATCAACAAACCTTAATGACCTTATAAATCATGCGAGAATAATGTTTCAGTCGGAATGAGAGAAACTTGAGTGCAGCGATCGCAACGCAGCGGTTTAATTAACATGTTAATAATTCTGATTATCTACAATCGTATCCGCATGCCAGCGTGTTGCCGGAAAAGTAGGATGACAAGATGATATACGAGGCTCTTGAAGTAACTTGGATTAATTCGGTTAGTCATATAACTACAGAAATTGTCTTCTTGTTTTCGGATATAAATTAAGTAATCCGACCCACAGTCAAGCTAGTGCTTCACTAGGCGTCAAGCTAGTGCTTCACTAGGCGTCAAGCTAGTGCTTCGTTAGGCGTAAACACATTGTTTGTTCCCACTAACCCGACCGGCCCTATTTTTTCCTCCCGACCCTTCACTTTCTTTTGCCGTTTTGTGGATTTTTTTTCCGGTAACTTCGCTAAAACAATGTGCATTTATTTGAATGAACAAATTCGACCCTGATATATTTATTGATTTCTACAATAGTGATATACGCTGATATAGGTTGGTTTGGTACGGAATCCCGGTTCTCCATGTGCTTTTTTAGAAACAAACAGTTATCCCTAGCTACCTATCCTATGTATTTTGGAGATGTTCGAGGAAACAAATAATTATTCATTTTGGCCTTAATTAGGGGCACAACACAGGTTGTTGCCATTTTTAAAAAAACAACAAACTTATATGCATTGTCATATCTAACTTATTTGACAAAACCGTGTCGTGGCTATGCGGGCCCGACACACCAGGATCGACGTAGACTCGCACCGAATCACGTAGATGCTGTTACGAATGTGTTCACGACCTGCTTATCAGAATCACCACGGTTCTATTAGTCTTAATCAATCGTAGCCATAATCGTAAAAGTTAAAGCTTGGGACCAGTTTCAAGAATATATCTTATATAGTCGTAAATTTTACGCTTACGTGATGTTATCAATGTATTGTTAAAAGGTAAAAATAAACATCATTTTTTGTTTAAGGGTGCTCGACCACCGTAATGATACAGTCAGAATCTATACGATAAATGTCCTTACGATATTTATTTATTGAAATGCAGTTTAGGCCAAAAACAAAGTTTTAATATTCTGTGCCTGGACATTACGATCTTAAAGGCCTAATTTAAGGAATGTTTGACATGATTATCCCCTGCTGTGCATCGCCTGCTAATTGCACTGATGTCACAGTAGGGGCCAATTTCCTGTGTATCTGTTTATTGGCTCAGGGTCATTTAGGGTCCGTTTCTATAATAAAACATCCAAAACTACACAGCAGGATTCTATACGATCAATACACAGAGGTTGTTTACTATACACGTTGTTTTTTTGGGGGGTGGGGGGGGGGGGTCACTTATAGAAACTAGGCCTTTAAGGCTAACGACCTACAATATATCGTTACGGGAACCAGAGGGGCGGTTTTCAAAGACTTTTAGGATTTTAGTCGTTATTTCAATTATCTTTAAACTGTATAAACATGACAGAATCTATACAATAAATTTTCCTACAATGTCTTTATCTAAACTTGAAATTTACTCCACCCAACAATTCCTCATCTTTTTTCTGTTGAACGCCATGATTTAACACTTACACGTTCAGCATCATTTTTTCAAAAGCTGATAATAGGAATTAATTATCTTGTTTTTGCGCTGTGGCATCTTTACAACGTTATTCTAAAAGCTATGAATTTGTTTCCACTTTATTATATGCTCTATAAAAAAGCGGTAACAATGAGCGATGCAGTAGTGGCGAAGCGTTAGAAAAGCAATATAAAGTGCCATAATTCAAGCACTAAAAGATTATCCTGAAGAATTTTAAGTATTCAAATGATTTATGTCATTATATTAGAGGTATTTATTACTTCATATTGTTTTGACTGACCAATAAAATAGAAGACAAACCCCTCTGAAACTTTTTTGTAACTTCACAGTATAACGTTCTTAAACATTTAGCGAAACAGTCAGTTTTACATTAAAGGGAATTATCCGTCTTGTTTAAAATAATTCTGACAGACGGACAGAATAGCTGATACAGCTGCTTAAAGGCATTCAGTGATAGATTGATGTTTTAAACCGTTAATATATGCAGATTGATGCCGATGACTCTCAAATAACTAAATATACAATCTTACAATACAGTCGAACCCCGTTGTCTCGAATTCGTCTGGCTCGATTTCCTCGTTAGCTCGAACCGGATGAAAAAGACCGATTTCTTCCTACTGAAGATAAGCATTCCTGCTTGACTCGAATTTCTCGAGGTATTTTTGTCGGTCAATGAGAGTTCGAGCAAACGGGGTTCGACTGTATTATTTCTTCTCCAATATAAACATAACAAGTAAACTTGGACGATTAAGGGCGGAGGCGACGGGTGCGCCTCCTCTTGGATCCACTAGTACATCTGATACCTTAAAATGAAAATCACTGCCATATGATACGTTTGGTGGCGGTGTAATGAAGAGTTCGTCAAAATAACAATTTAGATAACTCTTTTCATGAAGCAAAACAATTTTATAGCCATCTTCAATTTCCTGTTAAATTGTTTTGCAATTTAGATAAAAAAACCTCTATAACTTTAGCAATCCATATGTCGCCTAAGTTTTCTTTTGGGTGTATCCTCCTTCACCCGACATTGAGTTACCTTCAGTAACAAACGCTCGCCGGGGTCGCCGACAATGATTGATGGATAACGACCGAGATATGATTGACTTGTAATGAAAAGACATCCCTCCAATTCCGGAAACCATGGCTGCCGAGGCGCGCTTCGCGAGTAAGAATTAATAGGCTGGATGGTATAACCATTGTTTCAGGTTGTTGGTATGTCAGTTGGTTAGTGCTATCAGGTAAACACTATCAGTAAATTAGGGTAGACAAAATAACGTTGCTTCTAAAGAATATTAACCTCATGCTAGTAACGTTAGAAAAAGGCTATTCCTTAATCAACCAAAATAGCACCTAATTTTAGGTCTTTTGAGCCATAGAGATGCCGATTTTTGCATTTCAATAGCTTTCTATTCACTAGGTTATTCATATCGATGCTCCACGGTTAATTTAGCAGACATTCGAGACAGTACTTGGTCAATTGCTAGTGTGTGTGTGACAATGTTGTTGTTGTTGTTGAGTTTTTAAAGGTCTGCCCGCGCCCTTTAGTGGCTGCAGACAGTGTGTGTGTGTGTGTGTGTGTGCGTGTGTGCGTGCGTGCGTGTGTGCGTGCGTGCGTGTGTGTGTAAGTGTGTGTGTGTGTGTGTGTGTGTGTGCGTGCGTGCGTGTGTGCGTGCGTGTGTGCGTGTGTTTGTGTGTGTAAGCTTATTTATCCTCGCACTCTGGGAAGGCCCGTTCGGCGAGTGCTCCGATAAGAGTGTTAGTCATTTTAGGTTTTTGGAGCATAGTGCACAGACAGAATGTAACCCTGGTTGGAGCTGCCCTGGTTCTTTAACGGGAACCAGTGTATGTCACTGTCACATGGGACCCCCATTGAACGTCCCTTCCAGAAGACGATAAGTATTTTTAAGCGGTGCAGCGGGGAATCGAACCCCTGATAGAGACCCCTGGATAGACAGTCAGTACAGTTGCTATAGGACCAATCATTCGGAACTCCTCGGCCATTTTTATCAAAAACAACCTCAGATGTATGCCGGTACATCAGCAGAAGTAGTTCGTAAAAATTTGAATTATAACATAAATTAAATGTAGTGTTTTAGCTTGTATTTGTTGATCTAAGTTTAAATTGATTGTCAGTTTAGTGTATTATTGCAAACATAATTAAGATTCCCAAGAGTTAAGTCATGAAGTTTAACTGCTAAATTAAATTACTACGTGATGTATTGGCAGCGGACTTATAATATACCGATTTCTGACGTTGTAAACCGTCCATAATCATCCGAGGCTGTTTTCGATAAAAATGGCCGAGGAGCTCCGAATGTATGACCTATCTGACTAAAGTACCAACTCGCTTACGCAAGGAGGCATCTGATTTGCTGGCGGAAAGGTCACCATTCGATGACCTCCTTCGGTTTAACCTCAGATCACATTGGCAGAAAGTATATTTAAAAGGGTTTGATTTTAATCATATTGCTGAACGACCTCATACAATGATTTAATTTTTTTCTTTTTTTTATTTAATCAAAAAATTAGAAAATTTGTGAATGAAAAACTTTGCATTGATTTTTGAGGATTTGTTCACACGAAAGTGCTATAGAAAAGTTAAACTCTGCAAGAGTTATGGTTTTATTTCAAACAGGGTGGTTTATTTCTGGACTTCCGGTTAATGCTTCCGTAAATAAAGTAATATCTGCGGGATTCGTTTTGATTGCATTAAGTAAATCATTTTGTTTTCTTGTGTGTTTTTTTGTATGTGTTTTTGCCTCGTCAGATTTTTTTTTATAAACGTTGAATGTTTATGGGGACTACCCGCAAATTAATCCGATTAGTTAAGCGTAAACTAATATCCGCATTGCCTTTTTAATACAGAAACCGGTATCCTCCTCTCTCGGTTGTTAAGTAAACAACAAACATAAACAAATCTGATGCAGCAATAACACATGCTGTAACAAGTGCACTTCTTGCACTATCAAAGGATATCATGACAGATCTTTACCAGACTCCTGTTTCAGAAAAAAAGCTTACTCGATCTGAGTCATAAACCAGAATTGTCTAAGTGTCATATTTTTTTTGTTATGTGGTACATGTTTGCGTGAATTAAATTAAAGTCATGTCTAAAAATCAAATCAAATTAATCTATTACGGATCTCGGTTAACATTCGAGATAACGAGAAATCGATATAACCGAAATAGAAAAAAAAAACATGTATAACTCGAAACCCAAACTATTTGAAAGGAAATCGTTATAACCGGAACCTCGAGTAAAGAGTTCGACATAGCGAGTTTCGACTGTATTATCATTGTGACGTTTATACAGATTTAAGATAAATGAAGTTACGACTAAGATGCCGTTAATTGAAACGGGGCCTAGACGAGGAAAGTAGCGTAAGTCATATTTTATTTTAGTTTCCTAAATACAAATCACGTACAGTTCGTTTAAGCGCGAACGTTTTATACGTCATTATTTTGGCGATATACGTCATTATTTTGGCGATTACGTCACCATTTTGGTGATATACGTCACCATTTTGGCGATATACGACATATAAGCGATTTTGAATTTTAAAACCCCCCATGGTTCCTGACTTCGCTTTGATTAATTTTATTTAATCAAAGTTTGGCATATTTCTGCACATGCGCACATCTGTTTTATAAGCATCTTTAAGTAATTAGTATTGTGAAAAAACACAAAAGGTACCTAAGACGAACATTATAATTATATAAAATGCAAAACATGAAATCAAATTTACCATAAATTAGGTAATAATAAAGATATGAAGACCTCTCATTATAAGCGATTATCCTCATAAAATGATAAAATGAGCCCATAACTTAAATTTGAAAGGACTTACATCCTGTGACAAATGTCGCCCGAAGTATTTATATTTCATACACATGTGTTGGTTTCCCCGCGCATCGCAGGGCCCGCGGGCACTCGGTATCCTCCGTGCATTCCCAGTACACGTGCACTGACCACCGGGCACTGGACCTACATTCTCGACCATAGGAACACTTTTAGAAAACACAGCATCACTAAATTCCCTCACACCACAGCTAATTCCATCTGAACACGTATCAATTCTTTTCGAAGACAAATTCCTTCGCGGGCGTACGATATTTTCTGGAATCTCAAATTTCTTTAGATTGATCGGATGATGGACATTTAATCGAAACACCATTATGGCGGCCAGGCACGCCACGTGACTGGTCACATGGTTAGGGTCACGTGACGCTAGTCCGGCCATTATAGCCTCGACTAGCGCCGAAGGCCGTTCGAAATGACCCACGTAAATGTACGCATTGTACGGAAACGAAAATCCTTCATTCGTGTAAGCAGCCATAATTTCCGAAATGTTCAGTTGCTGATATATATGATTAATGTTTACTATTATATGGATTTCCCCATCAATCATTTGACCATCGTTGTGAAACAAACGTGTCAAATGACTGAATGAAAACGAAATACACACGAGCCGGTGGCTTGGCAACTTCAGCTGTTAACTGTAGGAACAGGTAGAGCTAGTGCACGTGCAATTCTACTCAAACGAATCATAAACCGGCTCCCCCTCACAAAAATCATCATTTTGTAAACCCGTAGCCTCCTTTGATATTCTAGGAGAGTTTTCACTTCATACATTTATAATATGAGCCGGGTTCTTTTGTAAATTATTTTTTTCCAAGATAAAAGCGATAAGAAGATTATCATATTAATGAATTATTAAATCATGAAACAATGCATTTTTGCCAGAATAGAAGCTATACGTATAAAATGTTATAAATATCTAAGCATAAACATGCAAAGAATGTAAAATTATATACATGTACACTCTGAGATTTAGGTTTTTCCTAAGTAGTATATTTCAGTAAAAGTGCATTTTAAGTGCTGTAGAATGTATTTTGAGGTCGTGTGAAACTTGTGAAAATGACAGACCCCTAAAATGCATCCTGAAACCAGTATAAACAATGGTATTCCTTTTCAAATTTTAACACAAGGACCAGTGAATCTGTGACGTACTTTAATCACGTTTATTTCAAAAATTAAGAGATGGAACATTTGGAAACGCTCTCTCAGTACTTATGGACGAGAGGAAAGGCACCTCCGCGCCACGAGTTGATTGTTCGACAATTATGATAATCTCTATTGTTATATCCAGAACTCCCATACAATACGTGTATGTGGAATACTTTTATAATGACTTGCCCATTAACTAGGCTCTAAGGCCAAGACGAATTTACCGTTAGTTTCTTTGGCGTACATCGAAATATAACAGAAACAGGACGACACCATAGCCAGGGGCGTAGGTAGCCCTTTATTCAAGCGGATTTATATTTGTGCAAGGGGGTACGTGGCATTCCCCCTCGGGAAATTGTGAAAACCATGGTGCACTCTGATGCATTCAGGGCGTTCTGAGGTGCTTTATTTACTACTGGAAAATAGACAGTTTTATGATCATGTAGTCAAGTACACATTGCTATTATTTTTGTCAGAATCATGTGGATTCAGTCGCGTACTCGCGTATAGACAGCTACGCGCCTGATAGCATCCTAAGAACATATAGAATATGAACATTTTGCAACATGAATGTTCTCAAAAATGAACATCATTTTACTCTTGGTATGTCCAAAATATAATTCTGGTTACAGCTTCATGTAACCAGCATTATCGCGGCGCACAGTTCCTTTTACCATACAAGTTTATACTACCGTAACCAGTCTATCACTCTAGAATCTATCCGATGACGTCAGCGTTTACCATGTTACTTCCCCTTTTCTTCTACACCTTTCGAGAAGGTAACCCGTACATTTTTTCTCAAATCCCTGCCCAGCCCACCCCCTTTACATGATTATAATAAACTGTATATATGTGTGTTTTCAGTTCATCATTTGTGTGTATAGAGCTTAATGTTATCCATAGTTGTCAATATATTTCGATATACTTGAATCGAGCCATAGCCCGGTCATCTTAACTTCAACATAACATATGTAACTTTTTAATTTAATGTGTTTTGTTTGCTCGCGTCTGTGATGTTTATTTCAGTGGAGCCACCAGAAACCATTGCCACTATGCCCATACCTTGCCCCATCTTCTGCACGGCTTCATGTTGTCGACCATGACGTACCGAATCCAAGTTCAGCTTTCCATCATGCACGAATATATAACCCAACGTGAACCCGAGGATCAGGACGTTTGTTCCGGGAAGGCGCGGTGGCGATTTACATTTAGTCAATACGTAAAATATTTAATACGCCTTTAGTTTAGTACCGCTGTTACCAGGGTCCATATGCTGATGGTGTTTTAAGTGTACAATACGGTGCGTCTTTATGGTGACGCTTGGAAGGGTCTATAATGGTGACCCTTGGACTTGATAGGGATGACAGATTTTCAAACACTGCGTCTCCCGCCTTTAACATTAGCCGTGCAAGTTTATGCCATCTTTCAAAATTAAATTAAATAAATCTGTGGACATAACGGGTTTCTTTTTGTTTACTTTTAAGCTTTGGTACCCCAAAAGCAGTTCCCGCGCACACATGCTGCTAAGTGAACGCGGGTCCCGTCTTTTTATACTGGCGTCCGTCGATAATAATTTACGAAGAGAATGCATGAAACCATCTTTCTGCCATTGGCAAACAAAACAATCATTCATTACACTTATGACATCAGACAGCAGAAGAACAATGCAAAATGTTAATTTTAGTTTCATGCATTTTTATCACGATCGAGAACTTAATCATGTTAAGAATACTTTGATGCTAAATAATTCAATGAAATGGGAGAGTGCGAGATTATTTTATATAAATGAAATAAACAAAATAATTCCACACTCACTTCAAATGAAAAATATAAACACCAAAGGAACTAAACGTTAATTCGTCATGGTATAAGAGCCTTGTAAATGGGCTAATCATTACAAAAATGTTTCACAGATTTTAACTATTGATATAAATATTATATAATACTGCAATAATTTATATACATATTAAGGTCAGAAGAAATAAACTAAATAATAAATGTGTGATACATCATACAGTGAGTGATCAAAAAATAACTCATTTATGATTGAAAACATTTCTCCTTTCGACTCTTAAAAGGGAAAGACGTCTTCAATTCGTGGATTAAAAACAAGAGTCAAGGTAAAGCATATATCAATGCGTCAGGACCTGAATAACTAAACATTTTATGTTTGGCCTAAATTTGTTTTTCCTGCAGAGGGTCCATGCCAGAATTTCATGGCTCACCTGGTTTCCGAGTGTGAGGGTATGTATTGTATATATGATTTACAGATATCGCCAACGTCAAACAGTTGTTAGGATGTTATCAATGTTGATACGATAAAAATGCGAAATTTGATCATAAATCTTTAACATGTTTATGGAAACGTCTACAATCTTGACAATATTTCATCATATCATTTACCTACCAACTTGTTCTATACAATCTCTGATAAATAAAACAGAGAAAACATAATGATTCTTGGAGGAAAGCCGCCGATAAAGATAAAAGCAATATATCTGGATCATATTAGTAATAGTTATTAGGCCGACGACCCGCATTTTGAAATTACAGACGAGCGGTTTTGCACGTGTATAATTTCAATTTTATGATAGTGGATGACGTTTTTAAACTGTTTATTCTACGTTGCCAAGGTCAACGTTCAATAACTAGTGTGTGGTAAACAGGCGTTGAAATGTTTCTGCACTTAAATTATTGAACGGTTGTCGGCTACTATTTCCACACGAAAGTTATTGAACGGTTGTCGACTTCTATTTTCGCACGAAAGTTATTGAACGGTTGTCGACTACTATTTCCGCACGAAATATATTGAACGGTTGTCGACTTCTACTGTTTCCGCATGTAAGTTATATATATTGAACGGTTGTCGACTACTTATAACCATTAAGATTTGGAAGTTCATGTATAGACAGCAACAAGGATACGCCCTTAAACATGGTACAGACTCAATTAACGTGAGCTGTACAGTAGAAAACTTGAACATCCACTCAAGCGTGCGTTCACGTTACGTTTATACGTTGTCCAGTTAAAATTGTACATCTGTTCGTAAAACACTATATACGTTACGGTTACGCACGTAATTACGAACTGCATATTCAAAAGTCACTTCTACCGCTTTCCTCAAATTCCAATTCAAAGTTTTATAGAATATACTTTATTTAGTTTAGGGATTTACAATATTTTAGTCATTCAACAAAGGAGAGAGAGAGAGAGAGAGAGAGAGAGAGAGAGAGAGAGAGAGAGAGAGAGAGAGAGAGAATAACTAGAGTGTGCTCACCTGTTTATATTGCGCGTGTACACTGTCATCCGGGGATCTCGCGTGCTCGTCCGCCGCGCACTTCTCCTAAATTGGCACGGTTAAAAATGTTCAAAAGGAATTAGTTTTATACATGCAAAAAGAAATAATCAGAGTCATTTTTATAAAGCATTTTAATGACACAGACACCGTCATTTTCGTATCGTTTACAAAACCACCGAATCGGGTAAATAAGTTGAATTAAACTCTCAAATAGAGTGTTTAAACCGAGCGAGTGAAGTGGTATCCAAGTTCTTATTTAATTATAATATCATTAAAATCGACAATTTGTAAGGAATTTATTTTCGATTAAACCCACTGACGATCGAACAATATTACATATCGCGTTATGTACATGGCAATGACAACTATATTGGTCTTTAATTGAAGCATGTTGTATTAACAATCATTTTATCAAATTTAAATGTCAAATCGCTTTGTGTTCAAAATACCGCCAAATAAAATACATCAAACAGCTTTTGTAATGAACAAATGTCGCTTAAATGCATTATCTTGTTTTATGAAATCAATAGCAATCGAAAATTAAATGAAATGAATAGTATATATAGTATACACTTGTAAAACAAATTACCTCTAAGTGAAGTTCACTCAATATCTTTTGGCACCATATTTTGTATTCCGGTCCAAGGACCGACAACTTCTTTAGAAAGTCTCGCATCTCATGCACCACGAGTTGCGTCCCTTCCAAATCTGACGGACAAATAGTTATCCAAGTTTCAATCACTCTGAGCACGGCTTGATGAGCTATCGGCATCTCAGTTGTCGGACTTACTATTGGGCTGATTTTTAAGGCATCCGGGCGACAAAGGGAAGCTTTAGAGTCTGTAACTTCCGCGTTAGTGTCAGCGAGGCCACAAACAGCATTATTTGACATCGGCTGTTCCTCAGGGGAACCTTTTTGAGAACCCGTTGGGGATGTTGTGAGTAAATTGTTCATTGGAGAACCAGGTTGTAACAAATTGTTCCCAAATGCTTGGCCAGGCGGAAAGTCAAACGCATGCGGACTGCCACTTCCGCTAGCGCTGGATAAGAGTGGCGACTGCGGTGGGTCAAAATGCACTATAATGTTTGCCATACTGTCCTCTGGAGTGTTTGTAGTAGATTCTTCAGAGGCCATGAAAAACACAGAGTCCTTGTGGTTTGGGTCGGTCATTGTGATAGCAACAGCCGATCCCGAGTGAACAAGGGTAGAAACCGCCTGGTCTGAGCCACAACCCGACTTACTAAGCCGTTTCCGGGAGTTGTGAGACGACAGCTGCCCGAGGGAGCCCAGTGTGGGATTGAGCCGCCCAGCCAGGTTCTCAGGAACTGAACTAGACCGGGAAAACACTGGGGAAACGTCGAGGGGCGTGTCCATTACGAATGTTGGAAGATTGATAAGTTCTCTTTGGAATGCAATAATATCAACGTCATGGGTGGAACCGGAAGCTCCCTCTTCAGCGGCTATTGAGGATTTCTCATTAGCCACTAAACTTGAACCAGATACATTAAGTTGCGATTTAGACAGAAGTTTCTTGCTCTGCCATCTGAACAGTCTGGGCTTTGTGCCTCTCACAGAATCGGACTGTGTTGCACACACAGGTTTATGTTCCGATACAGTATACGCGCGAGGATGGATATTCATTTCTAATGGAGTCACTAAACTCTCACCTATTGCGCGTAACGCCATATTCGTACCCATTTGGTCACTAGTTCCGTTAGAACATGTGCTTTTACTGTTCGAGTTTGCGCTTGTACTAGATCGGCTTTGCGATTCCGGACTGGGCTTTTCGGCCTTCGGAACAGGTTGAAGTTTTAGCGTGTTTTCCCTATATTTGGAGCTTTCGGAGTAACTCCGCGGCGGGCACATAACTTCCGCGCCTAGTAAATCCTCCTTTGGCGGTTTTAACTTAGCGTTCTGCGACCGGAAATTCTTCCGGCGGATCATGTTTCCGAACATTTTGTGCGCCAGGAGGCGCAGGATGACCACCGGATGTACCACAAGCGGTAGCGTCATGAAGAGGAACTCCCGGAAGGACTTGTAACCTACTTGATTGAGTGTCTGCACGGAGCACGCCGGGGAAACGGCGGGAGTGGTGAAGTCGTGGTGGCCCCGGAAGGAGAGACAAAAACTCTGGAGGGAGCTTGAAATGGATTGGCGGGGGGAGGCGCTCCGGTCAGACATCTCTTCGTACACGAACTCCTGGAGGATCAGAAACAAATATATCACAATATATCAAATAAACCATATACCATTGAAAACAAATAAATTGTCTTAGAGAAAATGAATTAAGTGTCTATGTATTAATTATATAGAGTGTATTATCGAATGCTGTATGACTGTTATTTATGTGTCTCGGCTCCAGACGCAATTTATTTAACGTATTTATACTTTAATATTCTAAGTATCCATCCATCAATTGGTTCAAAGTTTCAAAATATGGAATTTAAGTTGATAATAAATAGAAACGTCGGTTTTAAATTGAACTGTTTACATTTCACTATGTACGGGCCGTTAAAATTTGAACTTTTAATCAATTTAATGGTAGATTATTTATTATTATCATTTTAAACACACCAACAATCACATTCGTCGAGCAACGGAGAGAAAAAATATGAGCTGGTCTTAGGGTAAAGATTAACCTTGGCACTATCAGATATAGATGCCGACGACTAATAGCATAATTTGAATTTGAAAAAGAATGTAGACAATGAAATCTCTCTTTCAATGCTGCTGCTGCTGCTGCTGCTGATGATGATGGTGATAATTATGCTGCTGCAGCTGATTTTGATAATGATGATGACGTTGATGATGATGCTGGTGATGCTGATGCAGATGCTGCTGCTGCTGCGGCTGTGGCTGTTGATAATGATGATGATGATGATGATGATGATGATGATGATGATGCAGCCGCTGCTTCTGGCGCTGCTGCTGCTGCTGCTGCTGCTGCTGATGATGATGATGATAATGAGGCTGATGATGTTGATGATGATGACGATGACGACGACGATGCTACTACTGCTGCTGCTGCTGCTGATGATGATGATGATGATGGTCAATGATGATCATTTATCCGACACTAACATACAACTTGTTCAAGGAGACAGCATATGCTTTTAAGATTGGACATTTCACAAGATCGGCTCTTAAGTCTAACAATGTAAAATATTGGTGTGCCTTTATGCGCTATAAAGACATTCAGTTGCGGAACATGATTTTGAGGGGTTATAAATTTCAAAATTTGGAATTTCATGTGTTTGGGTGATAAACAAAACAACGCTGAATTATCCGTTTTACTTAATGGAATACAATTATTTCTGAAAAATGGTAAAAACGGAAAATTCTTACAAAAATGTATTTTTTCTCGAAACATTTCTTTTCTTGACTTCATTTCAGGAAAAAAACATGTGATGGAAATATTGCTTGGTAGTTATCCAAAATAGTGTATCAAATACTTGTTCAAATTTTCAGAAAATAGTTTTTGAATGAGGAGAGCTAATTTTGGCTTTGCCCATACGTATTGTATCAATTTTTTCAGACGCGTAGCTGCCTATACGCGAGTACGCGACTGAATCCACATCATTCTGACAAAGTTGCAGTATGCGTACTTGACTACATGATCCTAAAACAGTCCATTTTCCAGTACTTAATAAAGAACCTCAGAACGCACAGAACGCACAAGATTGCACCATGGTTTTCAAAATTTTCATAAGGGACATGACCCTGAACCCACATAAGCACAACTATGAATCCAAATGAATAGAGGGCTAACTACGCCCCTGTCAATGTTTATATATTAAGCATATGCAGAAAAAGAACTAAATATGGAAGTTTAAGTTTGATATAATTGTCACTACCTAGGTCTTTTGTATTATATATGTATGCTCTTGTGTTTGTATATGGACTGGAGACCTTTCGTATATATTATGTAAACTTTGATACTGAAAACCTTGCAAGCATCACGTGATAATGTCAATCAACCAATCACGCAACAAACGTCTGCTGAATTGCGTTAGCAACGGTTTAGGAAATAACATGACATTTTTTGGAGAGTTCCAGCTTCCAGAATCCTAGTTTTAACACTCCTAATGATTTGAAAAAAAAACCCCAACTTGTTTTCCTATCAAAAATAAATTAAAATAAATAATACGTAAAAAAGTGCATTTTTCAAATCATGAGCATGTCCCTTTAGATCATAAGGTCCAAAAGAAGAATAATTAACCGAGATGTTTTATTGTTTACGTTTTTTAAAACGACAAAAATTACTAGCCATTTCTGCAAAGCAAATTATCTTAAATAGTTTAAAAATAGCATAACATCCGTAATTGATTTCCAACCCAGGGGAACAATAAAATAAACTGTTTCTGAATACAAACATAGCGGATATATGTGATTTTATTAGTGATACTGTAACCAAATATAGCTGTAAAATATCTTCATGAAGGTCTATAGGAATCAATGTTTTGACTGGTTAATTGAAAGGCTGTCTCAGTTTTATGACTTTAAGAATCCCCTGGTCGCGATTTATTTTCAAGATCCTTTCTCAAAACTAATTATAGAAAAAAAAGTTGTTTTCTAATTTTTCCTGGAATTCACTTGATAAAAATATGCTTGCCCTCATAGAATTCATTAAGAAAACTTTCCAGAAGATGTCATGGTAACTTTGTTGCCTAAATTATTATTCCGCATTTTAGTCAAATTCAAGACGCGCATGCGCACTGCATACCTCGATCACGTGTGTAATGAGTCCTTCTAGACTGGCAGCCTCAATGTGTTGTTTCTCGTTCCAGGTGACAATACGCCCCAGGGCCATAGACTCTATGAACGTATCCTCCGGGGAATTCACTTGAAGAATAGGGTTGTGGTTTGTCGTCTCTTGGAACACTGAAATCACAGTATATACAAGGTGTTTATACCACGTGATCTTACGTCATATGTAAACATAATGATGATATATAATTCTGACAATTTTCAGCCGGACATGAATGTTTCGTCACCAAAAATGAACATATTTGTAACATCTCGGACTTTTTTCATCGAAAACAACATCGCATGTATGTCGGTTCATCAGAAGAAGTAGTTCGTAAAAAACGATAATATTGTTTAATTGTGGTGTTTACACGTGTATTTTGTATTACTAAGATCAAATTGGCAGTGAAGTGTTTTATTGCATGAATAATTAAGATTCCCAAGAGTGAAGCCCGTTGGTTTAATTGCTACGTATATTGAAATCAGTACGCGATTAACTTGCAGTGGAGATAAATGTTAAAAACTGTGATAATGTTGACCGTCGTTATAAATCCGACTGTGTTTTCAATGGAAAATGGCCGAGGTGTTCCGATTGAAATGTCAAGTGCTACAAAACCAAACGTAGGATGACCGCACAAGAATAAGATATATATGTGTACGCAAAAGTCAATTTTAAACTATTAAGTAACTAAAGAAAGAAAGAAAGAGGGGAAGCTAGTAGCACATTTGCCCCACATTAACGCTTTTAATACTGGATAGGGTTTTAGTAAGGATGTGCGAACGCACACCAAATATCTATTTAATCTTCTTGCATTTGATTTTGTCGCATTGAACAGAACCAGGATGACAAGCCAAAGTAAATGGACAAAAGGCCGTAGTATCAGGATCACAGGATTAAAAATCGTGATATCACGACCATGGTAAACAAACGTAGTTTCAGGGTTATTAGCCGTAGTATCGGCATCATAAACCGAAGTATCCATTTAACAAGCCGTAGTATCAGGATCACAAGCCGTATTATCAGGGTCACAAATCAGATTATTAGGATCACATGCCCTAGTATCAAGGTCACAATCCGTAATATCAGGACCGCAAGCCGTAGAATCAGGGTCACAAGCCGTTGTATCAGGATCACGAGCCGTAATATCAGGGTCACGAGCCTTAGTATCCGGATCACGAGCCATAGTATCAGGATTACAAGCTGTAGCAACAGGATCACAAGCTGTAGCATCAGGACCACATGCTGTAGCATCAGGATCACAAGCTATAGTATCAGGATCACAATAAGCCGTAGTATCAGCAGCACGAGCCGTAGTATCAGGATCACAAGCTGTAGCATCAGGGTCACAAGCTGTATCATCAGGATCACAAGCTGTAGCATCAGGATCACAAGAAGCCGTAGTATCAGCACACACGCCGTAGTATCAGGATCACCGTAGTATCAAGATCATAAGCCGTAGCATGAGGGTCACAAGCCGTAGTATCAGGATCACAAGCCCAATTTTTAGGTTCACAAGCTGTAGTATCAGGATCACAAGCCATAATATCAGGATCACAAGCCGTAATATCCGGATCACAAGCCCTAGTATCAGGATCGCAAGCCATAGTATCAGGATCACAAGCCGTAATATCATTCACAAGCTGTAGTATCAGGGTTACAAGTCATAGTACCAGGAACGCAAGCCATAGTATCAGGATCACAAACCGTAGTATCAGGATCACAAGTCATAGCATAAGGAACGCAAGCCGTAATATCAGGAACGCAAACCACAGTATCAGGAACGCAAGCCGTAGTATCGGGATCACAAGCTGTAATATCAGGGACGCAGGCCGTAGTATCAGGAACGCAAGCCGTAGTATCAGGATCACAAGCCGTAATATCAGGAACGCAAGCCGTAGTCTCGGGATCACAAGCCATAGTATCAGGATCACCAGCCGTAGTATCAGGATCACAAGCCTTAATATGAGGAACGCAAGCCGTAGTATCGGGATCACAAGCCTTAATATGAGGAACGCAAGCCGTAGTATCAGGAACGCAAGCCGTAGTATCAGGGTCACAAACCGTAGTATCAGGGTCACAAGCCGTAGTCAGGAACGCATGCTGTAGTATCAGGATCACAAGCCTTAATATGAGGAACGCAAGCCGTAGTATCAGGAACGCAAGCCGTAGTATCAGGGTCACAAACCGTAGTATCAGGGTCACAAGCCGTAGTCAGGAACGCATGCTGTAGTATCAGGGTCACAAACCGTAGTATAAGGATCACAAGCCGTAGTATCAGGAACACAAGCCGTAGTATCAAGGTCACAAACCGCAGTATAAGAATCACAAGCCGTAGTATCAGGAACACGAGCCGTAGTATCAGGAACACAAGCCGTAGTATCAGGAACACGAGCCGTAGTATCAGGATCACAACCCATATAGCATCAGGAACGCAAGCCGTAGTATCAGGATCACAAGCCATATCATCAGGAACGCAAGCCGTAGTATCAGGATCACAAGCCATACCACCAGGAAAGCAAGCCGTAGTATCGGGATCACAAACCTAGGTATCAGGAACGCAGGCCGTAGTATCAGGAACACAAGCCGTAGTATCAGGGGCACAAACCGTAGTATCGGGATCACAAGCCGTAGTATCAGGATCGCAAGCCGTAGTATCAGGATCACAAGCCGTAGTATCAGGATCGCAAGCCGTAGTATCAGGGGCACAAACCGTAGTATCAGGAACGCAAGCCGTAGTATCAGAAACGCAAGCCGTAGTATCAGAAACGCAAGCCGTAGTATCAGAGTCACAAACCGTAGTATCAGGAACGCAAGCCGTATTATCAGGGGCACAAACCGTAGTATCGGGATCACAAGCCGTAGTATCAGGAACACAAGCCGTAGTATCAGGGGCACAAACCGTAGTATCGGGATCACAAGCCGTAGTATCAGGATCACAAGCCGTAGTATCAGGGGCACAAACCGTAGTATCAAGAATGCAAGCCGTAGTATCAGAAACGCAAGCCGTAGTATCAGAAACGCAAGCCGTAGTATCAGAAACGCAAGCCGTAGTATCGGGATCACAAGCCGTAGTATCAGGAACGCAAGCCGTAGTATCAGAAACGCAAGCCGTAGTATCGGGATCACAAGCCGTAGTATCAGGAACGCAAGCCGTATTATCAGGGGCACAAACCGTAGTATCAAGAATGCAAGCCGTAGTATCAGAAACGCAAGCCGTAGTATCAGAAACGCAAGCCGTAGTATCGGGATCACAAGCCGTAGTATCAGGATCACAAGCCGTAGTATCAGGGGCACAAACCGTAGTATCAAGAATGCAAGCCGTAGTATCAGAGTCACAAACCGTAGTATCAGAAACGCAAGCCGTAGTATCGGGATCACAAGCCGTAGTATCAGGAACGCAAGCCGTAGTATCAGGGGCACAAACCGTTGTGTCAGGGGCACACACTGCAGTATCAGGAACGCAAGCCAAAGTATCAGAATCGCAATTCGTGTAATTACAACCGTAAGCCATATCTATGTACTTCTCATTCCTGATCGTGATAAACAATGGTGTACTTTATTCTTGCATCAAGGTATTTTGTCTATTATTGCAAGACCAGGCCAATAATAATCAAGGAGTTATTAAGTTGTTATCACGAGATGTTAAAACGTAGCCACAATTGTTGAATTAACAACGACCCTATGGCCAAAGTACTGGGGAACTTCAAATACCCTAATCGCTCATGTCACGATATTTCCGCCACAAGAACACGCATACCGTATGTCTATTCTCTGTCTGACTCTACTGTAACTTTTATGTCACGTGTCACGTAGCATTATGATGAAAACACAACGCGTCGTACAATCTGGTTTAAACGACTTAGTATCTCATTTTAACTTATAAACTTGTTTACACGAATTGGTAGCTCGGTAAAACGACTCAGTATCTCGGTTAAACGGCTTAGTATCACGGCTTAGAATCTCGGTTAAACGGCTTAGTATCACGGCTTAGTATCACGGCTTAGTATCACGGTTTAGAATCTCGGTTAAACGGCTTAGTATCACGGCTTAGTATCACGGCTTAGAATCTCAGTTAAACGGCTTAGTATCACGGCTTAGTATCACGGCTTAGAATCTCGGTTAAACGGCTTAGTATCACGGCTTAGTATCACGGCTTAGAATCTCGGTTAAACGGCTCAGTAGTTCGGTTAAACAACTCAATATCTCAGTTAAACGGCTCAGTATCTGGCTTACTGAACGTTTTATCTTCAAAGAGATAATTAACAAATCATGTAAGTCGTTTTAACCAGTAATATAAGTCGTTATAAGGAGTAATGTAGGTCGTTATAAGGAGTAATGTAGGTCGTTATACCTAGTAATGTAGGTCGTTATAACGAGTAATGTAGGTCGTTATAACGAGTAATGTAGGTCGTTATAACGTGTTATGTAGGTCGTTATACCTAGTAATACAAGTCGTTATAACGAGTAATGTAGGTCGTTATACCTAGTAATGTAGGTCGTTTTAAGGAGTAACGTAGGTCGTTATACCTAGTAATGTAGGTCGTTATACCTAGTAATGTATGTCGTTATAACGAGTAATGTAGGTCGTTATAACGAGTAATGTAGGTCGTTATACCTAGTAATGTAGGTCGTTTTAAGGAGTAACGTAGGTCGTTATACCTAGTAATGTAGGTCGTTATACCTAGTAATGTAGGTCGTTATAACGAGTAATGTAGGTCGTTATACCTAGTAATGTAGGTCGTTTGAAGGAGTAATGTAGGTCCTAATAACGAGTAATGTAGGTCGTTATAACGAGTAATGTAGGTCGTTATACCTAGTAATGTAGGTCGTTATAACGAGTAATGTAGGTCGTTATAACGAGTAATGTAGGTCGTTTTAACGAGTCATGTAGGTCGTTATACCTAGTAATGCAAGTCGTTATAACGAGTAATGTAGGTCGTTATACCTAGTAATGCAAGTCGTTATAACGAGTAATGTAGGTCGTTATACCTAGTAATGTAGGTCGTTATAACGAGTAATGTAAGTCGTTATTACGAGTAAGGTAAGTCCTTATAACGAGCAATGTAGGTCGTTATAACCAGTTCTATAAGTCGTTAAAAGGAGTAGTGTAGGTCGTTATACCTAGTAATGCAAGTCGTTATAACGAGTAATGTTAGTCGTTTGAACGAGTAATATAAGTCGTTATTACGAGTAAGGTAAGTCCTTATAACGAGCAATGTAGGTCGTTATAACCAGTTCTATAAGTCGTTATAGCGAGTTTTGTCAGTTGTTATAGCCAGTTTTGTCAGTCGTTATAGAGAGTTTTGTAAGTCGTTATTACGGGATGCTTAATCGTTAAAACGAGATACTAAGTCTTTAAAACTAGATACTAAGTCTTTAAAACGAGATAATAAGTCGATTTATGTATAACGGGTTACTAAGGGTTTATACAATGATACTACGTGATACACGTATGCTTCCTAACTTGCGCATTTAGGTCATGCCGCAAATCGAAGTTAAACGGAGGCGATCAGATTCTTTTTATTTAACAAGAAAGCCGGTATTCCAATTTAAGTTTCGTGTGAACACGCCATAAAGCAGGCGAGTACAGACAATTCTGTCCAAGTAGTTCTATATTTATCCCGTCTTGCGAACGTCAAGAGGAATGATCGGTAATTAAGACATGTTCTTCAAATGTTTGCAGTCACATCATATAATTATGCGAGTGAAAACGTAATCACAAATGTTCACCGAAACACGGATCGGTAGCGAAGTTTTAAATGATGCACGTCTCAGAAAAGAGGTTTTCAAGTCCATTTAGTTTCGAAGTGTGTGCGCATACAACGGATGTAGGGCACATTCATCCCGGGAAAGATGCCCAGCCTTTTTTCAAGGCTACATACTACTTATTAATATCCTTATACATTTAAAATGTAAATTGGCAAACTCCAGACTTGAGAACATGCCATTTCGAGTGTTTCATGTATATGACAACCAGAGTCAGAACCATGAGTTGACGTTAGGCTGGGCGTCAATGAGGCAGCGTAACATTTTGACTTGCGCCGCTAAAGCACCATTAAATTTTCATGAAATCCATTTGAATTACGCCGGAAGGTATAAAAATAAACTGAAATCTGAGATATTCATGTTCTTCTCTCTTTCTGATTGCAAGTATCGGCCTAAATTTTAATTAAAACAACAATTAATAATTTGCACGTACACAATTTATGCAATGGTGCCAACCTCATTGACGTACATGGCAGCTATACCCTTGCACGTACACGCCCTGTGCAATGGTGCTAACCTCATTGACTTCATGAGAGCTAAATGCTTGCACGTACACGCTCTGTGCAATAGTGCTAACCTAATTGACATACATGGCAGCTATACCCTTGCACGTACACGTTCTGTGCAATGGTGCTAACCTCATTGACGTACACGGCAGCTATACCCTTGCACGTACACGTTCTGTGCAATGGTGCTAACCTCATTGACGTACACGGCAGCAATACCCTTGCACGTACACGTTCTGTGCAATGGTGCTGACCTCATTGACGTAAATGGCAGCTAAACTCTTCATCAACACGCCCTCTTAAATGGTGCTAACCTCACATGGGCTTCCCTACTTTAGTATGCATTGTTTGACACATTTATGAACACCATTCATTGACCGAGAAAATTGTTTTGTCACATGAAGGCCAAAGGCGAGAATAAACAGTTCAAATTACTTCTTGTTTACGTTTCTCAAATAACTCAAAACATATTTTGATACACTTAAATTACAAAACATTTCTTCCACGATGTCATATTAAACGTGCATATTGATGTCGCAGCCAAATCTAAGTGCGGAAAGGAGCCGCACGGTGCAACTCACATTGTCACGAGCCCAATTATAATCCAGGAATCTACTATGAATAATTCATGAGGTAGCCGGAACAAGAAGCCTTCCAGTAACACTCGAGACAATGAGGGATAGGTCTGGGCTTGCATGAGATCTAATTGTTTATAAGACAGAATTTAAAGCTGCACTCTCACAGATTGACCGTTTTGACAAAATTCAATTGTCTTATCATCAGTCAATATTTGCGTAAATGTCTGGACACAAGAGATATAAGACTGCGGAGAAAAAATCAGATCGCAAGTTTTCATTTTTACTAATTTGCCGAAAACTCATTTTTCTAAAGCGTTAGTAACGTTTTTAGTCTCTTTTATTTTCGAACGTAAAAATGGAAATTGCGATTTTATCTTTTTTCAGCAGTCTTGTATCAATGGTTTTTAAACATTACGCAGAATTGGCTCATTCCCAGACGAAAAATTGAAAAGTTGTCAAAACTGTCTATCTGTGAGAATGCAGCTTTAACAACACAATTTGTGATCAACAAATGCAGCAGAAATTCAACAATTCCAGGAACTTGATCTAATCTCCTTTCAAAATAATTTTACCAGTAAACAAGCATAGATATTATACTTTTTTTCTTGGCCCAAGTTCCTGAGATCGCATTTGATACATCGTCTGCAATTGGCATATGCCCGCTTTCTCGGCAGAAATATTGTGATAAATGTTTGTTTAAAACGAATGCAATTCACTAATGTAAATGCTAGCCAAAACCAATCTTTCCTACTAACTTCGCAATTTAAACACACTATAGAATGCACCACACAACTCAGCAATTTACATTTGTTAAAGTTGGGAACGAACAATTGAAATTAATGTCAGCGCGGGCATTTTATTTCTAGGAAATATCGTGCAGCTCCGTTTTAATTTTCTCTTGAGGTCAAGCAGTGCTTTCAATTAGGAGCGAACTACTAGAGGTATTGAGCTTCTACAGTTTGACTTAATATTACGAATAAACTCGATCTATGTTCTATTTATCGTCAATTTTGAACTCTTAGTATATGATAGAGTTCATTTTAGCGATCTACAAAAAATAGAGCGAGTGTAGCACACTGTCGGATCCGCTCTACATGATATGGAGCTGCAGTTAAAAGGGTAAATCCTCGATTGCCATTTGCCCACAAATATGTGCGAACACCAAGTAAAATTATTAAACAGAACATTGGAACAATCCTCGATTGTCATTTGCCCACACAAAAATGTAAACACCAAAATACAATTTAGCTTGGTTCTACCCGTCGTCAGACACCCACTGCTGACCGTTTTCGTTTGTTTTTTCCTTTGACGAATTGAGAGAAACAGAATGAGTCAGCCGTTGGAATCCGACGATCAGCGGATTCCAACGGCTGACTCATTCCGTTTCCCTCAATTCGTCAAAGAAAAAAAAACTTCCAACCATACTCCCATACTCTTAAAACAACTACATTCTAACTTACTTTTGGGGTCAAAAAGGTCCACCCTGCCCCCAAGTTTGTGAAGATGGCCGAGATAGACCAGTATCCGTGCAGCGTGGTACTTGACGTATTTGGCGTACTTGGTGCTGTGGTTTGTGTAGTACCATTCGTCCGACGGAAGCAGCAACTGCATAAGCATGTCCGCAATATCGGCGTCCGTCAGCGCCTGGTGGTAGGCTGGGCTTTGTGCCACCGAGGATAACGACTGCAGCAGGAGACACAGTAATTGCTGAAACAATATAGACGGAAAGATGAATATGTTGTTGCTGAAACCTTCTAGACAGATAGATGGTTTTATTGTTAAAACAGCCTAGGCGATTTGGGTTCATGTTATTGCTGAAACATTGCATATATATGTTTATGTTATTGTTGAAATTGTAGAAATACAAAGTGTTTTTGTTGAAACTTTGTAAACAGAAACACTATTATGTTATTGCTGATTCAGTGTAGGTAAATACATGTTTGTATTAATGTTCAAACAATGTAGACAGATCTGTATGTACGTGCTGAATCATTGTAGACAGAGAGATGTTTTCACCTCTGTATGTCTACATTGTTTCAAAAATAACATTTTATTTCTTCCTTTGCCTACACTGCTAAGACTAAGTTCTTGAGATTATGTAAGTACCTACAAGGTTTCTCGGTTGTTCTTGATGTTTCTCACTCAGTTATTTAATTTAAGTAAGACATTAGCTCTAGTTCAATATTCTTCAGCTGTACAATTAAGGGTGAATGCCATTGGCAGGTTGACAAGAATGGCTAAAAGCAATCACCTTTTTTCGGTTTATACTTATTTATTTTTGCTCGATTATAAGGATATGAATCACTCTCGTGTCTTTATCATGGGCAGAAACCAGTATTGTGTTCGAACCCACAACCTCTTATGTGAGAGGCAGCACCTATACTAATTTTTCCTCCCCGATCATAAACAAGTATTGGAGATGTTTATTAAACAAATTGTCCTGCAACAGACGGCACTTGGCATCTATACGTTTGTGAGGCAATTTTTACCTCTCTCCGATATTGATTTCTGCAAGTATGGAGCATTTTTGTAAAACAAATTGTCCTGTAACAAACGGCATGTAGTATCTGTAAGTTTGTTGGCAATTTTCCCCATCTCCGATATTCCTTTCTGCAATGCAGCAGTTTGCTATGGTGATCCCTGTTATCGTTGTGCTATTGTCGACACTATGTCGAACATTGCTCGGTTCATATCCGTGATTTGTTCAGAATATACGATAAATAATAACATTGATGAATCGATCAGGTATTTGTTAATTTCCTCTGTGGTTTAAGTAATTGTCTGCACTCCATTGTTATCCTTTGGTTTGTGCAATAGGCATCGCGGCGTAAATAAATTTTATATTGGTCATATCGCCATTTCATGTCAGTTGTAACGATATCACTGCTGATCGTACCGCCCTTAATCGCCCATACGTAATTCATCACCTTGATTGGAACACTCTTATCCAAAATCAATACATACACATGTATTCCAAACATAAGTTTTGAATGACAAACCATTAACTACTCACTAAATAATGCATTTATGGAAAATATTAAATACCGATAACAAGATTGTAACCGTGTATGAAATAGCTGAAAACTCAAAAATATTAAATGATTGGTGAATGCTTAAATATTTTCTCTGATCTACTGATGTATCATAAGGTAGATATACCATGTTTTCTGCTCATTTCTTTCAAATTTAACTCGGTATCCCACATACGAACCATTGTTCTCGACATTTATTCATCCTTTTTCAAAACATTTGTATTAATTGCGGTAAAATTTATCTGGGAGTAAGAGTGCATCTTTAAAATATTACGGTTATACGTAATACTCTTAACAGTATATCGCCCTTTGGTGTCGAACATGAACGAAACAATATTCCCAACCAGCCTTCGCATTGATTCTGAATGCCTATAGTCTCTACGCGTGACGATTTAACTGATTTAACTAACATTTGCAGCTCATCAAAGATTATATCACTTATATCATTATATCTTCCACTATTTTATGCCGTCATTTCCAGTTATAAAAGAGATATGAAAGAATGGGTCGTGTTTTAGATTTTCGTTTAAGTTAACAACGTTGTTAACGTCATCGTTGTTAACTTTATAATGCTTTACTGTTCTGAAAGGTTAATGAATTCACGTCGCAATGCCTGAACAAACCAAAAGAAAACAATGGAGTGCAGACAATTACTAAAATCACAAAAGAAATGAACAAATACTTGATCGATTCATCAATGTCATTTATCGTATATATCATGAACAAATCACGGATATGAACCGAGCATTGCTCGACTTAGCGTCGACAAAAGCACAACGATAACGGGGTTCACCATATGGCAAACTGCTGCATGGCAGAAATCAATATCGGACATGGGGAAAAATTACCTAACAATCGTGCAGATGCTGCGTACAGTCTGTTATATGACAATCTGTTTAAAAAAAATGCTCCCAACTTGTGGATGATCGGGAAGGAAACAGACTATGGGATCGTGATGAAACAAATTCAAAGTACCAGTCAAATACAGTGTTTAAGTGTCCGCCTCCTACTTTCTGAAATCCATGTCAACCTGTCAAATACATTCACCCTTAATTGTACAGCTGAAGACTTTTCAATAATCAAAGCGCGAGGCGCTGAAAGACTATCTGCGGGTGAATATGTGAGAGTTGCAAATTTTATTTGAACTATGGGAATGGTTGAAGGGCACATAAATAAAAGTGAAAAATGTGCCGAGAGCGCTTGTGCCCACACTGGGCAAGGAAACAAACATATCTATATCTTTATGGGGTTTTGTGTCATTTTGTTTTTGTAAATGTCACTTCAATCGTCGTAATCCTCCATCCCCATGTATTTAGTGTTACAATGCATGCCCCATTTCAATCTTTTCTAACGGTTTTTCGTTGCTTTGATTATATATCATACGATAGGAAAATACAATACATCATACATGTATCATTTCCTTTTATTAACATACACGTTTTGTTTAGGGAAAATCATTTTTTTACAAACAACTTCAGCAATAATTCCATTCAAACTGCACAGCTTATCACTTAAGTCGACATATCCCCATGTATTTGAAGTTACAGTAAATGCTCTTTTCAATCGCGTCTAAAGGTTTGTCGGTGCTTTGATTAGATAGCATACGTAAGAAAAGTTTTATGAACTAACACGTTTTAATTCTAGGAAAATGATTCTTTTTTTACGAGCAACTTTAGCAATAATACCTTTTAAAATGCAGAGCTTATCAGATGGTCGTTTTCCCGCGGTGAGGACAAACATGTGGTCAGTTAATGTAGTTGAAACTATTTTTAGATTATCGAACTTGTCTGTTTTATGAATGAGAATATGATTGTGCTTTTTAAAGTTTATTGATAAATTTAATGTTATTAATGTTTTATGTAAGTACCTGTGTAGAAATAGTACTAGTGCTGTTATGAATGCTTCGTTCTCTTTGGATGTTAAACAGGTTTAATCCGAACTAATTTGCTTCACTAAACGTATGCATGACTCACTGTCGTATCAGGGCATGTGTGCTTATATAAATTGAAAGCCTAATGTCTAAAACTATGCCAAGAATACACCGGAACGAAGCTTTTATGCAAAAGATGAAAACATCTCATTAGAAATATAAACGCCTAAAATCATAGAATGAATAGTATATTGTTATTGTGTAGCAGGTAAATTGCAATGTATAGTATTTGAAGCATTAGCAATGCGAAACCTGAGATACAACTATTTTAACAATCATTTCTGTTTCTTATCTCATAAAAGACAAATAAAAAAACACCATTACTAATAAGCGTGCTTCAGGGTCACGTCAGGTTATAATAACAAATCCTGCAGGCGATGGGGCACTTGCGGTCGGTAATCATTTCCGAAACATCATGAGCTAAACTCCGAGTGAATATCAATATGTTATCTTCCTACCAGAGCCTCCATTATTTTGACCCTCATTAATCTGATAAATATAACGATCTAAAATAGTTATATTCTGCTAATAATAAAACGCCGGGATACATAATTACAGCGCGGAAATAGCCGAACAAGCAAAAACTCATACTCGGACTGCAACACAACCAATCTATTTTTATGGTGTCGACGTCATTCTGCTAAACATAGAGCGCATTGAGACAAAAAAATGGGTTAAAACGACATAAATAGAAGTAGTTCTTTGGAGTTTGTGGTCTTAAGACTACCTGCGCGCATGCGCAGATAGTCTAAAAATTGCTCAATAATGTCTTCCTTAATTTAAATAACTGAGTGAGAAATATCAAGGACAACCGCAAAACCCTGTAGATATTTACAGATATCAAGAACTAAGAAGTCTCAAACGTGTAAAATCATACACGGACCAAAATGAAAACTCGTTCACATATTTTATATTGGTAATTTGTTTTCTTTTTGTTCAAACTCATGCTTTTTCGGCAGCAGTGTAGACAGATATAAAGGTAATATACTGGAGTATTACGTATAACCGTATCAACTTAAGTGTCTAGTTCCAAACATATCTTTGGTCTTAATGAATTACGTAAACCTAATTTGTGATAAAATTGTTATAATTTTTTTTTGACATAACGCATAATTTTTCCAATATTAAAACTATTGTAATGACATTTTAGCTACTTATGTGTCAGATTTTATACTTGTAAATATATCATTGCTCTGCACAATATATTTAAATTAATTTGGCCATATTAGGATTGTACAGAACTTTAAAGTTAACGTCTTCATTTTTAATCTTTATTTCCTTAGAACATGTATGTGCACATTTCTTATCTACAATATTTCTATCAAGGTCGGAGACATCTCTTTCAAATCTACGACTTTTATTTAAATGTATGAGCTTATGATAAAATAGTTTACCTTTTAAAGTTAACAACATGTCAGTTAACAACATTTAAAGCTTTAACAAAGTTCTGAACAATCGGCCCATTGATTGGGTAGAATTTAAAATGTATTCATTCAAAGGGCGACTCGATCACCAATAAAATCAGTTCAACTGAAATGGATGGCAATATGACCCATATAAAATTAATTCAAGCCGCGATGCATATAGCACAAACCAAAAGATAACAACGTAGTGCAGACAATTACTAAAACAGAGGAAATTAACAAATACTTGATCAATTAATCAATGTCATTGTTCGTATATCCTGAACAAATCACGGATATGAACCGAGCACTGCTCGACATAACGTCGACTATAGCACAGCGATAACAGGGATCATTATAGCAAACTGCTACATGGCAGAAATTAATATCGGAGATGGAGAACACTTGCCTAACAAACGTACAGATGCTACGTACCGTCTGTTACAGGAAAATATGTTTAAAAATAAAAAGCTCCATTCTTGCAGAAAATAATATCTGAGAGGGGTATAAAATGCCTTACAAACATACAGATGCTGCGTACCGTCTGTTACAGGACAATTTGTTTAAAAAATGCTCCATGCTTGTGTTTGATCGGGAAGAAAATAGAATATGGCCTCGTAATGATAAAAACAAAGTACGAGCCAAATAAGGTAGTATCGGTGTCCGCCTCTTGCCCAAGAGGTTGTTGATTAGAACCCCATCATGGGGTACTTTCTCATTGCCACTTAAAAGGACACAACACTGGTTTCTGCCAAGGAAAAAGACACAAGAGTGATCCATTACAGCTTTCAGCAATCCAACAAAAATAAATATATAAAATAAAAAAGGTGATTACTTTCGATCATTCTTGTCAACCTGCCAATGGCAATTAACCTTAATTGTACAGCAGAATAATTTTCAATCAGAGCTACTCATTAATGTCTTATTTAATTTAAATAACCGAGTGAGAAATATCAAGGACAAACGAAAAAGCCTGTAGATATTTACAGATATCAAGAACTAAGAAGTTTTAAACGTATGCTATCATACACGTACCAATATTTCTTTTCGGAGTTTATATAATCTTATAGGGACTCGTTCACATATTTTATATAGGCAATTTGTATTCTTTTTGTTCAAACTGATTTTTATGCTTTTGCAGAAGCAGTGTAGACAGAAATGAGTTTATGTTATTGCTTAAACCTTGTAGGCAAATATATGTTTATGTTATTGCTAAAACAAGGTAGTCAAACACAGATTTATGTGTTTGTTGAAAAAATGCAGATGAATATAAATTTATGTTATTGCCGCTAAACTGTGTTATGGACTGGTAGTCAAGTTATAAAACTAATGATAGACAGCCTTCATGAAATATTTATATTCTAATTGACACATAACGATAACAGCTAATTGAATTTTAATATACAAAACTGATTTAGCATTTCTGGAAAGAGCACAGCCTTTACATCAAAATCAGGAATTATTTGTTCATAAATATATGAAAGTTAATAATAATTGTGATAAACGAGATTATTGATCACGTTTCAAGGTGAACTATGTGATGCTGTGTTCATATATTTAATAAAACTAGTACAGCTCAAATAAGTGTCTTAAATCCTATCAGAAATACTGCAGATAAAAAGTGTATCTATTCAATTTCAGAGCAGTGAATAATTTGAAAATTAACAACAATGACGTTAATAACGTTCATACATTTAACAGAGTTCTGAAAAATCGGCCTAATTTTTAATATGAGTGGGTGAAGAAATAGGGCAAGATATAATGATATAACTAATATAATCGTTGATGTGCTGCAAATTGTTTGCAAAATTAATTTAGTCGTCACGCGTACAAGCTAATGACATTAAAGTATGCTATTGAGGCAGACGAGGTCGGGCTAAGTAGAGTCACAGTAAAGGCACACACGTAGATATGTAATCTACCTCACATATCGTCGTCATCAAACATTTTCAAATTCACATTGTGCTACGTGGTTCATACTTTGGTGCTTTATTATCAGTATTTCTCTGCATAGGCCATATATTACATTCCGAATGTAAGCAAATTTGTTTTAAATTATGTTCTTTGTTATACGTAATACGAGAACATATTTAAAATATAATATTTTGTTTTCGCATTCAGAATCAATGTAAAGGCTGGTTTGGAAATGCTGTTAACCCCATTTTAAGCCATAACAATGTTAGGAACATTATTCCCTTTAAATGACAGTTTTCAGGTTTGGTTTAGCTGTAAATGTATTCAATAAAAGTCGATAATATTAGCAGTATTATATAAGATCGCTAAAACTGAAATGAATAGCAATATGACCCATATAAAATTAAATTACGCCGCGATGCCTTATGCATAAACCAAACGAAACAATGATGTGCAGACAATTACTAAAACCACTGAGGAAAATAACAAATACTTAATCGATTCATCAATGATTTTTTTCGTATATACTGTACAAATCACGGACATGAACTAAGCAATGTTCGACATAGCGTCAACAATAGCACAACTTTAACAGGGATCACCATAGCAAACTGCTGTATGGCAGAAATCAATATCGGAGATGGGAAAAAATGCCTAACAAACGTACAGATGCTACATACCGTCTATTACAAGACACACTTGTGTATGATCGGGAAGGAAACGGATCATGGCCCCGTTTCGATACCAGACTAAAAGTTAGCCGAGAAAGAGATCTAATTTTCTCCTGTCTTGAAAACGTCAAGTACTCTCACAGTCAATTGCGTAGCCGAAGTGTAATTCAATAAAGATATTTACAGTTATGTCCTACTAAATGAAGCTATATAATCCGTTTTCCAGGACATCCAAGGTACTTGGTATATATTTGTAAAAGTATAAGAACAAAAAAGTCACCAAGATAAGTGGAGCATGTTTAACCTACTTTCTGCATTGTCTGGGCCTAACGACAAACATAGAAGATCGTGCAGTCTAGGACATTTTCATTCATCTCCAATCAATTGTGTTTTTACAATAAAACATCTTTTGCTTCAAACACATGTTTATGTTTCATCAGGTTTCATAGGTTTTATCTCAACAATTTAATGTGTTAAAAGAAGAAAAAAAACATGAATGATTTTTATGGTTTTTAGGTTACGTACAACCAGTGGTACTTTCTCATTGCAACTAAAAAGGACACACTATTGGTTTTTGCCAAGGCAAAAGACACAAGAGTGATTCATATCAGCTTACAGCTCTCCTTATATTCAAACAAAAATAAATTTTTAAAATAAAAACGCTGATTTATTTCGATCATCATTGTGAAACTGCAAATGGCATTCAATATTAATTGTACAGTTGAAGAATTTCCAATTTCAGTTACTCATTAATGTCTTACTTAATTTAAATAACTGAGTGAGAAATATCAAGGACAACCGAAAAAACCCTGTTGATAATTACAGAATATCAAGTCTCAAACGTACGAAATCACTCATAGACGGACCAATATAAATTTTCGGAGTCTTATATTCTTATATAATCTGATAAGGACTCTTTCACATATTTTATATTGGCAATTTGTTTTCTTTTTGTTCAAACTGATTTTTATGCCTTTGCGGATGCAGCGTAGACAGACGCAAGTTTATGTTTTTGCTGAAACATTGTTGGCAAATATATGTTTATATAATTACAAAACAAGGAAGACAAACACAGATTTATGTTATTGTTGAAACAATGCAGATGAATATAAATTTATGTTATTGCCAAATCCGTCTAGGTAGACAGAGGATTATACTCATGTTGAAACATTGCAGACTGATGTTCATATTATTGTCAAGCAAAGATTTAATATTGGCGAGGTTTTCTTTTCAAACTGATTTTCAGGCTTTTGCAGAAACAGGGTGGACAGAAGTAAGTTTATGTTATTGTTAAAAAAAATGTAGACAGACGTTTATGTTATTGCCAATTCAGTATAGACAGATATACCTTTTGCTGTGACAGTTTAGACAAATATTTGTCTATGTAATTGCTGAGCTTATACAGATATAACGACCTTGAAACGGGTCAGTTGTAACAAGTAGGTATTTGGATATCGCTGATTAAAGTCAGGTGTATGCATTAATCGAGTAATTGCTTAACTGTCATATGGACTGGTAGTCAAGTTATAAAACTGATAGACAGGCTTCATGAAATATTTATATTCTAATTGACACATAACGATAACAACTAATTGAATTTTAATATACACAACTGATTTAGCAGCTATGGAAAGAGCACAGCCTTCACATTAAAATAATGAATCATTTATTCATAAATATATAGAAGTTAATAAAATGATAAACGAGATTATTGATCACTTTTCAAGGTGAACTATGTGATGCTGTGTTCATATATTTAATAAAACTAGTACAGCTTCAGTAAGTGTCTCAAATCCAAAGAAATAATGCAGATAAAAAGTGTATCTATTCAATTTCAGGGCGTAAATAATTTGAAAATTAACAACGTTGATGTTAATAACGTTGATAAAGTTCTCAATAATAGGTCCAATTTTTCATATCTCTTTTATAACTGAATTTTACGGCATATGAGCTGTTGATGAAATAGGGCAAGATATAATGATATAACTGATATTATCTTTGATGAGCTGCAAACTGTTAGTAAAATCAATTAAGTCGTCACGCGTACATACAAATGGCCTTGAAGTTTGCCATTGAGGCGAACGAGGTCGGACTAAGTAGAGTCACAGTAAAGACATACAAATATATATGTAATGTACCAAACATATCGCCATTAACAGACAATTTAAATTGAACATTGTGCTAGCAGGTTTATACGTTATAGTTTACTTTTGGTATGCATCAATATCTCTCTACAGAAGTCTATTCTTTGAATCCGAATGTAACCAAACTTTTTACCTTATGTTTTTCTTCATACATAACATAAGCACATAAGGATTATTTTATTTTTGCATTAAGAATTAATGTGAAGGCTGGTATTAGAATATTGTTTCGTTCATGTTCGACAACAAAGGGTAATTTACTGGAGTATTACGTATAACCGAAATAACGAATTATCTTCTTTCAAACATATATTTGGTCTTAATGAATTACATACCACTAATTCCAACGAAATGGAACTCTTTGTTTTCCTATTTTGATATAACGCATATTTATTTCCTCTATTAAATATATTCTGCTGACATCTTACCTACTAATGTGTGAGATTTTACACTTGTGAATATATCGATGTTCTGCACAATATATTGAATTAAATTCGGCACATACTAAGGCCGATTGTTCAGAACTTTTAAGGTGACATCGTTGTTAACGTCAACATTGTTAAATTCCAAATCATTATTTCTCTAGAACATTTATGTGCACATTTTTGATCTGCAGTCTAACAAGGTTCGAGACAATTGTTTCAGCTGTACAAGTTTAATTTAAATGTATGAGCATATAATAAAACGTTCACCCTTTAAAGTCAACCATAATGCTGTTAACAACATTTTAGCCTGTAAAAAAGTTCTGATCAATCGGTGCATTGAATGGCATTTATCAGGTTCGTTTGTACTAAAATGTTTTCATAAAAGAGCGATTCCATCAGCAGTAATATAACTACAACAGAAATAAATGGCAATATGACCCATTCAAAATTAATTCACGCCGCGATGGCTATTGCAGAAACTAAGAAAAAACAATAGAGTGCAGACAATAACTAAAACCACGGAGGAAATTCACAAAAGATATAAATGGCGTACAGACGATTGCTAAAACAACAGAGGAAATTAAAAAAATACTTGATCGATTCATCAATGTTATTTATCGTATATCCTAAACAAATCAGGGATATGAACCGAGCACTGTTCGACATAACGTCGACAATAGCACAACGATTACAGGGATCACCATAGCAAACTGCTGCATGGCAGAAATCTATTAATATCGGAGATGAGGAAAATGCCTAACAAACGTACAGATGCTGCGTTCCGTCTGTTACAGGCTAATTATTTAACAAACATTTTCCTTACATCTGTACGGGAAGAAAACTGAATCAAGGTTGATATTTGATATTCAACTTAATTAATCTTATGGTCATACATCATTGATTCCATTTACTCGAAAGGTCAGTAATTATCATTAATAACCGGTAATCCGATTAGCTACATCGTTTAAGATTCAATTTAGACCAATATTGAATACAAACAATGGCCCCGTTTCGATACAAAACTAAATGTTAGCCGAGAAAGAGATCTATTTCTCCCAAGTCTTCAAAACTTCCAAGAATTCTCGTACTTACGTGAGTAGCAGAGGTATAAAATTCAATAAGATATTTTTAGTTATGTCCTACTTAATGAAGCTATATTAGCCGTTTTCCAGGACAACCAAGATACTTGGTATTATTTTGCAGAAATATAAGAACAAAGAAGTCACAAACATAAAAAATAATACCTGGAGCATATTTAACCTATTTTCTGCATTGTCTGAGCCCAACGGCTAAACATGGAAGACCGTGCACTCTAGAACATTTTCTTTTATCTCCAATCAATTGTGTTTTTACAATAAAATATGTTTTACCTCAAAGGCTTGTTTATGTTTTGTCAAGCTTTATAGGTTATGTCTTAAAAGTTCTATGAGAAAAAAGAAAAGAAGATCCTTACGGTTTTTAGCTTATTAACAGTGAAGACGTACAACAGATGCAACCATTGTTATTGTTCACAAAACAGCTTACGGGGTATCTGGGACAATTTTAAAAATGACATTATGAGGTAAAGATTCCAAAAAAGACGATGACATTACCAGGTCAAGTTTGTACTACCAGTCAAAGATAAAATAAAAAAATGACATAACTATGTAAAAATCCAAAAACAAAACAGGTTGACTTTACCAGGTTAAGATTTCAAATAACAGGTTGACTTGACCAGGTTAATATTCCAAATAACAGGTTGACTATACCAGGTTAATATTCCAAATAACAGGTTGACTTTACCAGGTTAATATTCCAAATAACAGGATGACTATACCAGGTCAAGATTAAAAAAAACAGATTGACTTTACCAGGTGAGGATTAAAAGAACATCAGATTGACATTACCAGGCAAATATTCCTCAAATAGGTTGACATTACAAGGTAAAGGTTAAAAAAAGTCAGATTGACATTTCCATGTTAAGATTCCAAAAAGCAGGTTGACTATACCAGGTCAAGACTCCAAAAAACATTACCAGGTTCAGATACCATGCCTATCAGGAATACTATCCGTTGACGCTCAATAAAAAAAATGTTAGCTTTTTTGTAGGGATTGTTCAAACAGGGGAGGAATTGGTAGTAAAGTAATACAATAAATGAAATGCGCTCTAATTGAAGGACTGATATTGTTATTAAAACAGCAACACCTATGTTTTAAAAAGATAAGACACGTTTTACAACAGCAGGCCACTTCTTTATGTTGCAAACCACGAATAACAAGGACGTGCATGCAATGTTATGACTGCTGCACGCCATGCTGCATATTGTACAAAACATGAGGATCTAGGAATTGCAGACAATTACGGAAACCGCAGACGAAATTAAATTAATTCGATCGACTGTACATCGTACCAAGGTACAGCACGTGTTTAAACACTTCACTATGATACCTATTACACAAACCATAAGGAAAACAGTGCAGACTGCTAATGAACTGCAGATGAAAACAACAAACACTTGATGTGTGCCTTTGTGTAATTCGTCGTTAGTCCTGAACATATCACGGTTATGGTTATTCACTACTAATTTCCCGATATATTTCAATGTAAGTAGGCTACACTTCAGATTGGAAAAATACTATTTCTAGCGTTTCACGTTGACTACAAGAAAACGTACATTTCGTCAAAATGCTGTTCAGACGGCGATTGGTTTAAACAATAAAAAAGGTTTTTCACATTTTTCCTCAGAAAATTCATTCACTTTAAAGTTCGATACCGTTATTTTAATCAAGGAATCCATGTTGCATGAGACCGGGAGCAGTTCAGCAGAAAATATTAAATCTCTAAGATATTCATGAACATTTTGTTTGTGAATGCAGGTATTCGACTAAATTCTGAATTCAAAATATAACCACTATGAATTATGTGTATTTCTCAGACGTAGACAAAATATCTGAATTAGCATTCTCAATCTTGGATATAAAGAGTGCATCCTGGGCCACATCCGGGCACTTATAACGTACCTGATGAACCAAGCAGACCAATGCTCGACATAGCGTCGACAATAGCATACGATAATGTTCAGGAGGAACACCTTAGCAAACTGCTGCATGGCAGAAATCAATATCGAAGATGGGGAACAATTGCATTAAAATGTAAAAGATGCTGCGTGGCGTCTTGTACAGGACAATTCATTTGATTTAAAGTATCATTATTTGTGTAAAATGGGGACACACACAGAATTTTGGCATTATTCTTATACAAAAAATAAAATGTCAGCAAGCAAAGATAAAGTGATACTTTCTGTGGTCCTTGTCTTCCACCACGTCTTCTACACTCGACTTTAATTACATAGTTGATGTAGATTCAAAGATATATTCTGATTAATGTCTATATTAATTTAATTATGTGAACTATTTTCAGAGATATTAGAGAAAGCATGTATGAACTAGCAGAAGCTTAAAGCTGCACTCTTACGGACTGACCGGTATGACAACTTGGTCGAAAATTGATGTCTTATAGCTAAACGCGTTGCATTTTAAAAGCTTTACTAGCGCTTTAAGAAAATGAGTTTATCGGCATAAAACATCATTGTTTGAATGTTAATATGAACAAAACTGCGATCGGATTTTTTTAGAGCAGTCTTACATCTGTGAGGGTGTAGCTTTAAAGAGCTGAGAAATTTTAGACACATATATATATAGAACGGAACTAGTACATGTTTTATCAGGTTTGATGTCTGACCTATGCTGGGAGAATGATTTTTTAACAGATTGAAGTTTTTCTTCTTTAACGTATACTTTTTTACGTTATTTATGAAGACATACCTATTGCTGAGGTCGATAGCTCACAACCCATTGATGCTTCTTTAACCTTATATGACCTTCAACTTTATTTGACATTTGATCTTATTTGGTCGGGTTAGTGAAAACACACGCTTTTTACGCCCTATTGTTTTAAATATCTTAAATACTCGCAGGAACTACGTTGTAACAATGTGTTTGAGTAGCTGGAAGTCCTTTATCAAAAATGTCATTGAACTAGAATGTCCTTGATCTAAAATGTCCTTGATCTAGATTGTCCTTGATCTAGATTGTCCTTGATCTAGACTACGCTGTTGCAGACAATGAGCCTTGCACAACATGGTGACCAATAATGTATCATCCTGTCATGTGACATCAGAGAAACGTCAAAGCCAGACGGCCTTCGTTAAATATAAATGACCAAGAATTACTACCGCAGTAACAGCAAGTCTAGATAGAAGACAAGTAACCAGGAAGACAGTATCAAAGATGTCTTTTTTATTGCTGAACGGATAAAAGATATTACTTTTGACTTGCATGGCAGAAATCAAGATCGGAGATTAGGAAAAAATGCCAAACAATCGTACAGATGCTGCGTGCGGTCTGTTAAATGACAATTTGTTTGATGCACATGAAACGGAATATGGCCTCGTGACGATACAAAAAGAAAGAACAAGAAAAAGTTTCTTCAGTCAATGACATTAACAATCAATTATACAGCTGGAGAATATTCAATTAGAGCTACTAATTAATGTTTTACTTTTTTAACAACAGAAAGAGAAAATATCGAGGGAACCGAGAAACCTTGTAGATACTTACAGACTATCATAAACTAAGAAATCTCAAACCTATGTAATCCTACACGGACCAACCTGAATTTTCTGATACATTGTTGATATACCAAGAAAAAACCAGACTGATTTAGCACTTCTTGAAACAACACGGCCTTCACGGGAAGATCGTTGATCTTATTTGTTCATAACTTTGTTAAAATTAAAATGTGATTAACGCTATTGTTGTTAACATTTAAAGGTGAACTATGTGATGCTGTGCTCCTAGATTACTAGCACAGCTAAAATAGGTGTCTCAAATCCTATAAGAAATACTGCAAAAGTGCAGCAAAAGTGTATCTATTCAATTTCAGAGCAGTAAAGGATTTGAAAGTTAACAACGATGACATTAATAACGTTGTTAACTTAAACAAAATACTGAATAATCGGCCAAAAGTTTAATATCTCTTTTATTTTTAATATATCTTTTATAACTGAATATGACGACATGTGAGCTTTTGATGAAATGGGGAAAGATATAATGGTATAAGTGTTATAATCGTTGATGAGTTGCAAATTGTTAGCAAAACCAATTTAGTCGTCACGCGTAGAGACTAATGGTATTGAAGTATGCTATTGAAGCGAACGAGGTCGGGCTGAGAAGAGGCACAGTAAAGGCACACTAGTAGTTATGTAACCCACCTCACTTATCGTCGTCATTAGACATTTTCAATCGCACATTGTGCTACGAGGTTTATACTTTGTTTTCTTAATGGTATGCATCAGTATTTCTCTGCATAGGCCAAATATTACAATCCGAATGTAAGTAATCTTGTTTTAAATTATGTTCTTCTTCATACGTAATACGAGAACATATTAAAAATATAATATTTTGTTTTCGCATTCAGAACCAATGTAAAGTCTGGTTTAGAATAGTGTTTTGTTCATGTTCGACACCAACGGGTACTTCACTTGAGTCATAATAAGTTCACTTTTAAAGTTAACAACTAATTTTGTTATCAACGCTGATTACTATAAAAAGAAGTTCTGAACAATCGGCCCACTGAATCATATTTATTAGGTTCGGTTGAACTATAAACCTATTCATAAAAATGGGGATACTATTAGCAGTAATTTCATTCCAACTGAAACGAATGGCAATATGACCGATTTAAGAGTAATGCCTATTGCACAAACCAAAGGATAACAATGTAGTGAAGAGAATTACTAAAACCACAGAGCAAATTAACAAACACTTGATCGATTCATCAATGTCATTTATCTTATATCCTGAACAAATCACGGATATGAACCGATCATTGCTCGACAAAGCGTCGACAATAGCGCAACGACAACAGGGATCACCATTGCAAACTGCTGCATGGCAGAAATCGATATCGGAGATAGGGAAAACTGGCCTAACAAACGCACAGATGCTGCGTTCCATATGTTACAGGAAAATTTGTTTAATAAAAAATGCTTCATACTTGTGTATGATCGGGAAGAAGAATGGCCCCGTTACGATACCATACTTAATGTTAGCCGTGAAAGAGATATTCGTTATCTCCCCTGTCTTCAAAAACTTTAAGTACTCTCATCCTTAACAAGAAAAAAGTTGATGCATAGCATCAAGTTGGCGCAATGAAATTAGAAGAAAAACGTGCATGCAGATAACCCAAAATGGTTTATATTTCAATGATAATATTTTTTTATGTTGGGTGTACATATGCTCGAAGGACATTATGGTTAATAATATTGTTACAATAGTTTTAGCCCGGAATTATAAATATTCTGTTGTTTTTTCCCAAGCTAATCCTCCAGTTAAAACTAAATTATAACAAAATTATACATACGTTTATTCGGAAGAAATAGAGTCAATGGTCTAAGACATAGATTTCAATAGCATGAAATTCACCTTTTATTTGTACCGGCATATAATGTGAATTCCTTGCTTTATATTTTGTATAAGTTTTTGTAACACATTTCACTCATATGAGTATATAAAACGGGGATAAAAATACTATACATCAAGAGGGAATTATCTGGAGTTCATTCTTTCGAATGACATTTTCACAACAAACAATTAAGCTCAAGGTTAATTTTTAAAAACTCGGCATTTTTGCTGTCACCAAGGGAGATTACTGCGTAGGAGGTTTAAAAACATAAAGGATATTGTAATAGTACCGTGTAACCTTCATCTATTTGGGCGGAAGTTGATATCAATCGGCCTCGGCCTGTATCTATCTCGGAGATGGTCGAGTTGTTATTATGATTGAGTTTGTATTTAGAATCAACATTTTCAAAATGATAAGCAGGGCTATTATAATTTAAGTTTTCATTATCAATTAAAGTGTAAAGTTTTATAAAACATACATAAACTTCATATTTTATCATGCAACCTGGAAACTATTGAAAGAATTGTTCTGCAATTTATGAACTAATTCGTAAGTTGGATTATTTCAAAAGTAATATCAAATATAGTCGGCGCCCTTCTGGCCGCCGACTAATTATGTAGCTGAGGACTGAGGAGTGATTCAATAATATATTTATAGTTTTGTCCTACTTAATGACACTATATTAGCCGTTTTCCAGGACAACCGATATACTTGGGATATATATTTGCAGAAATATAAGAACAAAGAAGTCAACATCACAAAAAAGTAATACCTGGAGCATGTTTAGCCTTTTTTCTCCATGGTCTGAGCCTAACGATTAAACATAGAATACCGTGAAGTCTAGAACATTTCCTTTGATCTCAAACCTAACTAAAATTATTCAATACATAAGGTGACTTTGATGCTGGCCTCCCACCACCCGAAAAATGACGCAAGTCATTCAAATAACTTGATTTCCCATTATGAAAATGTGGTAAAGAATATACAAATATGCCTTTCAAAAGAAATTAAAATAAATTTAAAAAAATAAATAATCAATGACCATATAGTATAGCCCTCCTTGTTTTCCCTTGGTAAAAAACTGGTTAAGAATGTAAAAATGTGCCTGTCAAAAGATATCAAAAAAAATATATTCAAGGGACATTATTTGTATTTAGGGTTAAAATGGAGTTATATTTCTTGTTGTAAGATGGTCGTAAATAATTTTGAATTTTATTAAGTGCATTGAATGAAAGGTATAGAAGTTTTTTTTATTAAAATCCCAACTTGCCCTTAACTTTTACTTGCCTAAAACTTTAACCTAAGTTAATCAGGGGCCATAACTTGTATTAAGGATATGGAGTTATGTAATCTCATTAGATGATGGTCCTGAACAATTGTGTGAAGTATTAAGTCAATTGAATGAAGGGTATAGAAGTTATTGATAAATATCCCAACCTGCCCTAAAACTTTAACCTGAGTTTCATAGTCAATCAGGGGCCATAATCTGTGTAAAGAATAATATGGAGTTATCTAACCTCATCATGTGATGGCCCTGAACAACTGTGTGAAGTATTATTCAATTGAATGAAAGGTATTGGAGTTTCAAGTGAAAATCCCAACTTGCCCTAAAACTTTAACCTGCCCTAAAACTTTAACCTAAGACAATCAGGGGCCATAACTTGTATTAAGGATAATATGGAGTTATGTATCCTCATTGTGTGATGGTCCTGAACAACTGTGTGAAGTATTAAGTCAATTGAACAAAGGGTATAGAAGTTATTTATAAATATCCCAACCTGCCCTAAAACTTTAATCTGAGTTTCAAAGTCAATCAGGGGCCATAATCTGTGTAAAGAATATTATGGAGTTATCTAACCTCATCATGTGATGGCCCTGAACAACTGTGTGAAGTATTAACTCAATTGAATAAAAGGTATTGGACTTATAAGTGAAAATCCCAACTTGCCCTAAAACTTTAACCGGACGCCGACGCCGACTCCGACGCCGGGGCGAGTAGTATAGCCCACCTATTCATCGAATAGTCGAGCTAAAAATGCTCCATATGATCAGGAAAAATACAAAATCTAGGTTGATATTTCATATGAAACTAATTAATAGTTTGGTCATACATCATTGATTTCATTAACTCTAAAGGTCATTAATAACCGGTAATCTGATTAGCTATATCGTTCTAAGATTCAATTAAGACCAATACTGAATACAAGCCATGGCCCCTTTTCGATACAAAACTAAATGTTAGCCGAGGAAGAGATCTATTTCTCCCCAAAACTTCCAAGAACTCTTGTACTTAATTGCGTAGCTGAGGTTTAAAAAAATTCAATAATATATTTATAGATATGTCCTACTTAATGAAGCTATAATAGCGGTTTTCCAGGACAACCAAGATACTTAGTATATATTTGCAGAAATATAAGAACAAAGAAGTCACCAGCATAAAAAATACCTGGAGCATGTTTAACCTATTTCCTGTATTGTCTGAGTCTAACGACTAAATAGAGAATACCTTGCAGTATAGAACATTTTCTTTGATTTCCAGTCAATTGTGTTCTTACAATAGAATATTTTTGCCTCAATCGCTTGTTTATGTTTTTTTTCCAGGTTTTACAGATTTTATCTCAAAAATTCAATGAGTTAAAAGAAAAGAAGATCCTAACGTTTTTTTACTTACTAACAATAAAGACGTTCAACAGATGCAACCATTTTAATTGCTTACAAAACAGCGAATGTTTTTTTTATAATTTGACCAATCATATGAGAGAGATGCTATACAGCCTGGGACAATTTTGAAAACTGATCAAATCACTGGACTAGGACTTTTTTAAATATGTCAAACACAAACAACTACTTCGGTGTTTTTGGCAAGTATCTTTTAAGGAGCTTCCAAAAACAGGTCGACATTATCAGGTAAAGATTCCAGAAAGAGGTTGACATTACCAGCTAAAGATTCCAAAGAGTGGTTGACATTATCAGGTAAAGATTCCAAAACAGATTGACATTACCAGTAAAAGATTCCAAAAAGAGGATGACATTATCAGGTAAAGATTCTAAAAAGAGGTTGACAGTAGCAGGTAAAGATTCCAAAAAGAGGTTAACATTACCAGGTAAAGATTCCAAAAAGTGGTTGACATTTTCAGGTAAAGTTTCCAAAAACAGGTTGTCAGGAATCAGGTAGAGATTCCAAAAAGAGGTTGACATTAGCAGGTAAATATTCTAAAAAAGAGGTTGACATTAGCAGGTAAAGATTCCAAAAAGAGGTTGACATTATCAGGTAAAGATTCCAAAAAGAGGTCGACATTATCAGGTTAACATTCCAAAAAGAGGTTGACTTTAGCAGGTAAAGATTCAAAAAGAGGTTGACATTATCAGGTAAAGATTCCCAAAAAGAGGTTGACATTAGCAGGTAAAGATTCCAAAAAAAGGTTGACATTATCAGGTAAAGATTCCAATAAAGAGGTCGACATTATCAGGTAAAGATTCCAAAAGAGGTTGACATTAGCAGGTAAAGATTCCAAAAAGAGGTTGACATTCTCAGGTAAAGATTCCAAAAAAGAGTGTGACGTTATCAGGTAAAGATTCCAAAAAGAGGTAAACATTACCAGGAAAAGTTGGCACTACCAGAATAAGATTAAATAAAATATTGACTACTAGATTACTATGTAAATATCCAAAAAAGGTTGACTTTACCAGGTTAAGATACCAAATAAAAGGTTGACATTTCCAGGTTAAGATTCACAAAACCGGTTCGATAACTAGGTATTCATTTGCAAAAACTGTTGTTGGCAAAACCAGGTTAAGATTCCAAAAAACCAAGTTGACAATACCAGGTTAATATTCCAAATAATGGGTTGACTATACAAAGTTAAGATTCCAACAGGCTGACATTACCAGGTTAAATTTAATTGCAAAGGCTGGTGTTGACATTACCATGCCTACGAGGAAGACTATCTATTGACGTGCAATGAATAGGACATTAGCATTTTTGTAGCAATTGTTCAAACAGGGGAGGAGTTGGCAGTACAGATAATTAAATCAACTAAATACGCTCTAATTGTTTAACTGGTATTGTGATTAAAATAGCAATGCCTACCTTTCTATAGATAAGGCATGTTTTAAAACAGCAGGATCCTATTCATATATTGCAAGCCACGAAGAACAAGGAAATGCACCCAATTACTGAAACCGCTGACCAAATTATTAAAATGTGGTCGATTCTATATCGTACTTGTTTGAACTGCAGCACGCGATGCTTATTGGACAAAACATGAGGATCTAGGAATTGCAGACAATTACGGAAAACGCAGACGAAATTAAAACCATTCGATCGATTGTACATCGTACACAGATACAGCACATGTTTAAACACTTCGCTATGATACCTTTTGCACAAACCATAAGAAAAATAGAAAGTGCAGATTGCTAATGAACCGCAGACGAAATTAACAAAATCTTCGTCTATGCCTCAATGCAATACATCGTAATTCCTGAACATATCACGGTTAAGGTTATTGACTACTAATTGCGCTATATATTTCATTGTAATTAAGCCACATTTCTAGCGTTTCACGTACATTACAATCTACATTTCGTCAAAATGCAATTTAAACGGCGATTGATTTAAACAATTAAAATGGTATGTCACATTTTTTCTATGACAATTCACTTACTTTAAAGTAAGAAACTTTTAATTTAAGCAAGGAATCCATGTTGCATCGTACCGGAAGAAGTTCAGCAGAAAATATTTAATCTATGAGATATTCATGAAAAACATGTCTATGACTACAGGTATTCGACTGGATTCAAATATTACAACTATGAAGTAGGTGTATTTCTCAGACGTAAACAAACTATCTGAAGTAGCATTCTTAATCTCTAATATAGAGAGTTCATTCTGGACCACATCCGGGCTCTTGGTATTTACTTATAACGCACCTGATGAACCAAGCAGACCAATGCTCGACACAGCGTCGACAATAGCATAAGATAATGTTCAGGAGCAACACCTTGGCAGATTGCTGCATGGCAGAAATCAATATCGAAGATGGGGAACAATTGCATTAAAATGTAAAAAATGCTGCGTGGCGTCTTGTACAGGACAATTCATTTGATTTAAAGTTTCATTATTGGTGTTAAATGGGGACACACACAGAAAATGGCATTATTCTTGAACAAAAAATGAAATGTCAGCAAGCAAAGAGAAAGTGATATCTTCTGTGGTGCTTGTCTTCCACCACGTCTTCTACAATCAACTTTAATTACATAGTTGATGTAGATTCAAAGATATAAACTGATTCATGTCTATCTTAATTTAATTATGTGAACTATTTTCAGAGACATTTGAGAAAGCATGTATGAACTAGCAGAAGCTTAAAGCTGCACTCCTGCGGACTGACTGTTTTGACGACTTGGTCGAAACTTGATGTCTTATGGTAGCGTTGCATTTTAAAGGCTTTACTAACGGTTTAAGGAAATGAGTTGAGTTTATCTGCATAAAACATCATTTTTGAACGTAAATATGAACAAAACTTTTTTTGGGAGCAGTCTTACATTTGTGAGAGTGCAGCTTTTAAGAGCTGAGAAATTTTAGACACCAATATATAGAACGGTACTAGTATATGTTTTATCAGGTTTGATGTCTGACCTATGCTGGGAGAACGATTTTTTAACAGACGTTTTTTTTTTCTTTTACGTATAATTATTTACGTTATTTATGAAGAACTACGTTTTGCTTAGGTCGATGGGTAATAGCTCAGAACCCATTGATGCTTCTTTAACCTTATTTGACCTTTAACTTAATTTGACATTTGACCTTATTTGGTCGGGTTAGTGGAAACACCCGCTTTTTTATGCCCTATTGTTTTACATATTTTAAATACTCGCAGGAACTACCTTGTAACAATGTGTTTGAGTAGCAGGAAGTCCTTGAACTAGAATGTCATTGAACTAGAATGTCATTGATCTAGAATGTCCTTGATCTAAAATGTCCTTGATCTAAAATGTCCTTGATCTAGACTACGCTGTTGCAGACAATGAGCCTTGCAAAACATGGTGACCAATAATGCATCATCCTGTCATGTGACATCAGAGAAACGTCAAAGCCAGAAGGCATTCGTTAAATATAAATGACCAAGAATTACTACCGCAGTTACAGCAAGTCTAGATAGAAGACAAGTAAACAGGAAGACAGTATCAAAAATGTCTTTTTTAATGCTGAAATGATAAACGATCTTACTTTTGACTTGCATGGCAGAAATCAAGATCGGAGATTAGGAAAAAAATGCCAAACAAACGTACAGATGCTGCGTGCGGTCTGTTACAGGACAATTTGTTCGGAAAGGAAACGGAATATGGCCTCGTGACGATACAAAAGAAAGAACAGCGAAAGAAGATGATAGTTTCTTATGTCAATGACATTAAAGATGCACACTTACTCCCAAAATACGATTTACCAAAATTGATAAAATTATTTTAATATAACAAAATGAATGAATTAATGTCGAACACAATGGTTCTTATCAAAGGTACCGAGTTTAATTTGAAAGAAATGTTCATCAAATATGGTATTCTACCTTATGACACTATAGTAAATCATAGTAAATCTTTTAGCATTCATCAATCATTTATTAGTTTTTTGCGTTTTCAGCTATTAATTACACAGTTACAATCTTGTATTCAGTGATTATTATTTTCCATAAATGCATTATTAAGTAAGAAGTTATAGTTTTAACAGGCAAAATTTATGTTTGTTATACATGTTTATGTATTTATTTTGAATAAGAGCGTCACTTTAACAATTAATTATACAACTGAAGAGTCTTTAATTAGAGCTACTAATTAATGTCTTACATTTTTAATAACAGAAAAAGAAACCATCAAGGGAACCGAGAAACCTTGTAGATACTTACAGACTATCATAAACTAAGAAATCTCAAACCTATGTAATCCTACACGGACCAATCTGAATTTTCTGATACATTATTGATATACCAAGAAAAAAACATACTGATTTAGCACTTCTTGAAACAACACGGCATTCACGGGAAGATCGTTGACCTTATTTGTTCAAAATTTTGTTAAAGTCAAAATGTGGTTAACGCAATCGTTGATAACTGTTTAAGGTGAACTACGTGATGTTGTGTCATTTATATAATAAAACTAGCTCAGCTTAAATAGTTGTCTCAAATCTTGATGGAAATACTGCAGATCAAAGACATTTAAACTTTCAGAGCAGAAAAGGCTTTTAAAGTTTACAACAATGACATTAATAACGTTATTAACTTAAACAATTTAGTCGTCACGCGTACATACTAATGACATTGAAGTAAACCAGGCCGGGCTAAGTAGAGTCACAGTAAAGGCACTCAAGTAGTTATGTAATCTACCTGACATATCGTCGTCATCAGACATTTTCAAATTCACATTGTGCTACGAGGTCTATACCTTGGTGCTTTCGTATTGGTATGCATCAGTATTTCTCTGCATAGGCCAAATATTACAATCCGAATGTAACCAAACTTGTTTTAAATGTTCTTTATCATACTTAATACGAGAACCTATTAAAAATATAATGTTTTGTTTTCGCATTCAGAATCAATGTTGAGGCTGGTTTGGAATATTGTTTCGTTCATGTTCGACACCAAAGTCATAAAAATCCACATTTTAAAGTTATTTATCAACAATGTTTGTTAACAACGCTGATTATTATAAAAAAAAGATCTGAACAATCGCCCACTGAATGACATTTATCAGGTTCGGTTGAGCAATAAACTTATTTATAAAATGGCGATACTATTAGCAGTAATTTCACTACAACTGAAATGAATGGCAATATAACCGATTTAAGATTAATGCACAAACCAAAGGATAACAATGTAGTGAAGAGAATTACTAAAACCACAGAGCAAATTAACAAACACTTGATCGATTCATCAATGTCATTTATCTTATATCCTGAACAAATCACGGATATGAACCGATCATTGCTCGACAAAGCGTCGACAATAGCGCAACGACAACAGGGATCACCAAAGCAAACTGCTGCATGGTAGAAATCGATATCGGAGATAGGGAAAAATGGCCTAACAAACGCACAGATGCTGCGTTCCATATGTTACAGGAAAATTTGTTTAATAAAAAATGCTTCATACTTGTGTATGATCGGGAAGGAGAATGTCCCCGTTACGATACCATACTTAATGTTAGCCGTGAAAGAGATATTCGTTATCTCCCCTGTCTTCAAAACTTTAAGTACTCTCATCCTTAACAAGAAAAAAAGTTGATGCATAGCATCAAGTCGTCGCAATGAAATTAGAAAAAAAACGTGCATGCAGATAACCCAAAATGGTTTATATTTCAATGATAATATTTTTTTATGTTGGGTGTACATATGCTCGAAGGACATTATGGTTAATAATATTGTTACAATAGTTTAAGCCCGGAATTATAAATATTCTGTTGTTTTTTCCCAAGCTAATCCTCCGGTTAAAACTAAATTATAACAAAATTATACATACGTTTATTCGGAAGAAATAGAGTCAATGGTCTAATACATAGATTTCAATAGCATGAAATTCACCTTTTATTTGTACCGGAATATAATGTGAATTCCTTGCTTTATATTTTGTTTAAGTTTTTGTAACACATTTCACTCATATAAGTATATAAAACGGGGATAAAAATACAATACATCAAGAGGGAATTATCTGGAGTTCATTCTTTCGAATGACATTTTCATAACAAACAATTAAGCTCAAGGTTAATTTTTAAAAACTCGGCATTTTTGCTGTCACCAAGGGAGATTACTGCGTAGGTGGTTTAAAAACATAAAGGATATTGTAATAGTACCGTGTAACCTTCATCTATTTGGGCGGAAGTTGATATCAATCGGCCTCGGCCTGTTTCTATCTCGGAGATGGCCGAGTTGTTATTATGATTGAGTTTGTATTTAGAATCAACATTTTCAAAATGATAAGCAGGGCTATTATAATTTAAGGTTTCATTATCAATTAAAGTGTAAAGTTTTATAAAACATACACAAACTTCATATTTTATCATGCAACCTGGAAACTATTAAAAGCATTGTTCTGCAATTTATGAACAAGTTCCTAAGTTGGAATATTTCTAAAGTAATATCAAATATAGTCGGCGCCCTTATGGGCGACTAATTATGTAGCTGAGGACTGAGGAGTGATTCAATAATATATTTATAGTTTTGTCCTACTTAATGACACTATATTAGCCGTTTTCCAGGACAACCGATATACTTGGGATATATTTGCAGAAATATAAGAACAAAGAAGTCAACATCACAAAAAAAGAAATACCTGGAGCATGTTTAGCCTTTTTTTCTGCGTTGTCTGAGCCTAACGATTAAACATAGAATACCGTGCAGTCTAGAACATTTCCTTTGATCTCAAATCAATTGTGTTCTTACAATAAATCATCTTTTGAACACATGTTTATGTTTTCTCAGATTTCATAGTTTATATCTCAACAATTATATGTGTTAAAAGAAAAGAAACATGAATGGTTTTTACGGTTTTTAGCTTACGTAGAGTGGTATTTTCTCATTGCCACTGAAAAGAACACACTATTGTTTTTTTACCGAGGAAAAAGACAAAAGAGTGACTCATATCAGCTTTAATAAAAAAATAAAAAAAAATAAAAAGGGGATTACTTTCTATCATCCTTCGCAACCTGCCAATAGCGTTCAACCTTAATTGTACAGCTGAAGAATTTCCAATTTCAGTTACTCATTAATGTCTTACTTAATTTAAATAACAGAGTCAGAAATATCAAGGACAACCTAACAACTCTGAAGATAAATACAGAATATCAAGAACTAAGAAGTCTCAAACGTAAGGAAATCAATCAAACACGGACCAATATGAATTTTCGGATTCTTATATTCTTAAATAATCTTAAAAGGACTCTTTTACATATTTACTATTGGCAATTTGTCTTTTTGTATTTTTGTTAAAACTGATTTTTATGCTTTCGCGGAAGCAGTGTTTACAGACATAAGTTTATGTTTTTAAATATATGTTCATCTTATTGTTAAAACAAGGTAGACAAACACAGATTTATGTGTTTGTTGAAACAATTTAGGTGGACAAATGCTTATGTTATAGCCAAATTAATCTAAGTAGACAGAGAATTATGCTCATGTTGAAACATTGTAGACAGATGTTTATATTATTGTCAAACAAAGATTTATATCGGCGACGTTTTTGACAAAAACAGGGTAGACAGAAATAAGTTAATGTTATTGTTGAAAGAATGTAGACATATGTTTATCCTATTGCCAAATAAGTCTAGACAGACATGGGTTTATGCTAATGCGGAAACATTGTTGATGGGTGATAATGCCATTGTCACAAAACATATACAGAATCATATAAATGTTTTGTCTCTGACAGTTTAGATAAATATTTCTTTATGAATCAGAATTAGAATCAGAATGTATCTTATTTGTTTTAAACATGTAGTTAATCATTCATAGACATGTAACAGCAATATGTACAAGTCAATAGTAAATAAATACAAACACAATACAACAAACGTGTTATGTTAACCTATAATGGTATAATATATACAGCAGTATACTGCATATAGTTACTTTTAAGTATTGTTATTCACTTCAAACTCAATGAGCAAATTGAATAACAACAACAACAACAATAATAATAATAATAATAATAATAATAATAATAATAATAATAATAATAATAATAATAATAATAATAAGTAACTCATCATAATCCGTTAAAACCAAAAATTAAAATTAATAAGACTTTCCTGGAGGGTAAATTAATAACTTTCAAAACAAATATTATATTTACTAAAAAGGTTCCTTACACACTTTATGTTATTGCTGAGATAGATCATACAGCTATGAAGTCCTTGAAATGGGTTAGTTGTAACAAGAAGGTATTTAATTATCGCTTATATTAAGTCAGGAGTATGCATTAATCGAGTAATTGCTAGACTGTAATATATAGAGGATATTTGTTTATTTCAGTGAAAGATCGTATTTTATTTCACGAGTATCATAGAAAAAAATATTTTCACGAGTGGCGAAGCCACGAGTGAAAATGTAGTTTTTTTATGATCATGAGTGAAATTAAATACGATCTTACACTGAAATAAACAAATTTTCTGTTTCTTTTATGCTTATTTTCGGAGTTTTATTTGTTTTTTATTTATTTCTGAATTACCCCCCTTTTTTTGAAAAGGGTGGGCTTTACGCCGCTACCCGTGGGGCGCCCCTCATGCATAATTATAGCTGTCAACTTTTCTACTTTCGGTTTGCTGAGAAATAGTTCTCTGCTATTCATTCTTATAGCTTAATATTCGTTCGTTTTTTATTGCAAAGCTTTATGAACAGTAAACAATGAAGTATTATTAGTGCACATATGTTCCAAAAATAATGAAAACACTTTTTATTTTAAGATGGACATGAATCATAACCAAATTACTACGCCGCTATTTAAAGAATGAACATTTGGAAGGTCAAATGTGTTAGCAAAACAAATGTGGATACTCATTGGATTTTAACCATTTTTCTTAGTTTAAGGCTGCATGTACGGGTGTTTTTATAGTAAGTTAATATTCAGTCATCTTACTGTCAGAGACCAGTCTGTTTCGCTTTAAAATGTTTGTTTTCCAGATATTAAAAGAGTAAATGCCACGCTAGTTTGTTGACACATTTTGAGGTGTGGGTGGGGTAAAAAATATCGGATCTATCTGTAAATTGTTGTGTGAATTCTCCAGGAAGCTCATTTTACGTACTACAATGGTTAACAGTTCAAAATACATTTGAACGATGATATAAAATTTTATTTATGTTCGAACAGTTGTTTTTGTCTGTAATTTGTTTGGTATGAAAGCAAATGTTCGAACATTCAGCTTCAAAGATCAGTAAAATGTTTGATAAACGGGATAACCGGTAATAAACGGTAAGTTGTTAATTTCCAATTATATATTTATTTATATTTATAAAACATTTCTTTTATATTTTTTTAAACTTTTTTTGACATAATTTATTGAGGTCCAGTGTTCTGTTTTGATCAAGGCAAGTACATGTAACAACAAAGGAATTTAAAGTAGTTCTGAAAGTTGATATTTTCACTCCTTATTTTGAAGTGAAAATATCAAATTGATATTTTCACTGTTGTTATTTCACTGGTAAAACCCCATATTTCATCGAAAAGCATGAAAGAAAGACTGGTAGTCAAGTTATACAACTAATGAAAGACACGCTACATGAAATATTTATTTTCTAATTAACACATAACGATAACAGCTAATTGAATGAAAGAGCACAGCCTTCACATAAAAATCATGACTTATTTGTTCATGAATATATGAAAGTTAATAATATGATTAACGAGATTATTGATTACTTTTGAAGGTGAACTACGTGATGCGCTGTTTATATAGTTAATACAACAAGAACAGCTTATATAGTTGTCTCAAATATCTTTTTAAAAATCATGGAGATCAAAGGTGTATCAATTAAACTTTCAGAGCAGTAAAGAATTCTAAAGTAAACGACGATGACGATAATAACGTTAATAATTTTAACACAATTTAGAATAACCGACCTCATTTTAATATCTCTTTTATTTTTAATATCTCTTTTATAATTGAAAATGACGGCATATGAGCGGTTGCTGAAATAGAGCAAGATAACTCAATCACTGAAATAATCTTTGATGAGCCGCAATTGTTAGTTTAATCAACTTAGTCGCCACGCGTAGAGACTAATGGCATTGAAGTATGCTATTGAAGCGAATGAGGTCGGGCTAAGTAGAGTCACAGTGAAGGCACACACGTAGTTATGTAATCTATCTCACATATCGTCGTCATCAGACATGTAAAAACACACAATGTGCTACGTGGTTTATACGTTGGTGTTTTTTTTATTGGTATGCATCAGGATTTCTCTGTAAAAGTCAAATAATTATGTGAATCCGAATGTAACCACAGTTTTAAATTATGTTCTTTTTTCATACGTAATGTGAGAACATGTGTTAACGATATATTTCGTTTTCGCATTTAGAATCAATGTGAAGGCTGGTTTTGAAATATTGTTTCGTTAATGTTCGACACCTAAGATTCAATTAAGACCAATATAGAATACAAACCAAAACCAAATGTTAGCCGAGAAAGAGATATATTTCTTCCATGTCTTCAAAACCTCCAAGATGTCTCGTACTTACGTGAGAAGCTCAGATGTAAAAAAAATCAATAAGATATTTCGAGTTATGTCCTACTTAATGAAGCTGTATTATGCGTTTTTCAGGACAACTAAGATACTTCGAATATATTTGCACAAGTATAAGAACAAAGAAGTCACCAACATAAAAAATAATACCTGAAGCATGTTTAACCTACTTTCTGCATTATCTGAGCCTAACGACTAAATAAAGAATACCGTGCAGTCTAGAACATTTTCTTTGATATCCAATCAATTGTGTTCTTATAACAAAACATCTTTTGGTTCACACGCTTGTTATGTTTTGTCAGGCTTTATAGGTTATATCTAAAAAAATCATGGAGTTAAAAGAAAAGAAGATCTTTACGTTTTTAGCTTACTAACAATGAAGACGTACAACAGAAGCAACCCTTATAATTACTTACAAAACAGCGAACAGGGCATCTTTTTTGAATTTGACCAATCAGGTTGACATTATCAGGTAAAGATTCCAAAAAAAGTATAGTTGTCTCAAATATCTTGTTAAAAATCATGGAGATCAAAGGTGTATCAATTAAACTTTCAGAGCAGTAAAGAATTCTAAAGTAAACGACGATGACGATAATAACGTTAATAATTTTAACACAATTTAGAATAACCGACCTCATTTTAATATCTCTTTTATTTTTAATATCTCTTTTATAATTGAAAATGACGGCATATGAGCGGTTGCTGAAATAGAGCAAGATAACTCAATCACTGAAATAATCTTTGATGAGCCGCAATTGTTAGTTTAATCAACTTAGTCGCCACGCGTAGAGACTAATGGCATTGAAGTATGCTATTGAAGCGAATGAGGTCGGGCTAAGTAGAGTCACAGTGAAGGCACACACGTAGTTATGTAATCTATCTCACATATCGTCGTCATCAGACATGTAAAAACGCACAATGTGCTACGTGGTTTATACGTTGGTGTTTTTTTTATTGGTATGCATCAGGATTTCTCTGTAAAAGTCAAATAATTATGTGAATCCGAATGTAACCACAGTTTTAAATTATGTTCTTTTTTCATACGTAATGTGAGAACATGTGTTAACGATATATTTCGTTTTCGCATTTAGAATCAATGTGAAGGCTGGTTTTGAAATATTGTTTCGTTAATGTTCGACACCTAAGATTCAATTAAGACCAATATAGAATACAAACCAAAACCAAATGTTAGCCGAGAAAGAGATATATTTCTTCCATGTCTTCAAAACCTCCAAGATGTCTCGTACTTACGTGAGAAGCTCAGATGTAAAAAAAATCAATAAGATATTTCGAGTTATGTCCTACTTAATGAAGCTGTATTATGCGTTTTTCAGGACAACTAAGATACTTCGAATATATTTGCACAAGTATAAGAACAAAGAAGTCACCAACATAAAAAATAATACCTGAAGCATGTTTAACCTACTTTCTGCATTATCTGAGCCTAACGACTAAATAAAGAATACCGTGCAGTCTAGAACATTTTCTTTGATATCCAATCAATTGTGTTCTTATAACAAAACATCTTTTGGTTCACACGCTTGTTATGTTTTGTCAGGCTTTATAGGTTATATCTAAAAAAAATCATGGAGTTAAAAGAAAAGAAGATCTTTACGTTTTTAGCTTACTAACAATGAAGACGTACAACAGAAGCAACCCTTATAATTACTTACAAAACAGCGAACAGGGCATCTTTTTTGAATTTGACCAATCAGGTTGACATTATCAGGTAAAGATTCCAAAAAAAGTATAGTTGTCTCAAATATCTTGTTAAAAATCATGGAGATCAAAGGTGTATCAATTAAACTTTCAGAGCAGTAAAGAATTCTAAAGTAAACGACGATGACGATAATAACGTTAATAATTTTAACACAATTTAGAATAACCGACCTCATTTTAATATCTCTTTTATTTTTAATATCACTTTTATAATTGAAAATGACGGCATTTGAGCGGTTGCTGAAATAGAGCAAGATAACTCAATCACTGAAATAATCTTTGATGAGCCGCAATTGTTAGTTTAATCAACTTAGTCGCCACGCGTAGAGACTAATGGCATTGAAGTATGCTATTGAAGCGAATGAGGTCGGGCTAAGTAGAGTCACAGTGAAGGCACACACGTAGTTATGTAATCTATCTCACATATCGTCGTCATCAGACATGTAAAAACGCACAATGTGCTACGTGGTTTATACGTTGGTGTTTTTTTTATTGGTATGCATCAGTATTTCTCTGCAAAAGTCAAATAATTATGTGAATCCGAATGTAACCACAGTTTTGAATTATGTTCTTTTTTCATACGTAATGTGAGAACATGTGTTAACGATATATTTCGTTTTCGCATTTAGAATCAATGTGAAGGCTGGTTTTGAAATATTGTTTCGTTAATGTTCGACACATAAGGGTAATTTACTGGAGTTTTACGTATAACAACTTAAGTGTCTGGTTCCAAACATATCTTTGGTCTATATGAATTACGTAAACATTTTTCTGAATAAATAGTCATAAAGAATCTTTTTCCTATTGATAACGCATAATTGTTTGAATATTAAAATTAGTCTTCTGACATGTTTACTACCTATGTGTCAGATTTTATACTTGTGAATATATCATTGCTCTGCGCAATATATTTCAAAATAATTCTGCACATACATGTAATGGGCCGATTGTAAAGAAATTTAAAGATGACATCGTCGTTGACGTCTTTATTGTTAACTTTGAACTCCATAGAACATTTATGTCACATTTGTTATCTACAATATTTCGAACAAGGTCGAGACAACTGTTTCAACTATAAGACCTTTATTTAAAGTTATGACCATATTGTAAAATAGTTTATTAGTTAACAACATTGCAGTTAACAATTTTTAAGCTTTAACAATCTGCCTAATAAATGACAATTTTCAGGTTTGTTTTAACTTTAAAAGTTTTCATTGAAGCCAATGAGGGCGATACTATCAGCAGTAATATCATTACAACAGAAGTGAATGGCAATGTATGACCCATATAAACTTTATTTACAAAGCGATGCCAATTGCAAAAACCAAAATATAACAACGAAATGCAGACAATTGATAACAGCTATATCCTTAGAGGAAATTATTAACTAATTTATCGATTCATCAATGTCATTTTTCGTATATCCTGAACAAATCACGGATATGACCGAGCATTGCTCGACATAGTGTCGACAATAGCAAAATGATAACAGGGATCACCATAGCAAACTGCTGCATGTCAATATCGGAGATTGGAAAAATGCCTAACAAACGTACAGATGCTGCGTGCCGTCTGTTACAGGACAATTTGTTTAACAAAAATGTTCCTTACTTGTGTATGTTCGGGAAGAAAACAGAATCTAGGTTGATATTAGACTGCAACTTAATTAATCTGATGGCCATACATCATTGATTTCATTCACTCAAAAGGTCAGCAATTATCATTAATAACCGGTTATCTGATTAGCTACATCGTTTTAAGATTCAATTAAGACCAATATAGAATACAAACCAAAACCAAATGTTAGCCGAGAAAGAGATATGTTTCTTCCCTGTCTTCAAAACCTCCAAGATGTCTCGTACTTACGTGAGAAGCTCAGATGTAAAAAAATCAATAAGATATTTCGAGTTATGTCCTACTTAATGAAGCTGTATCAGGCGTTTTCCAGGACAACTAAGATACTTCGAATATATTTGCACGAGTATAAGAACAAAGAAGTCACCAACATAAAAAATAATACCTGAAGCATGTTTAACCTACTTTCTGCATTGTCTGAGTCTAACGACTAAATATAGAATACCGTGCAGTCTAGAACATTTTCTTTGATATCCAATCAATTGTGTTCTTATAACAAAACATCTTTTGGTTCAAACGCTTGTTATGTTTTGTCAGGCTTTATAGGTTATATCTAAAAAAATCATGGAGTTAAATAAAAAGAAGATCTTTACGTTTTTACATTTCCAGGTTAAGATTCACAAAACCGGTTCGATAACCAGGTATTCATTTGCAAAAACTGTTGTTGGCAAAACCAGGTTAAGATTCCAAAAACCAAGTTGACAATACCAGGTTAATATTCCTAATAACGGGTTGACTATACAAGGTTAAGATTCCAACAGGCTGACATTACCAGGTTAAAATTAATTGCAAAGGCTGGTGTTGACATTACCATGCCTATGAGGAAGACTATCTATTGACGTGCAATGAATAGGACTTTAACATTTTTGTAGCAATTGTTCAAACAGGGGAGGAGTTGGTAAGAAAGTTAATTAAATCAATTAAATAAGCTCTAATTGTATAACTGTTATTGTGATTAAAATAGCAATGCCTACCTTTCTATAGATAAAGCATATTTTACAGAAGGATCCTATTCATATATTGCAAACCACGAAGAACAAGGAAATGCACCCAATTACTGAAACCGCTGACGAAATTATTAAAATGTGGTCGATTCTATATCGTTCGTGTTTGAACTGCAGCACGCGATGCTTATTGGACAAAACATGAGGATCTAGGAATTGCAGACAATTACGGAAACCGCAGACGAAATTAAAACAATTCGATCGATTGTACATCGTTCAAAGATACAGCACATGTTTAAACACTTCACTATGATACCTATTGCACAAACCATAACAAAAGAAAGTGCAGATTGCTAATGAACCGCAGACAAAATTAAAAAAAATACTCGATCTATGCCTCAATGTATATCATCGTAATTCCTGAACATACCACGGCTTAGGTTATTTACTACTAATTTCGCTATTTTATTGTACATGTAATAAATCCACACTTAAGAATTGTAACAAAGACTATTTTTAATGTTTCACGTACATGACAATCTACATTTCGTCAAAATGCAATTGATTCAAACAATAAAAACGGTTTGTCACATTTTTTTTTCTATGAAAACTCACTTACTTTAAAGTAAGACACTGCTATTTTAATCAAGTAACCCATGTTGCATCAGACCGGAAGAAGTTCAGCAGAAACCTCTGAGATATTCATGAAAAACATGTCTATGATTACAGGTATTCGACTGAATTCAAAGTTAATCAACTATGAATAATGTGTATTTCCCAGACGTAAACAAAATATCCGAAGTAGCGTTCTTGATCTTTAATATAGAGCGTGCATTCTGGACCACATCCGGGCACTTGGCATTTAGTTATAACGTACTTGATGAACCGAGCAGACCAATACTCGACATAGCGTCGACAATAGCGCAACGAATAATTTTTAGGATGATCATCTTAGCAGACTGCAGCATGGCAAAAATCAATATCGAAAGTGGGACACAATTGCATTAAAATGTAAAAATGATGCGTGGCGTCTTGAACATGACAATTCATTTGATTTAAATTTCCATTCTTTGTGTAGAATTGGGACTCAAACAGAATATGGCATTATTCTAATACAAAAATGAAATGTCAGAAAGAAAAAGAAAAGTGATACTTTCAATGGTGCTTGTCTTCCAAAACGTCTTCGACACTCGACTTTAATTTCATAGTTGATGTAGATACAAAGATATGTACTGACTTATGTCTAGATTAATAAAAAAATGTGAACTTTTTCCCGACATCATACGACATCTGAGAAACCATGCATGTACTAGCAGAAGGTTAAAGAGCCGAGAATGTTTTATGTCTGACCTATGCTGGCAGACGTTTTTCATCTTTTACGCACAATCGTAACTCGCAATGTCGAACTCTGTTATCTCGATGTTCTGGTAATCAGGGTAAATCACAATTGTAAAAAAAAAAACACAACAAATTGCGAAATGTTCAAAATTTAACATGTTCACTCGAAAATGGCACACGATTTAAGATTTTTTACGTCTAATTGTTTAAAATATTTTAAACTCTCGCAGTCTCGGGAACTATGTTGCGGAAATAGAAAGCCCTTGATCTAGAATGTCATTGATCTGCTGTTACAGACAATGAACCTTGCAAAGTATGGTGACCAGTAATAGATTATCCTGTCATGTGACATCAGAGAAACGTCAAAGCCAGACGGCCTTCGTTAAATATAAATGACCAAGAATTACTACCGCAATTACAGCAAGCCTAGATAGAGGACAAGTAACCAGACAAGTTACCAGGCGGACAGTATCATGGATGTCATTTTCAAGGCTTAACGGTTAAAATAACAACTTATATTGCTTTTGACCTTCAAGTTATGTAAAGCTTTTCATGGATGGCTGGGTTTAAGTTTTTCTCAATTTACACTTAATATGGAACTACATGTTGTCATATTATTCAAGAACTTTATTTTGGAAAAAAATAATCGTAAAATTTAATCGACGATCATTTCACAATTCTAACCAGGGCTGGTATTCAATATTGATCTTAATTGAGTCTGAGAACGATGTAGCTAATCGGATTACATGTTATTAATACCTGACCAATAGAGTGAATGAAGTCAATGATGTGTGACCATAATTCTAACTTATGTTGAATATTGAATATCACCCAAGGCTAAAGCAAGTTTTCCATGAACGGGTGACGATAACTGATAAGCATTTGTGACCGTTTCTGGTGAGACGTTTTTCCATAAATGCGTGTGTGTTGTCTGTGCATACATTGAAAATTTTATTATCAAGCAAATTTCTTTAATAAGTAACGAAAATGAAACCACCTTAAACCATCTACGGGTTCATGTGGTGTTGTTTTTTGCTTGATTGTTTTCTTAAACGAAACATTAAATAAACATGTTTTCGTGCATATGGAAGTGGACTACAGATGCGGACAACGCATCAGCCGTTCATAGAAAATATCTTTACAATTAAGAAAAGCGTTGGAGTTAAGATAACATAAGATAAATACCGGATCGTGGTTCGGGTCGAGTGCCTCTACCAACGTTTTGGCATGTCCGTCGCTGACGAGCTTGTGGCGGACGCTGGGTCCATGACACATGACGACCAAGATGCGCGCGCTCAGGATCTGGAGGCAGTGGTGCGTGCACGTGCGGGTACGCGTGCTGGGCGTGCACTTCTGTCGCGTGCCGATGATTCGCTTGTGCATGGTTATATTGTTATGTAAAATACTGAGGATGTGTGAGGGGTCGCAGGAGGTGAGGATCTCAAGCGGCGTTCGGTGGACCTGGGTCGTGTTAGAGGTATTACTAGAGCGCGAGTCCTCTCGTTCATCGCCCGTATGTCGCTCGTGAGACTCGCCCTTGGAATGCGCGTCGTGGCTCATCCGCCGCTCACGCTTTGTGAGCGAGAAATGGCGATTAAGTGCGGAATTTTCGTCCGAATTAGCTTGACTGCATTTCCGTTTTGGACTTGAGCCCCGATAGAGATCATTATTAGACACGTGCTCAGAGTTTTTGGTTAATCCTGCCACTTCGTAGTTCTTGAACACTATACAGAGGTCTATTATTCTATTTATAGTACATAACGCCGTGAAATGGAGACTTTGCTTCCCTTTAAGTAGCTCAAATCCGATGTTAAGCAGCCGGGAGAGGTCGTAAAAGTTGTCAAGCCTGTCCTCTGGAAGTTTGGTGCTCTTTAACTGCTCGAATATTGTCTGAAAATATTTGAATCATGTAGTTGAAACTTGTTTGTTTAATTTTGTTATTACATTATGTTTTAAGCTTGTGAGTATGTACGCAGTAACATTGCCATTTTTTCTGTAATTTCGTACTAACAATTTTAAACTTTTTTGTGGTCTACATAATATTGTGTAAACTAAACACTAACACTGTTTGTACCCATCGCTTCTTCTGATTTACTGAAATCAATGTATTGGAAAATTTGAAGGATACTGCCTTCTCATTGGACAAAATATCATGTTGACCACTAAATATAAATCACTCTACCGATCACAAAAAACATTTACCAGTAATGCAGAACCAAGGTTTGAATTTTCACACGACAAATCCTCTTTTTTCAATCGTTTTAAGAGAGATGCTGATTTAATTGGCAACATAATTTTGTGACGTCATTGTCAAATCATTTAAAAATAAATTCAACCCATCATGGTTGATAGTGGACGCTTTCCAGCTGTTATTGCTGCGACACGGAAACCAATGCCGATTGGGTTCGTGAAAGTTATGAGAAAGGAAAGACGTACCTTAAAGATGCAAACATAATCCCAAATAAATTATATCAAAATTAATACATTTGTTTTTAATATACCAAACAGGATGAATCCAATTGTTCATATGAAGAACACCATATTGAATTTGAAAGAAAGATGCAGAAAACACGGTATTTCTACCTTATGAGACGATAGTTGGTCACATTAAACATTTGAGCACTCACTAATAATTTAATATTTTTGCGTTTTCAGTTACTAAAAACACGGCTAAAATCTTGATATCAGTTATAAATATTTTCCATAAATGCATTATTTAGTAAGAAGTTAGAGTTTATCACTCAAAATATATAATTTTTTTGTTATACATGTATACTGATTCTGAGTAAGAGTGCCACTTTTACGATTTGGCTGCCAATATTGAAATGTTTGCAAGAACAATCCTCTTTGGTTAGAGGAAACATATTTAAGTAAACGAAAATGACAGTGAATGCTTTTCTTGGGGAACTCATGGGAATCATTCAGTCAGCGCGTCAAGGCCGTCACTAATATACTTTTCAAAAAATTTGAACGCCATTACAAATTTATTTACACTCTGTTGTCAAATTTAGTAGTGAAACATACTGTCAAAGCTATTAAGAGACAAAATAATAGCAAGGACACTAAACGAGAATTTTATTTAAGAGACCCGCATAAAACGAAACAACACAGCCTTTAGTTCCCAGAAATACTCGGATTATAGTACTCTATAATGGCTTTCATGAGATTTCTCACGGTATTTATTTGAACGTGTCAATGGATTCATTCAGAAAACTTGTTTGAATGCAGCAAATAACACGACAATAATACGATTATCTAAGGAATAGTGCTGATTGAAGTATTTCAAGTTAAATATTAAAAGCTGTCAGTGCATCGCTTGTTTTTAATGTCTCCTTCACAAGAGAAGCAAAGTCATTTAAAATGGAACAATCCCTGAACAGCAAAGTCATTTATAATGGAACAATTCCTGAACGATTTGTTTAGATAAGGAAATAGGTCGTCGGAAAGTATTACGACATCGCAATAGTTTACGGAGTGATCTCCCTTCACAAGCAAAGAGGTTCTTTGTTACCATGAAATGAAAATAAGTTTTTAAGTCGCATTATATAACGTTGTTTTAAAAAAAAATATATAAAAAAATAAAAAGTGAAAAAAATATTAACTTTTTGAATGACGTCAAGTGATTTGATAGTACTCGAATGATTTCCTATCTGCACTGTCACTGGCTGAAAATGTAGGTTGTATGCGAAAGAGATTGAAATAAAGGTAGACTTAGGTATTTTTGTAAAATATTTAGGCATACAAATCTAGTTGTGGTAGCTATATCTCAAGCCAATGCCTTCTCGACTTAAACTCAGCTGACAACCAATATTTCAATCAATTAAATATCAGATAGTACTAGGCTTAATCATTCAGAATTTCAACTTTCGCGGGTGTTTAAATGACAAGCTATTGACACCCTTCCGATACACACACACTGTGTCAGTTTAAGCGTTGACAATGTGTCAACCAATGAGTATTCTAAGTCGGTAAAGATGCCTGAAGTACTATATTTATGATTAAGAAGGGCTCGTTCGTAACGCTCACTCCTTGCATTCTTAATGATTTTACTTCACGTCATACAACTGTTACTAAACCTACAGTAAGACGCACTATACAAATGATTCCAGCGTCTGACACACTTGATTTCAAATGTTATTTACACACTGATACTTGAAATGGAATTAATAACGAATAATCGGCGCGTTGATACAAATGCTGAGCAAACAGGACGAATGATTCAGTCCACACTTTGATAAAAAATGCTGTACAAATACGGGAAACGATTCAATCCACTCGGCGAAATGATGTATGAGTATCTGACTCCGTTAGGAATAAATATTAATTCCGATTTCCTTTCTATTGACATAGCGCTAATTTCCCACGGCACAAGAGATAAATAGTTGATGTATTATGCAATATTTGTAAACAGAATGTCACATTATGCATTTGAGCGAAATTATTTTTTATGGAAAATTCTGAAAAAATAGAAATACTTTTTTGATTGAGAATTAAGGGTAGTTTGTATTTCAAAAGTATCTTAACGCGTACCGACTTTTGGCTATATATAATTTATATCCTTAAAGATGCACTCTTATCCCAAATAAAATTTACCACAATTAATAATATTGTTTTAATATTCCAAAAAGGATGAATAAATGTCGAAAACAACGGTTCTTATGAAGGATACCGAGTTTAATTTGAAAGAAATGACCATAAAACACGGTATTTAATATTTTTTGCGCTTTTTGCTATTAAAACCACGGTTACCGTCTTATAATCAGTAATTAATATTTTCCATAAATGCATTATTAAGTAAGTAGTTAAAATGTTTATCAGTCAAAATGTATGTTTGTTATACATGAGAATGTATTGATTTTGAATAAGAGTGTCACTTTCAGGACAAAAGTTCGGAGTTTTCGTCCGTGTAAGCCAGACGGCACATTCGATGAACGGTGCGTTTTAATTCAATATAATTTATGGCAGGAATTGATCATGCCAAATGGATTAAATGTACACCATGGGACAATGAAAAACAAACTGTTAACCATCTGCTTTTCTTCTATATTTTTTACGTGATCTAATGGTTTATTGATTTTTTTGACCATGTTCAAAATGTAATGAATCTATAAAAGGGCCGTATCTTTCATATTTTATTCGCGGAAATATCCACTACGGATGTTTAAATCACATTTAAACGTATATAGCATTGTTAAGAGTAGGAGTTAAAATAATTATAAAACCTTTTTATTTGTGTACGTAATGATTGGGGCGTGGTCGAATGGTCATTGTTTTAAACATGGAAGCATCAACATGTTTCCAACTTGACATATTACCGTCATAGACGTGTTATGTTGTGTTTGTAGGCATTCAAGGTCCCAGATTCGTTAAACGGATCTTACTTCCACTAAGAATTGTCAATTGCCAAAACACGTTTGTTTAATAACACCATCTCAATTTAAACGTGAGCAATATGCCAATACGTGAACACATGAGAACTACGTCAATACGTGCTCTCGTGAGAAAAACGTCACTACTTGAATCCGTGAGCAATCCATGAACAATATGCCAAGACTTGAAACGATTGAAATTAATAAATATTTATTCACTGGAAGGGAAAACCAATATTTTGCCCATGATTTATCATTTGTTTCAAATACATTAGCGCATTGCTTAAATCTTGTGTGGATTTTGCATGAACATCATTAAAATATAATTCATGTTAGGATGTCTCCTTGGAAGAGAGACGCTAAGAATTGCAAGACCCGTGCAGAACTTTAGCTTTACGTATATGAATTACAGTAAAACGATGCCGTTCGTATACATATAGGTCATCATTGACTTCCCGGTTTTTCATTTCTGTTTTAGAAAAAAAACGCAATATTTATTGAGTTATAACAATAACACATCGACAATAATTCGTTGTAATGAGAGAAGGCAGCAGAAATAGGGCGTTTATTTAAGAAATATGATTGCATTTTTGTGAGAGACCGCACGCCATGAAGCCAAATGAAATATGGTGATTATTTGAGCTAAACATGGTCTGCTTAATAGATCATTTTAGATGATAGCACGCTACGAACCGATTTGTATTTCATAAATTAACTATAAAGGTATTAAAGCCTCGATTCCCCTTCAAGTTTTCGACCATATCGTGTTGGGGTGGTATTCAATGTGCATCTTAAACCAATCCATAAATCAATTCACTGTATAGGTCCCTTATTTAAATCCAGGAATCCGATTAGCTACATCGTTCTTAGATCCAGATCCTTTTAAGATAAGTATTGAATACCAGCCCAGTATAACATACTACCCCAAGACTGGCAACTGCTGTGTATAATATACTTCGATGGCTTTTAAGGTGTTTTTCCCGATAAGTAATAAACAGTCCTATGTATAATTCTAAAGAAATGTCACAACCGAAGGTGATCCTCTCATAGCTTGAATATTACCCGTCAGTCCTTAAATATTGTTAAAAAAGTAATAACATGACATTTCAATACAATTCTCAGAATTTAATTGCAAGAATTATAAGCATATATAGAAATCCTACAAACCATATTGCCCAAAACAACGTCAAATATTTTCTAATATAACAGACGAAACCTTATACATTTTACACTGTCATAAATGTGAGCGACAAGAAAATATAACTTTTCAGTTCCTGCTACTATTCTTACATAATGAGAGGATATACGTAGACTCAACACTGAAAATGCGAATTACGAAACATTGGATAGGTTCGACAACTACGAAAATGTCTCCCCTAAAACACGTTAAATACTGTCTGACATGCAACCATTGCGCATGCATTAAGTAGCTTCAAATAGCACCCCTACCCTATGGATGCGATTATTAATATGTGTATTTATCCGAATCGTAGCGATATTTCTACTTTTACTTTCAATATCCATCTTGCAATTTTGACCTTGACCGCGTACTCGACTATGTCTTGAATGCAAGAAGGGTTTTCATTTTACGGCTTTTATTCACCATTTTGCAATTGTGACCGGGCACTCGGTTATTTCTCGAATGTAAGAAGTGTTTTCATTGGACGGCTTTCAATCACCATCTTGTAATTTTGACCTTGACCGTGCACTCGCTTATGTCTTGAATGTAAGAAGTGTTTTCATTGGACGGCTTTCAATCGACTGTTTCACTATTTTGATACTTTTCAAGTGAAATCCTTCGAATCGTATTGAAATGTCGTATTATTACTTGTTAATCAAAATCAAAGGACTGAAAGACAATATTTTAGTGTCCAAGCTATGTGACGATCACTTTTGGTCTCAACCATATTTTTTATAGAAATGAACATAATTATGTCAGGTATGTCTTGTAAAACTTTTTGATAAGGAAGTTGAAACATTTTAAAAGTATTAAGCAACACATTGATTTCAGCTTGGCGCTTTAGCGCGAGTGTATATTTTTAATCACTAGGTCGGTGGTTGACGTAACTGTTTTATACCATTTTGTCAAGGACAAGGTCCAATAAAAAGCGTGCATTATGCATGAATAGCGTTGTAATTTATCTGCACGGAAATTATAGAACGGTTAAGTCCAGTTCACTTACTACCATTTCGATATGGAAGTAAATGGTCAGACGAAAACAAACGGGGTAAAAGGATAGTTATAATGGTATACTTATGAACACATTGGAAGGGGCAGATAATTCACCCAATACCTGGTTGATTGTGTTGAAGAGCTGGCTGATAGCTTTCTCGACGCTTGGCGAGTCGGCTTGCTCGGTGAGAGCTAACACGAGCTTCATGTAGTTCCCAAGGCCCTCGACTAGCGAAGAGACGCATTCTGGATTAGCGGCAAGCTTGACCAGCGCTCGCAGTGAACGCTCTGTCTCCTCCTGGCTCGACCGGTCTGAAAATAGAACAGCAGGTTGAATTGACAATAGTAACATAAAACAAAACCATTGAAACTAATGAGACAAAGGGTGGTATTCAATATTTAACTTAAGTTAAAGTTATTATCATGCATCATTGACTTTGTTCAATTTATTGGTCAGGTACTAATAACAAGTATTCCGATAAGCTACATCGTTCTTAGACACAATTTAGACCAATATTGAATACCAGCCAAGCACCGTAGCATACAACTTATTTGGACATCATACAATGTTTGGCCTTCAGAATATCATTTGATATGTTAATTTTGTGATGACGCTGTGCGCACTAAATTTATATTATTCTTTCGGTTTGTTGCATTTTGTGATTGCAAGTTCATTTGTATCATCCTTGGGGTTTAAAAATGTCAAAAAGGTTAAGAGAAGTCATTTGGATATACAACATGTACATACTGAAAAGAAAGTTAACATCAATAAAACATACTTGGACTTTAAAGATAAACAGTAACTAATATCCAGCGTCAACAGTGTGTGCATACCTCGCTTTAAAATAACGTCATAAATGGCAACAGTTTGTACTTGTTTGGGACTCGTTGTCCACCGTCGAAAAAAAACGATCAATGACAAGAAAACCCACCCCTGAAAAGTTCAGTTGGTAAAATGGTTTTTCGCTGAAGCAGCGTTTATTCTCGTAATTAAAGCTGCACTCTCACAGATTGAATGTTTTGACAAGTTTGATATGTTTTGTCTTCAAATTTTGGGAAAATCCATTTAAAAATGTTATATAAGACTGATGACCAAAAATCAGATCGTAGATTTTTATTTTTAAGTTCAAAAATGGATGTTTCATGCATTTTTTTTTTAAACCGTTAGTAACGGTTTAAGCCATAATGCATTAATTTTCGAACGGAAATATAAAAATCTATGATGTGATTTTTTGTCAGCAATCTAATATCATTGGTTGGCAGATATTAATGCAAAAAGTTGCTCTTTCCAAGACAAAAAATAAAAAGAAGGTGTTAAAATGGTCAATCTCTGAGAGTACAGCTTTAAATAGTGAGAAAGAAAGGCTGTCGTAGTACCGCTAATTTCTGTAGGGAGACCCGAATGTCTAATAATTCAATGGCCTCACATACATTGTTAAAAGAAAACAACTTCGTACTTAAGATAAACATAATTAGAAAAGTACACCAACGATCGATTCTGTCAAGTTTGTCTACAAATAAACTTTCTCTGGCTCGTTTCCTTGGCGATATACCTTTTACAACATGATTATATAAAAGTCCTCGTGCTGCTGAACGTAGGCACCATTTATGGTGGAAATATCTAGTAAACCTTGTATTAAACATCATATTTCCCCTTTAATTATCCACAATGAGAGTCTATATATAAGTTAGAGTTCCATATGGCGATCTACAAAAAGAAATAGATCGTCATAATTGGACACTAACTTTGATGATTGTGGGCCAATGACAATCGAGGATTTTTCAAATTATCTGTTCATAAGTTTTGATTGGTTCGTCTGAACCGATCCAATCAAAACTCATGAACAGAAAATTTGAAAAATCCTCGATTGTAATTGGCCCACAACTTTTACTACTGACTAGTTTAACAAGTAAGCCTTGGTGGAAAAATAGACTGACCGAAATAGGTTATATAAAACTACTTTTGTCGCATTCGTCTGATTTGATCTACGGAAATTATTGAATAGAAACTTTGAAAAAAAATCTAGGTTGGCATTGGCCCGACCAAAATGCAAACACCAATAGCATGAAAAGTTAATCACGGGAAGTGTTTTTTTTCAATTATAAGCAGTTCATGTGATATATTTGCAATAGTATGTCTTCCCTAGCAATAATTAGCATACGACCTACGTCTACAGCCAATGAAAATGCAGATAGGCATCAATGAGTACTAGGCTTAATCATTAAGAATTTCAACTTTCGCGGGTGTTTAAAGTCCGCCCACTGCCACTCATCCGATACACCTTCCCTGCATCAGATTTTGCGTTGTTAAAGTATAAGCCAATGAGGTTGTATTCTAAGTCAGTTAGATGACTTAAATTGAAATAATAAGGTGGGTCCATTTGCTACATTCACTCCGCCCATTCTTAATAATTAAGGTTTTAACTCATGTCATCGAACTATTACACAGGCTACGTTTCACAACTTGATCTATAGTAGCACGTATACTAATTTGAAATGCAACTACAAATCTCCAGCAACACTGACGTCAATTCAAAAGACTAGATCACTGTATATGTTATTACTGTATTGGGAAACATTCTTCCCCATACAAATAAATCTTAAGTTTATTAGATGATAAAATAACTCACAAATCAGAGCCCCTCGGCTGTTTTCTATCAAAAATAACCTCGATTTACAATGACAGAATTCTTTATATCTTAATACGCTGCAAGTATTCCGCATAGTCATTTCAATTAAACAATCACAAACCATAGGACTTTGCACCAGGGAATCTAAATTATTTATGCAATTACACACTTCAATGATACACTTCGCTGTGATTCATTTTGAACTAAGTGATACAAATTACACTACAAATAATTATTATGACTATAATTAAAGTGACGCTCTTATTCAAAATCAATACATACACGTGTATAACAAACATACATTTTGACTGATACCCCCTCAACTACTTACTGAATAATGCATTAATGGAAAATATTAATTACTATTAACAATATTATAACCGTGTATTTAATAGCTGAAAACGCAAAAATATTAGTGAAAGCTAAAAGATTTACGGCGATCTAATATGATCTCATAAGGTAGCAATACCGTGTTTTTTACACATTTCTTTTCAATTAAACTCGGTATCTTTCATAAGCATCATTGTTTTCATCATGTGTTCATCCTGTTTGGTATATTAAAACAATTGTATTAAATGTGTTGAATCTAATTTGGGAAAAATAGTGCATCTTTGATTTTACGAGCTACTTCTAGTAATGCAGCGGTATACAACCGAGGTTGTTTTCGATTGAAATTTGCCGAGGTGTTCCGATCGAATCAGTCACAGCCGGAGAATGGAAAGGATAGCGAACTTTCGGTCTAACAGCTCAACTCTCCTTTGGAGAACAAGCTTATATTGGATATTTCTGTAATTTGCTAATAGGTGAAGTTCGATTAACCTAATTTTGATCGACGCGTGAGTAAAGTCACGTCCGATGCTAATCAATTTAGAGTAAAAGAGAGAGTAAAAGATGCACTCTTACTCCAAAAAAAAAGATGTACCGCAATTAATACAATTGTTTTAAATTTACCGAAAAGGATGACTATATATAGAAAAAATAGTTCTAATGATGGATACCGTGTTTAATTTGAAAGATGGGAGTAGAAAACACGGTATTTCTACCTTATGAGGCTATAGTTCATCACTGTAAATCTTTTAGGACCCACCAGTCATAAAAAATTGGTGCGTTTTCAGCTATTAAATTCACGGTTACAATCGAGTTATCAGCAAAACAGTCAAAACTCGCTGTATCGAAATCGTTCGAATCTCGGGAAATACTTCGCTATAACGAGAATTCGATATAACCGAAATTGACCCCGCGACCTTCTGCATCCGAAGCGAAACGGCTAACCACTGAGCTATCGGGCCATTATTCGAAAACAATTATATTTACTAAGTCAAATTCCGCTTGAAGGGGCTAGACGCCAGATGATACATTTGCAAGAAAAAAAATTAAATTGTCAAAAACTTAAATAAACTTGACATCGTTGTGTACAACAAAGTGGATATTATTTACTGATGTATCACATCGCTTACGACACATGCATCTTTAGCAGTTTCTGCGCATTTTTCCCCAATCAAGATTTACTAGGGTGTCTACCAAGTAAATCCAAGAAAGTTTAAAATAGCGTCTGTATTTATCTGTTCTCATAAATAGATATGATTTAAACTGGGAAACCATTATGAACCATGTAAAGTAATGTACTATCTAGGTATTGGATCATCTAGTGTCTAACCTCTTTAAGGGGAATTAAGCGAGTTCACTCGTTATGTCGTATCGTCAGTTGGTGTATTCATATCATCTATGTGTGTATACCACGTAACAACTTGTGTTATAAATGTAAAGTCGGGAGGCAGCAATGAGGACTTTAAACAAAGATATCTTCACTATTGCTTCACCATTTCAAATGAAACAGCGCAATGCACGCCGCTTACAGAGCCCCTCATTCGGTCTTCTACCAAAGTTTGATTGAGAGTTTAGTTTCTGAAAACATTTCGACAAACCTTTTCACAAAACGGCCGTCTGACGGAGCACTGTCAAAACATGATTTTGGAAAAAGGTTTGTCGAAGTGTTTGATGAAACTAATCACCTCATCAAACTCCGGTAAAAAGGTAAAAAACGAAGTTTAATTTAAAGTGGTGTGGTGAAAGAAAAGTTATCTTTGTTTTAAGTCTTAATTTAAAGCAAAATATTGCTTTCCGACTAAGCATATATGATGTAATTTATCACATTGTATACACACACTGTACATGATACAGATCTAGAGATGGGGATTACCATGTAAGCCTCGGGTTGGGCAATCACATCGTACTGTCTACTGAGTTATGGAAATGGTCTCAGGAACAGACAAATCATACGGTGAATATACTTTCTGCGTTATTATCAGCAAAAGAGATAAAGATTTGGCCGCCAGGAAACAAATACGGTAACTCCATAATTACTTTTGCTGGAGTAATTTCATAGACTACAATAGGAAATAGAGCAATGTAAAGCTATTGTAAGAAAAAGATTAAATCCCTCAGAAATACTAGTAATCCAAACTGGTTCTTTTTAAACAGTCTAAAATATGAGTCACACAAATGACCGTTTTGAGTTTATGCAGTCATAGCTATTCTGTTTCATAAGAACTAAAGATTATAACCTACTTTACCAGCTAATGAGGTGGTGTTAGTAGTTTATACTCCGGGTTCCGGCGTGAGCACATCGAAGGGTACCAGAGTGACAGTTCAACCACCGCACACCCATCCTGGGCAGAACCAGTACTAGGTGCCTTCACCTCTGCAAGGAACTGACAACTTCTGTACATGCCAGGGGCAGTGGTACAGTGCGAATGGTCGTAGAAATGAATTTATAACCAATCACAACAGAAGTGACCTGGTCCACCCGGGAATCGAACCCGGGTTGTCTGATTCAGAGCCCAACGCTCTACCGGCTAATGAAATTCCCAATCTGGCTTAAATAAGTACCCAGGGTGAAAAATCACGTGACTTCAAAGGTGTTCTCACATGGGTCACCACGAGCCACAACCGATGTAAACAAACAAGTAAGTGACGTTAATTTCTAAATAACCTTTTTTGACAGTAAATATATGAAAACATTTCTGATCCTATAAAAGACTCGACTATTTTCTGCTTCTACACGTGTAAAATATTTTAGATTTGCTTGTATTTTGATGATGTAATCCTTGGTCAAAATTTCAGCATTAGATCGTTATACAAAATTCAAGTTGAATTTATGGTCAAGGATTGCATCATTAAAATACATGCTTCAATGTCACGTGATGCCTTACCCTGGCACAAGGCTAAATCGTTACAAATTGAAACCGACCAATTTTTACAGACATGACTTATAATTTTGTTCCTCGCCTGATTTAAATAAAAAATATAATCTAAGCCAATCGGAACATAATATGTAACATGTTAATGAAAGAAAGGCTCGCTCGTTTTTCTTCATCATAAAAGTCTTACCAATATGTTCTAGCAATTACGCACCACGCATAATTTCAAATAACCATTCCGAAGCGATTACCCCATTAGATATTGGTAGACAATGTTGGCTTTCTGTGTCCTGTGCTTTGCGTGTCAGTGTGTCGTTTGGCATGAAATGATTAATTTATAAATAAATGCTGAAATAACTCAGTCGTTGAGTAGTCGACAACATGTAAAACCCTCCCCTGGGTGAATTTGTTCTTCCATTTGCTGACAGTTCCAACTTCCAACATAATTATCATGTGACGTTTCGTGGTTACAATCAGCAAAGAATATTGAATGTATCTTCCATGGCAGAGTGGGTAAAATAGGTTCATCCAAACCCGCGCGAATGTTTATTTTGGCGGAAACGAGGTTTCGGCCGAACTATTTCCGCAAGTGCCGTGGAGAATACTTTTAATCTTCTTAATGATGATCTTCACCATAAGGCCATGCCTTTTCTTCCATTTAATTTAAACAAACTGGAGCCATTGCCAACTTTGGAGCTTATCAGACTAACGGTGATCTCTTTCAGACATAAGCTAGTTTAGCAAGTACCAATCTATTGGACGCACGACCAGATTAAGGCAGATAAGAAATACAGAATTTAAGGGGGTCATCAAGTTGACCAGTCTTTATAATAAACGTTTCGATGGAAAATTTAGTTTTAGACGATTTTAGTATTAGCCATAATTGAGTAGAGCTGTTCTGCAGAGGAAACATTGGTTGAATGACTTGAGTTTGACTTGCTAAAGTACTGAAAATGTATTTTCCGTTGGAACTTTTTTGTGGTTATTGAAAAAAGTAGTTCCATACGGGTACTTTTGTTATCTTTGCCCTTCGGCAAGATTAGAATTTCCAGCACGGCCAACTATTTGGATCTACTTATCTTGGGTGGGAGAAAAGATTTTCCAGCACGACCACATATTTGGATCTACTTTTCTGGGGTGGGAGAAAAGAATTTCCAACAGAGCCAAATATTTGGATCTGCTTATCTGGGGTGGGAGAAACGATTTGCCCTCAAGAGATAAAACCTAATGCAATATCGATAATTATCATTCTTGTTCAAGACCTTTTTAAACCGTAATATGAGTTATTTCTAAGAAAATAATACAAAGATATCACTGATATTCAAATAAGTTTTATTTCATCAGTATTGACCACATTGTCTCAGAGGCAGGCTGAGTTTATACATTTGCGCGGCAGCGTTCGTGTATACTTTCAATAACTGGGGGCGTAGGCGTAAACACTAATACATATAATTTAAATGATACATAATGACAGGCATTTCATTGAAATTGGCCAAAAGGGATTTGCCAAGTGAATATGTCTAGTATTTCTTAGAATCGCAGACAGCTTGTTACAAAGCAAAGAAAAACAAACTCGCAAGAAAACAAACATCAGTTATACTAGTACTTACTTTACTTTCTATTCTTATTCAGTAAAGTTAAATGCGATCGATACTGTCAAGAATGTATTCTCGTTTCCTTGGCGAAAAAAATATTACGACATTAAATTCCCAATGTTGCTCAGCGTTAGAATACTTTATGGTGGTACTATTTTTTTAACCTCCTGTAAATCTTGTCATCACATTTCCTCTATAAACATACCTGGGTCTAGTTTAATGACATTTAATAGTAAACTACGTATATATGTCCGTAAGTCCGTAATCTCACTCAACCTATTAAAGGGACTGTACTCCGCATTTTTTTTTTGTATTTTTTCATTAAAAAATATTTGGTATGTTTTTTTACAATTATGATATCAAAGAGTAAACATTTTATTAAATAATTGTCCTGAGGTTCGTTACAGAAAAAAAACACGTTTTTTGTTGCCATTCTGGTGTACAGTCTCTTTAAAGACAATTTAAGGCTTTAACCTGGTATTAATGTTAAGTGTCTAGTTTAAAAAAATAGCATTAAATTAAACATTTTGGTATATTATTTATACATGTTATGTGACAGAATAAAATTATGAGGCCTGTAATTCATCAATACAGCCGAAACTTGTTATGTCGAACTCTCTTATCTCGATGCTCTGGTTATGTCGAACTCTATTTGATTTTTCGGCTAAGTTATACACTGTTTGCACTTCGGTTATATCGAGTTTTCGTTATCTCCAATCATTTCCCGAGATCCCTACGACTTCGACATAGGGAGTTTTAACTGTTTTTCTTTTCATTCGTATAAAACGGAACACCCTTCTGTTAGCAAAATACTTTTATGTTGATGGATTACATCTGGGTTCATCAAATCATGACTATATCTTCAGCATTTTGTATTTTATTACTTAACAGGGACACACCATTCCCCATACAAATCAATCTAAAGTTTATTGCGCAATAAATTCGATTAACTCAGAAGAATAGACAGGAGAGTCAGTCGGAACACATCGGCCTTCATCCAACACACATGACCTTGGACGTAATACGGGACTTTTAAAAAGAGTACATGATGGCGGCGTTCGTATACACGTGTTGTTTTCAACCGTCATGGGGAATACTTAATGTTTTAGGGAGGAGAAGTATCATACCGTTTTTTTCTATTAATTTAAATATATATTACAAGTATCTCCAAAGCGTTATTTGGACATGAATTAAAATCAGTCATTTATTTACATCGTTGACATAATCGAATAGGTCTATTTAGCATTACGACAATTGAGTTAGTCACACGGTTTTTACTACGCAAGCAACACAAAGTGACACTGAATCACGCCGATCAACAGAACAGAACAGAACAGAACAGAACATATGTTATTATACGTTAACTTCAAAGTTCTTTTTGCCGACCAATGTCTCTCTTCAGGGCATTCGGAACTCCCCGGCCATTTTCCATCGAAAACAACCTCGGATCTATATGGACACTTTACAATGTCAGAAATCTTTACAGGTTAACTACGCTGCGAGTAGATCGCGTAGTAATTTCAATTTAGCTGTTCAACTTTATATCTTATATTTGGGAATCTTAATTATAATTGCATTAATAAACAACACTGGCAATCAATTTGATCTTAGTCATACAAAATACACATATAACACTAATATTAATTAATACTATTTTTTAAAATTTTACGAACTACTTCTACTGATGTATCGGCAAACATCCGAGGTTGTTTTCGGTGGAAAATGGCCGAAGTGTTCCGAATGTTTTCATGGTGAGGAATCACGTGACTTAAAGAGGTTCTCGCATGAGTCACCACGGGTCACAAGCAATGTAAACAAACAAGTAAGTGACGTTAATTTCTAAATAATCGTCTTTGACAGAAGAAATAGGAAAATATTTCTTTATAGCCTATAAAAGACGATGCTAGTTTCTGCTTTCACACGTGTAAAATATTTTAGATTTGCTTGAATTTAAATGATGCTATCCTTGGCCAAAGTTTCAGCATTGTACCGTTCTACAAAATTCCGTCAAGTTGAAATTTCGGCCAAGAATTGCATCATTTAAATCCGTGATTCTTTACCCTGCTCTTGCTCCGAAGGACGGAAATTTCCATGTAAGACTGTCCTCAAATTATTCCTGCGGGTCTTGTCTATATTATGTACGAAAGGATAATAATACGCTGAATGTTTTGTAACACTTAGCCAAAGAGACAGAGATAAAGATTAATCTTTCGCCACTTAACTTGTTTCTTTAGTTTCATTTTTTAACCCTTATAAGTTAAAGCTGCACTCTCACAGACTGACCGTTTTGACAACATTTTTATTTTTTGTCTTGGAATGAGCCAATATTTGCGTAAATGTCTGAAACCAGTCAAACAAGACTGATGATAATTGATCAGATCGCAGTTTTTAACAGTTACGCTTATATTTATTTAATCAAAATTCATTCAATAATTTAAATGAATAATAAAATATCTAATTGATGTTTTATGGCTAAAACGTTGCAAACGCTTAAAGAAACATGCTTTTTTCGTTGACCCAACCACTCTCACAGATTTAGCGTTTTGACAATTTTTTATTTTTTGTCTTAGAATGAGCCAATGTTTGTGTAAATATCTAACAACCAGTGGTATAAGACTGCTGGCAAAAGATCAGATCGCAGATTTTCATATTTCCGTTTCAAAATTAAAGAATTATGTCAAAAAGCGTTACTTATGCTTTAAGAAAAATGTATAAAAATCAACATTTGAATATAGATGTGAAACCTGCGATCTTAGTTTTGTCTGTAGTCAGTGGTTTCCATGCACTTTCGCAAAAAATGGCTCGTTCCAAGACAAAAAAAAATGTCAAAACGTTCAATCTGTGAGAGTGCAACTTTAAGATCGGTTCTTTTGTGAGTTATCTGATATGACTGAAATCAAAGCATTGATGCCAAAATCAGTTGACTGTGAGACCAAAAGAAAGTTGTCGAAATGGTCAACCTGTGAGACAGCAGCTTTAATACACGATGTCGAATGATAACCCTATATTACAAATACGCTTACTCATTCAGAAGCAAAAAAACACGTTGTCTAGATTTATGGCACGAAGGATTCACCTAGTCACAAATCAAAGGAAAAATAACATACAAATTAAGCAAAAAATAACAATAATTGTTTTCATGTTCTTTCAGTTAAGGAATATATCAGGAAAGTGTGATCGATTCTGTCTAGCATGTCTTAATAAAGAAACATTTTCTTGTCGAAATACGTTTTATAACATTAGTTTCCGCGGGGCGTTCAACGTACGGGCAACTTGTTGTAAATATAAGATTAGGGAAGTGGCAGATTTGATTCTACCATTTGGCTGTCAATGAACTGTCTGATTCAAACCAAGACTGGCCATAATGTCTCAGCCAAACTAGGACTGACCAAAATGTCTGAATCAAACCAAGACTGGTCATAATGACCCAATCAAACCAAGACTGGTCATAATGTCCCAATTAAACCAAGACTGGTCATAATGTCCCAATCAAACCAAGACTGGTCATAATGTCCCAATCAAACCAAGACTGGTCATAATGTCCCAATCAAACCAATGGTCATAATGCCCCAATCAAACCAAGAATGACCAAAATGTCTCCATTAGACCAAGAATGACCAAAGAGAAGCAATCAAACCAAGACTGACCAAAATGTCTCAATCAAACCAAGACTGACCAAGACGTCCAAGTCTAATCGAACTGACCATGATGACCAAGTCAAATCCAAACTGGCCAATGTGTCTCAGTCAACACAAGACTTACCCTGATGACTTTATCGAACCAAGACTGACCATGATGTCTCAACCAAACCAAGATATGCATATATACATATATTTAAGTACGCAACATGTACGATTTCCACGCTTCTTAAAGATAGCTCAGCCAGACTTATTTCACATTATGGAATTATTCTTCAGATTGCTTCTCTCCGCATTTGTCTGGAGTAGATTGAGAGACAGGGATTATCATGCACTACTTTATAAGATTATTTCTGCCTGCCTTAGCTGTCTACTATGTTATGTAAATGCCTCCATGAACAGAATAATCATACGAATAAATTCCTGGTAACAATCAGCAAAGGAGATTATAAGTATCTTCCATGGCCGAGAGTGTAAGATAGGTTCATTCCGACCCGAGCGTAGGGTGTTTTGCGGAAACGAGGTTTACCGAGTTTCCGCAAAACACCCTGCGCGAGGGTCGGGATGAACCTATCTTACACGAGCGGCTATGGTAGATGCTTTTTCTCCCACCTCAGTTAAACAAAATTAAGTAAAAATGTATTTTTTGCTGGAACTCTTTTGTGCTTAGTGAAAATAATTGCGTATGGATATGCGATAGCACGTGGTTGTCATGGATATTCGCGCAGTGATTCAGAATATGTTAATAGTCAAATCGGTATTTTTAAAAAGTTCTAAAGAGAATGAATCATTATTTCTTGAATGGTGCGTGAAAACTGTTTTATGGTCACAAGTGAAGCGAGAAATAATTAATTAGCGTTCTAAATATTACCATAAGACAAGATTTCCTTGATGCTACAGTCTTCAACAAGGGAGGTAATTACAATGTGGTAACCATTAAAAAGGAGTTCCATACGGGCATTTTATCTTCGCCCGTGGGCAAGATAGGAATATCTAGTATGGTTAAATTATTGGATCTACTTATCTGAGGTGGGAGAAAAAGATTTGTCCTCCAGAAAACTAATGAGATAACGCCATAAAATCACTATTGCTCGGGATGTTTCTTCGACAGCAAAAGGAAAGACGACAAAGATGCAATATGATAAGAAAATTGTTGATTATTCAGAATGGTTCTTTTGAAAACCAATCGATTTCAAGGCAATATATCTACACTTCAACTTCCATTGCTTAAATGAACGACATTGTGGCAATTGCGATTATCATCCGATTAACGCATCATCTTCGGATATGTTCGGATCGCATATAAATATACATGTACATTGAAATTTGTTTATCCTGTTATTCTTTAAATTGTGCCAGCAGGCCACGAACAACTAAACGCATGTTGTCAAGTGTAAATTCTTGATTTGTTATAATATTGTAGTCACTGGCGTTTCAATTTTAAATTAAAAATGAATTTGTTTATTTTTCCAGCGTAGTTATGACCTCATATGAAAAACTGTTTCCGGTTACGGTTGGGTGAGCAAAGATGAGCAAAATACTTAAAGGTTTTCTTAAATAAACTAAAGTATGTTTTTAACAATTCTGTTAATAAATAATGAACTACTGGTGTAAATATAAGAAATGAATTGCGTGGTCCATGTCATTATTGGGGAAATGAACGCAGTTGGACTGGTTAAAGTACGCGTGGAGTACTACACACATTTTAACAAGCCCAACTGCGTTCACACCCCGATAATGACATCAGCCACGCAATTCATTCCATAATTTAGGTTTATCTCAAATCGAAATACCCAATTCTATTTTGAGATTGAAAACACCATATACACTGTATGCACTAGAACATTTACATCTAAACATAGATCTTTTCAATGGTAACCAGAAGAACAACAATAAAAAACTAACAAATTGAATTATGTTGTATGAGTGGAACTGGGCAGATTTCAAATTTGATCTTTGTTTATTTTTTTTTTATATTTCATTGATGTACATTTTCGCACACAAGTTTCTTTTATTCATAAATTTAAAGTTCAAGTTAAAAATGTAGCGGGTTGTCTTTATTGATTTGCATTTTGCATATGATTTACTTAATGAAAATACATGAAAAAAATCACTTTTGATATTTATTTTTTCTTCAGCTTTGTGTTTATTTCTTACACGGGCTTAAGTTTAGTTCACACAAATATGTAGTAAAATAATGAAACAACGTCACACAAATGATTTAATTACTCGAATTTAATCGATTATGATCTTAACATTTTGAACTCTTCGGCCATTTTCATTCCAGACAATCTCGGACTCAGATGAATGCCTGTACATCAGTAGAAATCGTTCGCTAAGTTTAAGATAATAGTATGAGTTATTTGTAGTGTTTTAAAACTTGTATTTTGTATTAACTAGTTAAAATTGATTGCCAGTGAAGTGTATAATTGCATACTTAATTAAGATTTCCAAGAGAAAGTCTTTATTTTAACTGCTAAATTGAAATTACTACGTGATCTTCATACAGCGTAGTTTAATGTAAATATTTCTGACATTGTAAACCGTCCATATACATCCAGGGTTATTTGCGATGGAATCTGGCCGAAAAGTTCCGAATGAAATCTTTATTGAACCGTCAGCCAGAACCATGAGTACATCTCAGAGTTTTATTATCTAACTGGGAAACATTTCCTCCATGTACAAATGAGCTGAAGGGTTATTGCGCGATAAAATCACTCCGATTAATAGGGCCAGGGCGATTACGACAAATAAGCCAGTTTTCCATTAAGGTGTCCGACCAACAAATATAAACAAATAGATGCCTGGTGATTTCATATTTAATTGGGATCGTAAGAAAAAGTTTGTTTTGTGTGCTGAAATAAGAGTACCAAGAATAATACAGTTAAAACTCGTTATTTCGAAATCGTATGGACCTCGTGAAATACTTCGAGATGACGAAATTCGATGTAACCGAAAATCAAAAAGTGTAAAACTTAACCTAACAAACCCGAAATAATTTCGACATAACCAGCTAGCAAAATAACGGGGCTAAGAAACATCGAATTTTAAAGGGGCAGAATGTAGGTTGATGCCAATATATGTTGTTGTTTTTGTCTAATTTTATGCATTACTTCATTTGGCTTATAATAATAATAACAATAATAACAATAATAATAATAATAATAATAATAATAATAATAATAATAATTATAACAATAATAATGATAATAATAATAAAAAAAGAATAATAATATATTTTTTATAATATTAATAATTATGATAAAAATTATAATAATAATAATAATAATAATAATAATAATAATAATAATAATAATAATAAAAATAATAAAAATAATACTAATAACAAGACTATTTAAAATACTATTAAAAATGATAATAATGAAATAATAATAAATAATTATAAAAACAATAATTATGAAAATAATAATAATAATAATAATAATAATAATAATAAAAATAATAATAAAAATAATAAAAAAACACAATAATAATTATAATAATAAAAATAATAATAATAATAATAATAATAATAATAATAATAATAATAAAAATTATAATAATAATAATAATAATAATAATAATAATAATAATAATAATAATAATAATAAGACTATTCAAAATACTATTAAAAATGATAATAATGAAATAATAATAAATAATAATAAAAACAATAATTATGATAATATAATAATAACAATAATAATAATAATAATAATAATAATAATAATAATAATAATAATAATAAAAATAATAATAATTAAAATAATAATAATAATAATAATAATAATAATAATAATAATAATAATAATAATAACGATAATAATGATAATTATAATAATTAGATCAATCTGTATTGTGCCCCCTTTAATCTATATTACGCCCCTTTGTCCCATATTGTGGCACTCTAGCCTATACAGTGCCACTTCAATTTAATGGAAAATAAATCTATGAGGGAACTACCTAATTTGTTGGTCGAATTCCTTATGAGACCAGTTCACAGCGCCAGTAGCGAAAACATACATGTATTGCCTATTTCGGGCACTGCTTGAATCCAGTCGATGTATATAACGTGAATGGATTGATTCTCTGATAAATATTAAATGATCGACGTTTGAACGTGAGTAAGAACCTCCCAACCCCCTACGCTTTAAACCAAATATATGATATGAATGGTACGTCGCAAGACAACATTTTGCTTCGAAAACAGACTAAAAAGATAACATTTTCTTTTTCTTCCCATTTTAAATGAAACAAAAACAGTCTATGGTGCTTTAAGAGCCCCGACTTCGATTTATAACTGAAGTTGGTTAGGTGATTAGTTTCGTAAAACCCCTCAATAAAACTGTTTCCGAAATATTGTGTTGACAGTGCTCCATCAGGCGGCGGTTTTGAAGAAACTAAATTCTCAAACTATCTCCGGTTAAAGATCGAAGGCGGTGTTCTGTAAGCGGCGTAGACTGCGATGTTTCATTTAAAATGGTGAAGAAATATCAAAGTTTGTCAAAAGTCTTCATTCTGAGCAAAATATTGCATACCGACGACCGACGAAGCATTTATGACGCATTTATTCACGTGGTATAGACATACTGACAATAAGTGTTCAAATGTTAAAAATGTCCCCCCCCCCCCCCCCCCCCCCAGCATTATTGTGGCTAACTGCGCTATGCGAGTGATTCCATGAACAGAAAAGGCAAATGTTGCATCTAAATTCTTGGTAACAGAAATAAACAAGCACAGGCGATACACATTTGTCCGCCGGAAACATAATGAGATATCGCTATAATAAGTGTTTCTCAAGAAGTTTATAGACCGCATGGGGAAGCGAAATATGATGAGATATGATAAAAACATTCGAGAACTGACGTCAGTATTACGTCAAAACGACTTTATAAAGTCAATTCCGATATAACTAAAATTGTCCGCTCTATAAATACAAACTGCTGTTATTAAATGCTATCGTATTCGCATATGAAGAGCGCATCAAATTTAAAACTATAATTACTCGTATGATATTTTTTATGTCTATAAACATGAAGTCGAGAACTATTCGTTGATATAGTCAGTGTAAAGGGAAATTCCGTTTTCTAATACAAGATCGCCTTCTGCTTACTAGTATGTCATTCTGTTACCGCGTTGCATGACCTCCTCGTTCTGTCATTATGTTGCCACTTTGCATAAGCTCCTCGTTCTGTCATTATGTTGCCGCTTTGCATGACCTCCTCGTTCTGTCATTATGTTGCCACTTTGCATAAGCTCCTCGTTCTGTCATTCTGTAACCACTTTGCATAACCTCCTCGTTCTATCATTCTGTTACCGCTTTGCATAAGCTCCTCGTTCTGTCATTCTGTTACCGCTTTGCATAAGCTCCTCGTTCTGTCATTCTGTTACCGCTTTGCATGACCTTCTCGTTCTGTCATTCTGTTACCGCTTTGAATGACCTCCTCGTTCTGTCATTCTGTAACCACTTTGCATAACCTCCTCGTTCTGTCATTCTGTTACCGCTTTGCATAACCTCCTTCTCGTTCTGTCATTCTGTTACCGCTTTGCATGACCTCCTTGTTCTGTCATTCTGTTACCGTTTTGAATGACCTCCTCGTTCTGTCATTCTGTAACCACTTTGCATTACCTCCTCGTTCTGTCATTCTGTTACCGCTTTGCATAACCTCCTTCTCGTTCTGTCATTCTGTTACCGCTTTGCATGACCTCCTCGTTCTGTCATTCTATTACCGCTTTTCATGACCTCCTCGTTCTGTCATTCTGTAACCACTTTGCATAACCTCCTCGTTCTGTCATTCTGTAACCACTTTGCATAACCTCCTTCTCGTTCTGTCATTCTGTTACCGCTTTGAATAACCTCCTTTTCGTTCTGTCATTCTGTTACCGCTTTGCATGACCTCCTTTTGCCCTTTATGTTATATGAAGGACGAAGGGGCGGATCCAGGATTTCACGTGAGTTGGGGTGCACCTCGAGGGGCATGCTGCCCCTTCCCACGGGCCAGAACACAGCATACACTATGACTATCATACAAATGAAGGTCATTGGTATGCATTTACCAACATGAAAGGACATGGAACGTCGCTGAACTGTATTTGGTAAAGGCATACTAATATTCCGTTAACCAACTTAGTGTTTGAGTTTATATTTTGTCTACTGACATAGTTAATTCACATATATCCTATAAATTGGGTCAAAAGTAGCCTTCTCATAGTTGTTCTGTATAAAGTAGAATAGCACCTCGAAATTTAGAGTTGCAGCTCGATCTTATAAAAAGCTGAACTTCTAATCGTCTTTCGGGATGGAGTTAAATTGCGGGTATAAGCGTGGCACTGCTGTATATTGGTGCATTTGAAAGAACCAGGGTAGCATTTTGGCTGCGCACTTTGCTCCAAAATAGCTAAAATGGCTAACACTCTTATCGGAGCACTCGCCGAATGGACATTATGCACGAGGGCGAGTATTAATAACTTTACACGCACGCACGCAACACGCACGCACGCACGCACACACGCACACACACACACACAGATATAGAGTGTTGCAACAAAATTTCATAATTAGAGGCTCTATTGGCAGCTTTAATAGTTGACCCTAATGGTACGCAATATTCATCCGATGAAAATCAATAACTGCGGCCAAATAATGGAAGGACAAATTAGAAAAGTACTTCCATCTTATTGGACAAAATGTAATTTCGAACACTTATAAATGTTTGTACTGTTTTAAGTGGACTGTCGAGCGACAATAAAGAGAATGTTTATCAGGAAGTAAATCTTAATTAAACGGCGCCGGTGGATTTGAAGACACGTGTGATTATCAAACGCTGTTTTCCCTCCATGTGTTTAAGTTTCTCTAAATTCGGAAAATATTGCAAAGGGTAATACTTCAGTTAAACATTAAAGTGACTCGCTCATGGTTTGTAAATTGCACTTTTTAATTACGAAATAAAGTGTGGCAAATCATAAAGAGTGCTAAAACAAAAATACCAAATGCTGGAACCTTTCAGCAAATGTTGATATTTACTCAAATATCGTCTTTGAAGACCATAATTTTCAATCGCGTTACTAACGCGATTTAAAATTAATTACGGCTGTGGTGTTGCGTGATTGGTTGATTGACACTATTATGAGATGTTATCAATATATCGTTAACAGGTCAACATATCCAATAGTTTTGTTAAAGTCCCGGTGGCCGTGTGGACTAGCAAGCTGTTTCATACCTTTTCTTGACTTTACCGGCGTGGGTTTGAATCCCACTAAAAACAAAATATTGATTATACTTTAACTGTATAATTTTCTACGATTTCGATATCATAGAGTAAAAAAATGATAAAATCAAAAAAAAAATCAGATGAATTACCGAGAAAACTATTTTTGGGGGTAAAAAAACAACATGAGCGAGTCACTTTAAAGGAAATGTAAATCAGGTCTGTACTTCTCTGCAATCTCGTTCGAGATACGATTGATTTTAAGCAAATCTGATGAATCTACTTCGACTTTTATTTGCGTGTTAGGTGTAAAAGTACATTTGACAAAAGATGCAAAGGTCACGCAGCAATATATTGGTTTCTAATTGGCGATTGTTCATGCAATATGACCGCCTGAAACGGCTAAAATACATGGTTGACGCAAGCAACTTGAAGTTAAATTCCAATGCTGCCTGCGTATTCAATGTGGTTTTTATACAGAAGAAGAAATTAAAAGATTTTCGTCTGCTAGAAAATACGATCGATTCTTGTTACGTTGATAACCAATGCATGGAAAAATGACTCAGTTTTTATCTTATAAAAGAAAGCATAAATAAAGAAATATTGAATAAAAAATAACGCCAAGCAGTATACAAAATGCTTCAGAAAAGTTTAGACAACATGTTTGTGTGTGTGCACAAAACAACTTACAAATGCCTGTACTATAAGTATTACAAATCCTTTATCCAAATTGTGGAAGCGGTCCGTTTAAGTTTAAACCGACATTTTGACTTTTTCTACCATCTGGGCTGGTATTCAGTATTGGTCGTATTTGGATGTACGAACGGTGTAGCCAATCGGATTTATTGTTGTTTTTTCCCCCAAATATTTATTGTATGAAGGCAGCGGGCCCATATACAGTTATTAATATCTGACCAATAGAATAAATGAAGTCAGTGATGAATGACCATAAGATTAACTTATACTATCTTTTGAATACTATCCCTGATTCAAATCATATCTCAAATAAACAATGCGCATTATAGGATGTGAGGTTTAGCCGAGGATGGTCATCGTCACGTGACCTTTTCGTCAGCTAATGACAAGCCTACATACGCCTTGTTGGTAGCCAAGATGGAGTTAAATTTATTTAGCCGATATTACGCTGGGATTCTGATACTGTTAAGGAGATTTAATATAAAAACACTCATTCCCTTCTTTACTCACACGCATCGGAATCTCATGGTCACACATCAGTGACTTCATTCGCTGTATAGATCCGTTAGATATATATATATATCGCGCGATCCGATTAGCTACATAGTTCTTAGATCCAATTAAAACCAATAATGAATACCATCCCCCAGGAAAGCACGCCAGGTAGAGCGGAATGCTTAAACAGACTTTAAGTAGAAATTGTGGATAACTGTGTTGAAGCTTTGAATTACTCACTTGGTTTACTTTTTTGTTATACTCTTTTATTTATTTTTTAAACAAACCGTTGAAACGATACTTTTGTCAGTCAATTTTAGTCCTCACGGAGGCATTGTTATTTGATCGATACCAAATAATAACAGCGATGCTTGATTGCTCAATTCCTCCATGACGTCTCTGGCGTGATCTTGTTACAATCTTTGTCTATACATTTGCACCCCCCTTAACTAAGTTCTGCAAGAGGTGCAGACGTTCAGACTGATTTTACACCACTTCACTTTTCCAATAGTTTTATATTACGTTCTGGAAGACTTTCCCTTGTGCAGCGAAATCTCATTCCAAAGGTTGTGGATTGAAAGAGACTGTTTATGGACATCCCCCCCCCCCCCACACACATACACACAACATCCACCATCACCAACTTAACCACAACAACCAACACCTTTAAAACCATCACAGGCCTAAGCCCATTATTATTAAAATCTACTTCAAGAATTGTAAGAGTTCAAATTTGGCAGAATTTCAAATCTAAAGAAATAAGAGGAAGCCGAGATAGCCTCGTCTTCTTTTAATAGATCGTCAAAATGGGTCTTTCTCTTATTTGGTGCATTCGTCCGAATCGATATACGTAAAATTAATGAACAGAAAATATTGTCATTGGCCCTCGCAAAAAAGCAAACATCAAATACAAATCGTGGTTTGAATAAGACTGTCCATTGATAATCCCTCCATCCCCTTCCAGACCACCATAACCATAGCATTATTATTATTATTTCATGAATCAATATAAGCCGTACTTATATTCAATTAACCACCGACAGAACTGATGGTCACTATTTTGTGGACGGGTGGAACGTAATTGTCAATAGGATCAGGCTCGGCTATTTTTTTAAAAAAGTATGCCTTTGAAGTTCTACTAATAAATCATGTTTAAAACAGACCACAAGCTACATAACATAATAAAGATACACAATTATCACCGTTTCTGACGTTTAAAGTAAAAGTGTAATGCAAAGAAAAAAATATAAAGAAGGATGAACCATTTTGAAGGTGTTACATGTTGTGAAAAAACAACAACAAAAACAAACAAAACTCCCCACCATAATCTTTTGGTAAAGCGTTCAAGGTCAATTCACGAACCGATACGGAAATTGCCGAAACGTTTCGATAGAGCACTCGCATCCCGTTTAAGGTCAATTAACGAACCAATACAGAAATCGACGAAAAGTTGCGATAGAGCACTCGCATCCCGTTTAAGTCGATTTGCGAACCATTACGGAAATTGCCGAAAATTTGCGATAGGGCACTCACCTCCCGAGTCTACGGCGCAGCTGTTCCGATGACGGCTCTTCTCTCCCCTTCGGAGAGACATGGCGCTGCTCACGCTCGCGGAGACGCTGTTTCCGGACAGGGAGCTCCTTTCATAGACGCTGTAAATGCTCCGGGTCACGCTGTTGCCGCTGCTGCTACTTCCGCGGTCACAGGGGCCTGGCACTTGCTATAATGGAAAAGTGTCAACATCGTTATAGGATAAATTTCGACTAGTATTCAAAATTGGTCTCAATTGGATATAAGATTGATGTAGCTAATCGGATTACTGGTTATCAATAACTGACCAATAAAGTGAATGATGTATGACCGTAAGATTAACTTTAAAGTTGAATATTGAATACCATCCATAGTCTTACATTGTTCTTGTATTGAAAAAAATCTTTGAGCCAAAAGCCAATTAAATCTACGTTTTGTATTGGTTTTGTGTTAATGTTTTGTGTGTTGTTCTGTTACTGTCATGTTAATGATAGTGCTCCTCCTACCTATTATTATCTGACATATTGCTATATTTTACCGACAATTTTAATGAACTTAAAAGGACGTACAGTATTGTCTAAAACAAATGATGCTTTTTGTCTTGTTAAAAACAAATGACGCTTTAGTTTTATCTTGTTTAAAACAAATGACGCATGTTGTCTTCTTTAAAATCAATGACACATTTTTTCCTGTTTTAAAGAAATGACGAATGTTGTTTTTTTAAAGACAAATGATGCATTTTGTCTTGTTCGAAACGAATAGCCCCTTTCGTCTTGTTTAAAACAAAATGCTCCTTTTGTCTTGTTCGAAATAAATAGCTCGTTTCGGCGTGTTCGAAACAAATAGCCCCTTTCGTTGTGTTCGAAACAAATAGCCCCTTTTGTCATGTTCGAAGCAAATAGCCCCTTTCGTTGTGTTCGAAACAAATAGCCCCTTTTGTCATGTTCGAAACAAATAGCCCCTTTCGTTGTGTTCGAAACATATTGCTCCTTTCGCCTTGTTCGAAACAAATAGCTCCTTTATTGTGTTCTAAACAAATAGCCCCTTTCGTTGTGTTCGAAACAAATAGCCCCTTTCGTTGTGTTTGAAACAAATAGCCCCTTTCGCTGTCTTCGAAACAAATAGCCCCTTTCGTTGTGTTCGAAACATATAGCTCTCGTTGTGTTCGAAACAAATAGCCCCTTTTGTCATGTTCGAAACATATAGTCCCTTTCGTCTTGTTTAAAACAAATTGCTCCTTTCGCCTTGTTCAAAACAAATAGCGCCTTTCGCTTTACTTAAAACAGAGGTTCCGTTCGCCTTGCTTGAAACAAATTGCATCCTTTCGCCTTTTTAAAACAAATAGCTCATTTTGTCTTGTTTAAAAAAATGTTCCATTCGCCTTGTTTAAAACAGAGGTTCCATTCGTCTTGTTTAAAACAAATTTCTACTTTCGCCTTGTTTAAAACAGAGGTTCATTTCGTCTTGTTTAAAACTAATTTCAACTTTCGCCTTGTTCAAAACAGAGGTTCCATTCGTCTTGTTTAAATCAAATTTCTACTTTCGCCTTGTTTAAAACAGAGGTTCATTTCGTCTTGTTTAAAACAAATTTCTTCTTTCGCCTTGTTTAAAACAGAGGTTCCATTCGTCTTGTTTAAAACAAATTTCTACTTTCGCCTCGTTTAAAACAGAGGTTCATTTCATCTTGTTAAAAACAAATTTCTACTTTCGCCTTGTTTAAAACAGAGGTTCCATTCCTCTTGTTGAAAACAAATGGCTCCTTTTGCCTTGTTTAAAACAAATAGCTCTTGTTGCCTTGTTTGAAACAGAGATTCATTTCGTATTGTTGTAAACAAATGACTTCTTTAGCCTCGTTCAAAACAAATGGCTCCTTTCGCCTTATTAAGAACAAATTGCTCATCTCGTCTTCTTTATGGGCACCCAAAACATTGTGTCAAATATCAAGCGGACTATTGAACAAAGAGCCTTCTCGAAGAAACTATTTCATTGTCATGTACATGTAAGTAGATCATCGATGCTGACACAATACAAGATATTGGCGAAACAGGACAACATTAAGATAATTAAACAGCTTATTTTACGGCTTCTCGTTGATCATATTAAATACAATGTGGCATTTACGTCAGCAGAAAAAATACCTGACATATAGGCTTGACTCGAATATGATATCTAGACCAGTGACCAGAGTACTCGTATGATGGCTGATATCTGATATCGTTTATATAGAATACAAACTACATGTTAAGCCAATGAAATTGCAGATTAGGCGATCATTTGGTACTAGACTTAATCGTTAAGAATTTCAACTTTCGCGGGTGTTTAAAGGTCTGTTCACTGCCACTCACTCGATACACACCTCCTGCGTCAAATTTTGCGTTGACAATTTATTAGCAAATGATGATATTCTAGGTTGTATTCTTAGTAAGTTGGATGACCTGAAGTAATATCTTGATGATTAAGAATGGGCGGAGTGAGCGTAGCGAATGACCCATTGTTAATCATTAAGATAATACTTTAGGTCGTTTTCCTATTTCATAATGTATGATTAAATAAAAACATTTTGTATTGTTTGTTTGTAATTTCGATTGATAAGACAAAACATTATATATTTGCATTTGTTGCTGTTGCGAGGTACATTCGGTCACATGGGTCCATGGCCTTCCGGGTAATTGATGTCATGTTTTCTGTTTTGTGCTATCAAATTTACATGTAATGGAAAATAGAAGCACATTTTGTACTTTCTTATAAAAGTCAAACGTCAAGAAAATCAAAGCTTGCCAAACCATTAACAAATAAGCATCATTGGAAAGCATTACGCTGATTGCTACATGATATTGCTAAGTATACCCTGTTGGCTGCCAAATATAGACAAAAGCTCATCCTTATATTGTACATAAGCCAAGAAACACAAGCTTCTGTCATGTAATTATTCTGTAACCGTTCGATGCCCTTTGAGTTCCCTTAAGAAACGTCTATTTTGCTGTGTGTGAAAAGTTCATAATAAAACAACAAACACATTGCGTAGTTTAGGAAATACCTTAGGAATTCACAAAGAAAAACCACGCAAGCCCAGCAGGAAAACGCTGTGATCAGAATAGAATGGCCGTTTGTTGACATCGTAAATAAGGTTAAAGAATTAAGTGTAATGAACGAATAATCCATGACATGAACGCGATGAAGATATTAAAAAGAGTGGAAAAGCGCGTTTCGACTTGACCAATCTTACTTCAGATGGAACAATGGAATAGCAAAGGTCGAATGATTGTGCAATTTCAGATTAGATGTCTTTATTTGTGGACCAATCAGAATTGAGTGTCATTCAAATGTTCTCCTTATCATATTCCATAGAACACTTACTCGCTGACTTAATTTTGTAGAAATAATTGACTAACAGTTTTACTATGAATGTATAAGTCAATGTAATCGGCAAAAGCTTGTAGATCTTGGTCATTATTCAATATTGTTCTTATCCTTATCCGTTGACATGCCTCAGTGATTCCATTCAGCCTATTCGTCAGCTAAATATACTGTCCAATCAAAACACTTTCTAATCTTAAATTCTATTTAAATCTATATTTTTTACTGAATACGGTCCATTTTTGTATTTGAACATACGGCGAAACGTTTGGTTTGGCGTGTAACCAAACTTCAGACAGAGCTAATCTTATTTTCGTAAATCGGTACTGAAAAGTTTGGTCAAACGTCTTTCTGGCGTCAATGTCGTCATTGGCCTGGAAGCGTGATGTTAAACAGACATTTGAATTTAATTCGATTCTCATTGGGCCAAACATAATTGCATCCGCTTGACGTAATAGTATATTAAACAAAATATGTTTTAAAGACAATAGAAAACCTCGTTTAAACTGCGTCGCCACTGCGACGGGATCTTTTTTCTGCAGAGCATTATATAACACAATATTTTACATTTTAGACAGTGTGCAGACTCAATAAACCTACGAATTTTAAAAAAAACAACAACAACAGCTCCTGATTCTAAACTGAATAAAGATATACACACACACACATGCAATAACAATTTCGAAGTGTCCCTAAATTGTGCCGACCGATGTTTAAATCGAGCACAGCAGATAGCGTATTAGTTTCAAATGTTCAGTTAAATCCGAAGTCTTTACTCTTAGGAATCTTAATTATTAATGCAATAATTCACCCCAATGGTAACCAATTTGAACTTAGTGAAACAGATAATACGTTAAAACATTACAATTAGTTATTGCTATTATTTATTTATTATTATTATTATTTCTCGTGACGTACCGGCATACCATCCGTGGGTGATTACGTTGGTAAATGGCTCTAAAGCAAAGTACTAACAATAATATGCCATGTATACCAATGGTCTTCTAGAACTCCGTTTTGATACGTTTATTTATAAAACACAAAAATAAATAACTCGTGACTTTGGACGAATTCAAGGACGAACGTTTAGGCCAGAGAAATGGCCCAAATTTCAACGTATCCATACGCGAGGGGGGGAATGTTATCTAGAGGAGGCACAACAAAGGGTCACAATTTTGAATGTGCGCCCTCACCCAAAGAACCCAAATTTATTGTTCAAATGTGGTAAAGAAAACTTCCATATTAACGGATTGGTCGACCTGGATCGTAAATCAACAATCTAATTGACTTCAAAGTTGGTTGGCCTTGGTCAAAAATAGTACCAGCTATTAACTATATAATAGCTGTTGTAATCGAGAATAATCAACCCGTTTCATCATTTTATTGTTTAAGTTAGCATTACACATCTTATCATTTTACATAGTCCCGCTTATGGGCGCCCTACAAGTTTACGTAATTAAAAGATTCCCGCGCCCGCCATTTCGTTAAAGCATTTCATTGGTTTAAACTTAAAAAGAAATTCAGCGCATGCGCTAAATCGAGCGCGCAACCACGCCGTTTCACTTTCGTTCAGGCAGTCGAACCAAAAGGTCAGTTATTTAAGGGCTAGGGTTGCTATTTAAGAAAAATTCCCTCCCACCCACCCAATTGCCGCGTCTTTTGCTTCTTAGCTCTTAATTAGTTTATATAAATGTTCATGAATAGCGGCATGTGTTTGCATTTGTCTGCGCCCGTTTTGCATATCTGCTTTCAACAGAGTTATAACATCCATGGTCGTTTAAAGCCACCACGACGAACCTGCAAAGTGGCTGACCACTACTCAAACACAAGGGCACATTCATCGCTCGTGGGACCCAAACCTTCATCGAATGTACAACTCGTGAAGTTACCAACGGCATGGCTCCTATTAAAAATCGTGACATTTTGTGTTTGTTATGTATTGTAATGCCCTATGAGTTGTGATACGCATTCGGCAGCACTTACAATATGATGTTTTATTAAGCTAATTGAATTATATAAATACAAACAGAAGAGTTATATTTCAAATGCTAACTTGTGAGGTCCGGCCATAGTACACCTTGACGGAATTCGCGTTCATAACTTAAGTTTATTTCATAATCAAACTTCTTAAGCCCATTGGGGGCTATTAAAAACTGCTGCTTTGCCCTTTGGGGCGGTCGCCAATAATACGCCAAGTTGGCAGGTGACCAGATTGCTTCGTTCGCTGTTCATGCTTGTGATTTCGTGCTTGTTTAAATAACATGGAGCCTCGCCATTAAATCCGAACCTTAAATGTAAAAAAAACTAAATAAAATTCTGACAAGTTATTTGTACTGTTGTTTTATTGTCATATAAGAAGGAAGGTTAATATAGTTATGGTTGACCTCCGAGTAAGAGAAGCTACGCGCTCCATTCAGATGCATTGTCGATCTACGTTAATCCATGTCGACAAAAATGCATGTTGTATTAGTTGGTCCAGCTACGATCTATGACCCGGGACAACCAAAGATTATGTTTATCAGAAACGATGTACAATCCTGGTCGTCTCCATATGTAGGCTGTTTCATTTGGTCGATCTACGATCTAGTTTTTATGGCCTTTACATGGTCAATCTACGATCTACGATCCATGCCGACAAAATATGCATGCTGCTTTATTTGGTCAATCTACGATCTACGATCCATGTCGACAAAATATGCATGCTGCTTTATTTGGTCAATCTACGATCTACGATCTATGCTGACAAAATATGCATCCTGCTTTATTTGGTCAATCTACGATCTACGATCCAGGTCGACAAAATATGCATGATGCTTTATTTGGCCAATCTACGATCTACGATCCATGCGACAAAATATGCATGATGCTTTATTTGGTCAATCTACGATCTACGATCCATGCCGACAAAATATGCATGATGCTTTATTTGGTCAATCTACGATCTACGATCCATGCCGACAAAATATGCATGATGCTTTATTTGGTCAATCTACGATCTACGATCCATGCCGACAAAAGTATGCATGATGCTTTATTTAGTCAATCTACGATCTACGATCCATGCCGACAAAATATGCATGATGCTTTATTTGGTCAATCTACGATCTACGATCCATGCCGATCAAGATATGCATGCTGCTTTATTTGGTCGGTCTACTGTGTGTCGGTCAAAATTTGCATTTTAAGTTAGTTGGTCATTGACAAGCTTCAATGTTTAACCCGGGTCAACCAATTTTGATGTCCATTTTATTGTCGACCCATGGCCAACGATCAAGGTCGTCAGCATTCACATGTTTTTGGTATTTTGTTGAGCTTCGATCTATGACCAAGGCCATCCAAGTATTGATGTCCATTACATTGTCGACCCAAGGCCAACGATCAAGGTCGACAAAGTTTACATGTTTTTAGTATTTTGTCGAACTACGATATCTGAGCCATGTCATTCAACTTTAATTTCCATAAGAATGTTTATCTCCGATCTACGATTCATGTCGACAAAAATCATTCTTTATTTTCATTAATTGTCATTAACTTTCATTAATCGATCTACGAGCGACGCTCCAACTTCACAATTAGATCGATTAGGCACTTAAATCAGCGGGCGCTTATGTAGTCAGGGTAACAGTTATTATGTTCGATGAATCATAATTGGTAATACTTGAATACGTTAAAATTTTAGTCCGTAATCGAAATGCAGTCGGCTTAAAGATGCATTCTTACTCCCAAATAAAATTTACCACAATTATATAATTGTTTAAATATACCAAAAAAAGACGATAAATGTCGAAAACAAGGGTTCTTATGAAGGATATCAAGTTTAATTGGAAAGAAATGTGCATAAAACGCGGTATTTTTACCGTATGCGACGATATAAGTAGATCACAGTAAATCTTTTAGCACTCACCAATCATTTAATATTTTTGCGATGTCAGCTATTACTACACGGCTACAATCGTGTTATCAGTAATTAATATTTTCCATTAAGGCATTATTTAGTAAGTAGTTAAAGGTTTATCACACAGTTTATGTTTGTTATACATGTGTAAGTTTTGATTTTGAATGCGAGTGTCACATTAAGGAGACATACTGTGAGAAACTACAACATCTCGATATGAATGACTGACGTCACAATGTAGAGATACACAATGAGCCGACTGCCTGTGGTCCTATCCTTCCAAGCATTGAAAGAGACATTTAAAAATTGTATCTTAATGAAAAAAATGGGTTAATTGGATGGAATTCTTTACGCAAGAGAAAGTAGCTGTAAAGTTCGTCAGACAAACTTCATAGTCGGATACCGACTCTGAAAATGGTAATAAAGGGTAGATGGGTGAGATACTTCTAACAAGAGAAGATATTTGTAAAGTTTTGGACAAACTACATAGTTGGGTACAGACCCTGAATATGATAAAAAAGAGTAAGATGGGTCAGATACTTCTAGCAAGAGAAGACAGCTGTGAAGTATGGACAAACTTGGGTAAAGATTCTGGAAAATGTAAGACAGAGTCATATCGGTAGGAAGATACTTAAAAAGTGTGGGCATATTACTAAATCGGATACAGACTTTGGAAAAAGGTTAACAGTAATAAACAGTGTGTGTTTACCAAGAGATAAATTACGTCATAAATACAACTTCAGAAGGCAACATTTTACTAAGAATGATGACTTAAAATAAAGATAACTTTTTTTTTTCAACATTGTAAATGAAACAAAAGCTATTCTATGCCACCTGAAGAGCTCTGCCTTCGATTTATTACCGGAGTTTGATTAGGTGATCAGTTTCGTCAAACACTGACTGTACTGACTCAGTGTGTGTATACCACGTGATAAATTACGTCATATATGCTACGTCGGAAGGCAGTATTTTGCTTAAAATGAGGACTTAAATCAAAGATAACTTTTCTTTTACAACACCATTTTAAAAGAAACAGAGGACAGTCTATGCCGCTTAAAGAGCCCCGCCTTCGTTTAATTGCCGGGGTTTTATAAGGTGATTAGTTTCACCAAATACTTCGACAAACCTGTTTTCAAAATCATGTTTTGACAGTGCTCAGTCAGACGGCCGTACTGTGAAAAGGTGTTTAAAGAAACTTTACTTTTAATCAAACTCTGGTAAAACACCGAAGGTAGGGCTCTGTTAGCGGCGTAGAATGCGCTATGTTTCATTTAAAATGGTGAAGAAATAGTGAAGTTATCTTTGTTTAAAGTATTTTTTCAAATCAAAATATTGCCTTCCGACGTAGCATTTATGACGCAATTTATCACGTGGTATACACACACTGTGACTGTTTCCAAAATATTGTCAGAAGCTGCGTTGACAGCGCTCCATCAGATAGTGGATTTGTGAAAAGATTTGTCGATGTTTGTTTTAGAAACTTTACTTTCAATAAAATTCAAGTAAAAGACCGAATACATGGTTATGTTAATAGCGAAGACTGCGCTTTGCTTCATTTAAAATGGTGAATAAATAATCAAGTTATCTTTGTCTTAAGTATTGAACTGAAGCAAAATATTGCCTTTGGACATAGCATTTATGCCGTAATTTATCATGTGGTATACACACACTGATTTAATATATAATAGTGCCAGATATTTTATGTAAAAGATACTTCTAAATTGCATTCATGCTTGTAAGTCGGGTACAGCGTTTGGAAATGGTAGAAAGGAGTAAATTGGATCAAAAACTTTACGTAGAAAGATACTCGTAATGTGTAGAAATCCTCTCCAATAAAGCTGTGTACAGAATGTGGAAAATAGAGCCATAAACTTCGCCTGTAATAGCAGCTGTGTCAGTCACTTGTCTGCTAGTATCGACGTATCTGGATTTCCGAGAGAAATTTCTGAGTCCTGCACCCTTGGATTCTCATGTAGACATAACTGTATAATAATGGAAGCTGTTGCGTATGAATACAATTTTCTCCAAGATTACTACCTTGCCGTGAGGAAGTATTCGCCGCAAATGTCGATTTGAAGTACGCAATGGACACTTGCTGACTAGACTGTTAGATATATCGCTGAGTGTTCAGAATGTTGCGGTTAAAAACGTTGTTTACGTCATCGCTGTTAATATTCAAATATACATTGTTCAGGAGTTTGTATAAACACGCGTGTAGTCGTTGGTTTGTCTAAGAAGAGTTGAGGGAGAGGGCCGTAACTGATCCGTAATTATCAAACATGCAAAGGGAATAGGCCACGAGTTATACCAAATAACTCGTGGCCTATTCCCTTTGCATGTTTGACAATTAATTATTTGTCTCAAGTTCTATGTTTACATGTACCTGTTTACGTTGTACTGTATTTACACACATGCAATAAAATATAATGAAATTAAATTACGAGTTAAGACAACTATTGCAGCTGTATATGTTTTTATTTAAATATATAAGCCTATCATAAAAAAGTTAACCTTTACAAGTTAAAAATGATATCGTTAACTACGTTGTTAACGTAAAACACGGTCTAAACAATCGGTATACTTTTTAGCTGCACTCTCACGGATTGACCGTTTTGAAAACTTCATTTATTGATTTTTTTTTGTCTTGGAATTAGCCAGATTTTGTGTAAATGTTTGGAAACCAGTGATATAAGACTGCTGACAAAAAACAACTCGCAGATTTTCATAGTTTTCTTCGATCAATCTGTGAGAGTGCAGCTTTAACGTATATTATACACAAAATGGAAGTATTACAGTATAGGGTATTTTTTTTTCAAATCTCATTTTATGTTTATGGCAATGTATTATATTGATGATATACATGTTCAAGTATGTATAAAATATAATTTTGGCTAGTTGAATTTTTAATTGTGACTTTAATGAGCCTTTGTCATCAAGTCACTGTGGTACAGTCGAACCCCGTTGGCTTGAACTCCAAGGGACGGACGAAAATACCTCGAGTCTCGTGAAAATCGAGCCAAGTAGTAGTGCTTACATTTATTAGAACAAATCTGTCCTTTCATCAAGTCCGAGCCAACGAGGACATCGATCCAAGTGAAAAATTACCCCACTCTTTCTTTTTGTTACTCGTAACAAGCTTAAAAGAGCCCTTGTTTTCATTGCTTGTAATTGCAGCGCTCCATGCAATTACAATTTATTACGCTTAAATGATCAATTACCCCTCTTAAGGAAATTAAAAGCTCTGGTATGGAGCTTTAACAACCCTTTGCACGCACGGAATATCATTTCTTCATTTTTTTTCCAACAGTTATGTAACTTTTAAAGGAAGGCATTTTAAAAATAATAATGATGAACTAATTTTCGTAATGTAAATACCAGAACAAAAAATCCATTTGTCTAAATGAAATAAAGGACTTAAACATGAAAAACCCTTTTTTCCACATTTATGGAACTATTAAAGAAAGTTATTTTAAGGTTACACTCTTATTTGAAATTAATACATACACATGTATAACAAACATCAATTTTGACTGATAAACCTTTAACTACTTACTAAATTATGCATTTATGGAAAATATCATTACTGATAACAAGATTGTAATCGTGTATTTAATAGCTGAAACCGTAAAAATATTAAATGATTGGTGAATGCTAAAAGATTTACTGTAGTCTCATGAGGTAGAAATACCGTTTTTATTCGTATTTCGTTCAAAATCAACTCGGTATCCTTCATAAGAACCATTGTTTTCAACATTTGTTCATCTTTTTATAAATATTAAAACAATATTACTAATTATTTGGGAGAAAGAGTGCATCTTTTATGAAATAAAGGACTAAAACCAGTCCCGTAAACCTGAATAAACGTTATGAAATTTAAAGCTGCACTCTCACAGATATACCATTTTTACAATTTTTTTTTATTTTTTGTCTTTGATTACGCAATTTTTTGCGTAAATACCTGTAAACCAAAAGATAGATGACAAAAAATCAGATCGTAGATTCTTATATTTCTGTTCGAAAATTAATGTTTCATGGCTTAAACCATAACTAACGGTTTAAAAAAACCCCATAAAACATCAATTTTTGAACCTGAATATAAAACTCTGCGATCTAATTTTTTGTCAGCAGTCTTTTTTAACTGGTTTCCATGGATTTTCGCAAAAATTGGCTCGTTCCGAGACAAAAAAAAGTTGTCAAAACGTTCAATCTGTGAGAGTGCAGCTTTAAGCCAGTCGCTTTGGTTAAAAATGTTGAACTTAATGAACGATTATCAGTAATTGTTGCTTTATTTTTCCGCAAACGTAGTCTAAATAGTTCAGCAAGCACATAAACATGCCAATGTATCCATGTTTAGATTTTTTTTTTTTTTTTTGAAATTAGTCTAGCTTAAAACAGTTCACATGTTACGTGTAAACATTGAACAATGAAGTCTGTGCAACTGCCATGAATTGTGCCAAGTTTATAAACTCATAACACAGGTGTTTTTTTCGGCTTCATCGAATGTAACATATTCACTGCTTCCATCGTGAGATTTTTCGAATACGAAACAGATTTATCCTTAACGCTGTAAACCCATTTTGGGGTAAAAAAGAGTCCATTTTTTGGAAAACGCAGGACAAGAAAGTCATAAAGGTTGACAAAACCCATTTTGGGCAAACACATGACAAAAAGTCATATAGGTCGACAAAACCCCTTTTTGGGGAAACTCTCTTCGATAAAGTCATAAAGGCTGACAAAACCCATTTTGGGCAAACACATGACAAAAAGTAAAGGCTGACAAAACCCTTTTTTGGGCAAACACATGACAAAAAGTCATATAGGCTGACAAAAGCCATTTTGGGGCAAACACATGACAAGAGAGTCATAAAAGCTGGCAAAACCCATTTTTGGCAAACACAGAACAAGTAGGTCATAAAGGCGGACAAAACCCATTTTTGGGCAAACACAGAACAAGAAAGTCATAAGGCTGACAAAACCCATTTTTGAGCAAACATAGGACAAGAAAGTCATAAAGGCTGACAAAACCAATTTATGATAAAGGCTAGACAAGAGAGTCAATAGATTTACACAAAATAGATAAAGGCTGACACATTCCATTTTTGGTTAACGCGTTATAATTTATTGGTGATATTCAAGGCTGAAGATTCATTTTGTGCATTTTCCATTTTGGAACGGTAACAAAAAGGCGGAGCTTAAGCATGGGGATAATTACAATTTCACTAATACGCACGCAAGTTATTGAATGTTTTCATTGACAACGGGGTACGAAACTTTATCAACATTCCTTGTCATTGAACAATTTATATATTTATATGTTATATTATGTTATTGGCACTTCTCGCTTGGGCATACATTTTAATAACACGGGTAGCCGTTGCAGTAACTGGCATACAATGTATATCGAAATATGGAACTTAAAAAGCACATAAAATTAATGTAAGGGGACTATGAATTAATTCATACCCGCCCGCCCTCTTTTTCCGTCCTCCCCCATAACATTTATGAACTCAAATAAAAATGCTGAACATGGGTCTGTATTTGCGTATTGTCCAGTACTGTCCGGGCCCCAATTTCTCGAAACTTCTTAAGCTAAACATGCTTAAGTCGCTTATTTCAATTAGCCAAAATACATTCTAAAAATGGATTTTGATAAATGAAAAATGGTTTATTCCGATTATCATACTTATTATTTCTACATAATTTCTAAACATTCTTGAAGAAGCAAACATAACACATTTTATAGAACAACAAAAAATAGTGAGATTAGCTTAATCCTGTTATAAGGGACTTCAGAAGTTTTGAGAAATTAGGGCCTGGCGTTTATTCTAACCAACTTGTGTTGATGAAAACATTCACATGTAAAAATCGAGAATTGTTACTATGGTGTTCGTGGTTCGTCTAGAAACACATGTATATGGTCTCTTATGCTATAAGAAAGAACATGAACTCATATTCAACGGTGAAACATTCATCTAGAAAAAATACGAAAACAAAAATTAAATAAAACGTTACTCTCCGCCTCCATTAAAACAAAAAATAGATGAAATTTTAGCAATCAATTTATATTGGCCTAATCCAATCTGAACGGAAGCAGTTACATCGTAGATTACGCGACAAAATAAAGTTAAACAAATCTTGCGGGAGAGCAATAAAGGGTTTTTGTAATGCAAAAACAAATAAAACGCAGAATCAGATTTGAGACAAATTATTAATTACGTTTCCATCTTTCCAGTACAGCAGCGTAAATCGATGTCATCGACATGCTCATTGTACGGGAAAGTTTTTGAAGTAAAAAGCAGGAAATGTTGTGGAGGCTGCGTATTAAACGTTTATTTTAAGTAATACTCGTATGCAAAATCAATTCGTATGCATGCATTTCAACATCGCCGGCTACCACGATACTTTCTTCCATTACACTTCATATTTACCGTGGGACAATTGACTGACAAAATCTCATTTAAATAACTATGTATAAGGCAACAGTCTTCTGCTTCGTTGATCGTAGATGAATTAGCATGTTACACTCAAATATTGTTTAATTAATTTACAATGTCAGTGGTTCCGTGGCCGTGTGGTCTTAACTACTACCAATTATTATTGTACTGAGAAGGTTGGCCCGGTTCAACTCTATGTTTTAACCGTAAAGCATCTGGTACTTTGCGGAACCAATGAAACTGCCAACTTCATTATCCATGATTACGAGATTTTCCTAGCCAAATTGCCCACGGTACACAGCGAAGCACACCGAAGTGTGTGTCGGCGGTATCCGACAATGGTATAACAAACATAACCTTTGAGTGATAAACCTTTAACTAATTACTAAATAAGGCATTTATGGAAAATATTATTTATTGAAAGCACGGTTGTAACTGTGTTTTAATAGCTGAACACCTAAAGACATTAAATGATTGGTGAGTGCTAAAAGATTTACTGTGATCTACTATCGTCTTATACTAAGGTAGAAATTCCATGTTTTCTACACATTTATTTAAAATTTAACTCATTATCTTTCATAAGAACTATTGTTTTGGACATTTATCCATCCTTTTTGGTAAATTAAAACAGTTGTTTTGATTGTGGTAAATCTTATTTGAGAGTAAGAGTGCATCTTTAAAGGAAACGGAAAGTTAGAAATGTTCATCGGAAAAACATCCAAAACCATGATCAATATCTTTCATCTGAACATTCTAATTGCCACCACTCTTTTATTGATTTCTGTTTCGTCTTATGCAAAGAGAAATAATGAAAGTAATTACTGTTAAGTTAGCCGCGGAGGAAGAAAACACGATATGGTTCAGTGATTAATCGGGTTAGTTAGAAACAATTGAACATCGGTGAGCACACCACATGTGGACGATAGGTCAAACAAATATTAACATTAGAAGACAGCTAGAGAATCTAATTAGGGAATATAAATAGTTAGTGACTTTTCGACCCCCCATAGTTCAAACAAAATAAATATTTTGGAAGAGGCAGTGGGTACAGTATTGGTTAATGGAGGACAAAACATCCAATGGTCAAAATATCCTATAGTATGTTTGACAGGGTGGACAAGACATCCACCATAAATATGAAAAGATTGACAAAACATTCAACACCATTATGACGCGGTGGATAAAACATCCCATATCATTTTGACACGGTGGACAAAACATCCAATATCATTTTGATGCGGTGGACAAAACATTCAGCACCATTATGACACGGTGGACAAAACACCCCACATCATGTTTACACGGTGGACAAAACATCCCACACCATTTTTACACGGTGGACAAATCATCCCACACCATTTTTACACGGTGGACAAAACATCCCACACCATTTTTACACGGTGGACAAGACATCCCACACCATTTGTACACGGTGGACAAAACATCACACACCATTTTAACACGGTGGACAAAACATCCCACACCATTTTTACACGGTGGACAAAACATCCAACATCATTTTGACACGGTGGACAATTCATTCCACACCATTTTTACATGGTGGACAAAACATCGAACGTCATTTTGACACGGTGGATTTTTTAAGAGATGTGTTGTCAACCGTGTCAAAATGCTGGTGGACGTTTTGTCCACCGTGTCAAAATGCTGGTGGATGTTTTGTCAGCCCTCTTAAAACGATGCGGGATACTTTTCCACCAAGGCAAAAATGGCATGGGATATTTTGTCCGGCTCCCAGTTTAGTTACCAGGTGCACCATTTGAAAGGGAATGGCTTGCAGATGACAAATGAATCATATCTGACCGAAATGAATCATATCTGACCGAGCAGACAGTATAGATAAATGTATCGCATTTGTAGTTGTGGTCTACTTTTCAACTGAAATCAAGAGCTGTATTCAATACATATCTTAATTGGATCTAAGAACGATGTAGCTAATCGGATTACTCAACATAAATAACGGACCTACTGTGAAGCCAGTCAATGATGTATGACAATGAAATTGACTTAGGTTGAATATTGAATACCACCCTGGCATTAAGTAGCCAATTATACAATAATTGAAACTGCAATTTGATACTATTTTCGGTAAAAATATACTTATTCTTGAATCAATCAATAATTACACCCGAATTTCTATTCCTTAAATGAACGGCCTTTCGGTAATTATAATCATCATCCGATGAACGCAACATCTTCGGATATGCTCGTATCGCGTATAAATATAATATGTACATTGGAAATTGTTTATCTTGTTATTGTTTTAAATGTGTCAGTAGGCCACAAAAAACTTAAACTATCATGTAGAAAAGTGTTCATTTATGATTTGTTATAATTTTGTTGTCACACGCGCGACTATAAGTTATTTACGTTAAAAATGAACTTTGAAGTTGTTTATTTTTCTCGCATTGTTATGACGTCGACGTATATGACAAACTGTTTTCGGTAACTGTGGGGATGTTATATTTACAGAATGGGTGAGAAAGAATTACTGAAAGTTTTATTTAAATGAAATTAAGTTTTTTTTAACGATTCTGGAAATCAATAATGGTCTACTGGTGTAAATATAAGTAATGAATTGCGTGGTAGATGTCATTACCGGGATATGAACGCAGTTGGGCTGGAGTCCACGCACTTGAAACAACCCAAATTCGTTTATACCCCGAGAATGACATCAACCACGCAATTCATCCCTTAATGAAGCCCTTTCAAGAGTGCATCATACGTAAAAGCAAAGATACGAAATAAATTGTGTTCGGTTCTGTTCCAGGAAACTGAACTTATATGAGGTCACAAGGCACCCAAATTTCAGATCCTTAAATACTGCATACCTGATGTTAGCCGAAGTAAAAGAAAGCAGAACAGGGATGAGTGATTGATCAGTTTAGTTAGAAACAATGAAACATCGCTGAGCAAAGAGCAAGCGGACGAAAGGCCAGACCAATATTTACATTAGGAGACAGCTGGAGAATCTAATTAGGGAATATAAATAGTAAATGACTTTTCGACCCGCTACCCCCTATAGTTCGAACAAAATATACATAGGCAGGAGGAAGAGGCATTATGTTCAGTAGTGTTGGGAATCGGTTGCAATTTTACTATCGATGATCGGTTCCACTCAAGTAATCGATTATCGATAGTACAATCGGTTTTCAAAATACTAGATAGTACCTGAGTTGTAGTTTTATTCATGTACAGTATTAAACTCTTAATTATTATATGCATATACCTTATGTCTATGATTGAAGTTATTAAGTGTTGTTGTATAAAAAATAGTTCATTTTCTTGCTCATTGTGGCTTTCATCAGCCATTTTGTTAAAGATAACATCTGAACACTTACTAAATATTTGAATGTTTTTTTGATTTTTTTTTTGATTTTTTTTTTCGATAATCGATTATAACTAAATACTATCGATTGTCGCCGATTTCAGGCCCAACCAATCGATTTTCGATTATAATCGATCATCGGAACATCACTAATGTACAGTATTAAGCTATTTAGTTCGCACACACTTTAGAGCACATTTTACAGTTTAATGACTTTTACGTCCTTTTTAGCCTCACGAACACTCGATACATTCGTGACATTTAGCTTTTGGTGCTCACACGCTGAAATATATTACGATTATACACTGAAAGAAAACAATTATCCTCTTTACACTAAGTCACCAGTCATCTGACACAATAAACGTTTTTTCTGAGAAAGATTGTTTTTAATCATCCGCAGCAAGAAAAGTAAGGCACATTTGATTTGATGTTCTATTTTTGCATTCCTTTTTCTGGAAGTATGGCGATATTATGCTACATAAAAATCGTCCATTTTTTCCCCCATGAAAGTGGATGTTCTGCCTATCAAAGTCTTTAATTTAAGATGACAATATTTATACTGCTCAGGGTATTAAACAAGTCGATGAAAACAAATGTTCCTGCGCTGCAGAATTGTATATACTGCTCAATTCAATCAAGTCGATTATTACCATGTTCCTGCGTGTCATAATTGTCTGAACAATACTTACTTTTGAAAAAAGTAAGTGTTCTTTTTGTCTGCTTATCGATTATGTCGGCAGGTCGTGTGCAGTCCGGCACCGACTATTCATTTAGAAGAGCAAAAATACATTATAACTACCTTAAGTGTTAAGTACGAAATACCGCGCAAATGCCTTTATTTTAGCCACTGCGCATGCGTGCCCTTCAAAATAACTAATTAATGAACAAGTTGAAATTTGGCGGGTATTTCCGTTACTAGATTGAAATTTGGATGTTTTGTGTTCTGCTTAATGGATATTTTATTGTTCAAGCTCATCTAAAGGATTTGATGTGAATCTGCTCAGCTAAAGGATTTGATGTGAATCTGCTCAGCTAAAGGATTTGATGTGAATCTGCTCAGCTAAAGGATTTGATGTGAATCTGTTCGGCGCTCTATTGGAACATGAGCCGAAACACTAACAGCTGAAGACAAAATAATCATTACCTCGTCATCTTTGAAGGTACCTTTCTCTTTGAATATATCCTGGTCAAGTTTTAGCTGCGAAAAATTGCTATTATCAACCTTTTACAAATTATGTTAACAACACATGCCACGACGGATATCATACATCAATAAACGTCGTGTCTAATCTATTCATTCATCTGTTTTTAACTTGTAAAAATATGATGATATCGCAGATACTACAGCAAATACAAACGACATGAATGACACATTCCTCTGAATAAAATCTTATTATCAGCAAGCGCTGTCTCAAGAGATGAATGAAAGTCCCAAAAGGAAAACATTCATCAAAACTTCCATTGACACACAATTAACAGGTCGGAACTTTTGTGCGCAATGGCATCAACATGCAAACGTTCCGTGTATATATTTAGATCTATTTACTAGCTAAAGAAGCGATCAACACTGATTCATTATTAAACGGTTTACTCACGGATCTTTCGTAAGGGAATTGACAATAATCAAGGCACAAAGCAATCTCGTGTGCATCACAAGAATAACCGATTCCAAAATTAACACAATGACAAATGTTATTCAACTATTCAATTTAAGTGCAGAAACCTGTGACATTCGGAACTCCTCGGTTATTTTCCATCGCAAACAGCCTTGGATGCATATTGACGGCTTACAATGTCAGAAATCTTTCCATTTGAATCACGATGAAAGTAGACCATGTAGTAATTTCAACAGAGCAACTAAACTTTATGTCTTTTCTTTTGGGGAGAATAATCATTTATGCACTTGCAATCAAATTAGACTTAGTAATACACTTTACACTTTAAAACAATATACTTATTTAATACCATTATTTATTTTTACGACCTACTTTTACTGATGTACCGGCACACATCCGAGGTTGTTTTTGATGGAAAAATGCCGACCAATGGTAAATAAATGAACATCTTCGTATGGTGTTTAAGTATTTCAAATGGTGCCTTATTCGGGGCACCGTTACGCGACCTAAATGCAGTAATATATCTGCCACAAACTGTATGCGGCGGCGTGGTGCCTCCATGTCGTAATGTATACGGCACTGTTTCAGAACCCTTCATATTTTAAGAGTTAGTCATTTTCTGCCGGTATACAACGTACAGTCATATTTTCATTCATGGCCATATTTTCGCACCTTTCATTGTGATGGCCAAAGGCGTTACAGTATATCATTGTTATTATAATAATACACTTATTTATAGAATATTTAATAATTATATAAATAAACTGTATAAGCAATAAACGGAAGTCATAAAAATTATACTAAATCGGTAAAATAAGGCAATAAACTCATTTTTGAAGAAATGATATTCAAGTTTAGAGCTCTGAAAATATAATATTATAACATGCAGTTTTTTTTTCGTACCACTGCATGACTTTATACAAATAACATTTCCACGAAAATGTAATGTACATCTGCCATTTAAACCTTCAAGTTTTGTATTGTGACAAAATCCCAGGGTTTTAAAGCTTGGGTAAATTTGTACGGGAACTAGCGATGCTGGTTCTCGAGCCTGGCTCTCAGAGCCACCGCTCGTACGTGTGGTCGTGCATGGTACGAGATCTGTCTCATCTCTTCTGTCTTTCCTTCTGGCGTTTTGAGCCACCATCGGTACATGTGTATGTGGTCGCACATGTTTCGAGATCTTCAATACATCCTCATCCTAGCCTCCTTTCCCAACACTTTCTCTTCCGTTTACACACCCATACCTCTTTTCCTTTTAAATATCAAAACACTTTTTAATGTACTTTCAACCTCTTCAGCATCTAATCTTCTTTCTCGCTCTTCTTGCTCTTTCACTTTCGTCTGTATCTCTCCTATACCTCCAACTATTTTTTCTAACCAAATTATTTCCCCCTTCTCTCTCTCTCTCTCTCTCTCTCTCTCTCTCTCTCTCTCAATTATCTCCCAACTCTTATCTCCCTCCCCTATCTGTCTCCTCTTCCTCCTCTTTCTTCCCCTCTTTACCCCTATCTTCTTTTCCTCCCCTCTCTGTCCGATATTTCTACCCCACCTCTTTCTCCACTCATTTTCTCTCCTGTCTTTCTCCCTCTCTTTATCCCCATCTTTCTCCTCTCTTTCTCTCCCCTCCTCTTTACCCCTTGCTCTTTTCCTTCCCCTCTTAACCCCTTATCTTTTTCCCTCTCCTTGTTCTCTTATCTTTCTTTTCCTCCTCATTTACTTCCCCTCTTATCTTCTTTCCCCCTTGCTTTATTATCTTTCTCCCTCCTCTTTTCCTTCCCCTCTTAGCCCCCTTATCCCCTTGCACGCTTATCCCCTCCTCTTTCCCCTCTTTTACTTCCCCTCTTAACCCCCTTATCTTCTTTCCCTCCCCTTGCACTCCAATCTCCCCCTCATTTCTTTGCCTTCTTGTCTTTCTCCCCTCTTTTTTTCCACCTTTCCCCCTCTCTCTCTCTCCAATCCTTTCCTTACCATGTTCCGTATTACTATTGATCATTTTATTTCATACATGTATTGTAAATGATACACGCATAGCTGAAGAACTCCAGACGAATGGTGTTAAAACGACATTTCGAATATGGACAGAATCAAGCATGTCATATGAAGAGTTTAGACAGTCAACAACTAAACATCTCGTCACATTTTAACCGTATTACTTTATAATCGAAAAGATGTAATGACAATATTTTTAATTGGGAGTTTCGAGGTTCTTATCAAAGTTCTTAGTTTTTAATCGTTATATAGTCTGCCATAGATCTACAAGAATTGGGATGAATATTGGTTCTAAAAATGTCCAGAATGAACCAGTAAGCATTTTCTTAAATATGCATTGTTTTCACGAGATGTTTTAATACAGACATGATTCGATGCACAAGGTCGTTTCAAATATAATTTTTTAACTTAATGAAACCAATGTTTATATTCATTGTATAGTGGATGTTGAATACCCCAAACAATGAACCAGGGAACCTGGACGCACCGAGCATTACTGCCCTTGTTTTTAGGTTACATATAGCATATGGTTAAACGTGTTTTATTGACATATTTAATCTTGCCTAAGTACCAGTACCGTATTGTCAAAAACACTGAAAAATGAAGACGACAGATTTAAGATTGTCGTTTTCTACTGAATAATTGGATAGTGTTTCAAAAACTTAATATTATGTAATGTGCTGTAAAAAATATAAATATATTTTTTTCCTTTTTTCAAGGTAGCGGGGTCAAAATTTATCCCGTTTGCGACGATGGGAATCATATATTTTTGTGATGTGAAACAAATTACATGTCAAAGACAGCATTATAAAGTCTCAGATATCTTTGAATATTGTTTTTGCATTGCTCTAATACGTGTTACCTCAAGCCTGGTTATTTCTGAAGAAGTTGACAAGGAAGTTCAATTTGGACACAAATCAAAATCATTTATTTCAGTATATTGTATATGTTATCGAATGGGTCTACTTGGCGTAATGATATATGAGTGCATCGCCGGCGGCCTCGTTACATTTTCGTTAATCTTGAAACCTAAAACGTAACATTATGTAATAAACTGTAACAAACATTTTTTACTCTTTTAAATACTCTTATTTTTCAAGGTTGTGGAGGCAAATGTTCAGAGATGTGAAACAAATTACTTGTCAAAGACAGCATTAGAAAGTTTCAAAACATCTTTGATATATTATTTAGCCTTGCTCTAGTACGTGTCACCCCAAGCCTGGTTAGTTCTGAAGAAATTGACCGAGAAGTTCGAACAAAAACAAACTCAGTGGTAAAACCAAATCAGAACACCTCGACTATTATCCAACAGATCAAAACCTAGGAAATAATACGGGTCACAGTCCATCAAGGCGGCGCTTAATGAAAACGATTTGTATGTGTATTTAATCGTCAACGGACATTTCAAATTGAAAACATGGCGAAGAGTCTCAGGCTGTATATACATTTAAGACACAAATCAAAATAATTCATTTCACTACAATTTTTACGCTATCAAATGGGTCTACTTAGCGTAATGATAATTGAGTTAATCGCTGGCGGCCTCGCCACATTTTCGTTTATCTTGAAGACTTTTTACGATGCCTATTCCGAAGCTTGCCGGAAATGGGCGAAAATTGCCGGAGATTGCCGAGTTATTTGGATTGATGTAAAATTGTGATAAAAGAAAATTAAAGGCATTGGCGGCGTGTGCTTCAAATGCTCCGTCATAATTTGTATTTGATACTAGCAATATCCAAATGTTATTTCTTCCTATTATGTTCCTTTTTTGGCGATCTTCCATTACATAGCTCATTATATTAATGCATTTTAGCATATGATATGATGGCACGCTTTAAATTATTGATGTAAACATGAAACCTATATTGATAGTTTGACCTTTTGTTAATCACATAACTGATATTATTAAATATTCATATTTCAACCATACAAACAGACCGTGGATAATTAAAGCTGCTCTCTAACAGATTAACCGTTTTGACCACCTATTATTTTTATTTTAATTGGAATGAATCAATGTTTTCGTAAATGTCCGGAAACCATGATATAAGACTGCTGACAAAAGATCAGTTCCCAGTTTTTCATATTTACATTCGAAAATTGATATGTTATGTGTAAAAGCATTACTTAAGCGTTGCGAAAAAATAAGTTTTCAGCAGTTAAACAATTGATATCTGTCCTTTAGTATCTTATATGACTGAAATGAAATCATTGATGCTAAATCAGCTGATTCTGAGACAAATAGATTATAAGTATCTATCATGTGTTTCCGGTACTGATAGAAAAATCCGACCCGAGGACACGCGCGTAAGCCGGTAACGGTGACGTAGAAAACTAACTTTTGTACAATTACACCAAAAAGGGCGTGCGACGTTGTTTACCGACGTCATAGAGCGCAGTAATTTTGAATAACTAAAAATAGCGTTTTTTAACGATTATTTATGTTCAGTTTTAATTAAAAGTCTTGCAAACATATATATTTGATTGCGCTTTATTGAAATGGCATAAAATATTGTTCATACACCATACAATAAATGAAATAAGAAGTGGCGCGTTGTTGCGCGTGACTCATCTTACATGGGGTATGTAAGATGGGTTTTTCCAGCACTGGTCACATGACCGGAAACACACGTCCGGTATACAAGAAAGATACTGTCAATCTGTGAGAGTGCAGCCTTAAGAACAAACTGATTCATAATTTAGTTATTTCACTTCAATACTGTCACAATCTGACTGCAGAGGCAAAACATTTGTCGGCCAAGGAATAAATAAAATCTAGCGTTTCAAAACAATCGTTTTCCTTTCAAACAATGCTATTCAAAACCACAATTTCCATTGCTGAAAAGGTGAATTAAATAGAACATAATTTGAAGAAGTGATATATTACAGAGACAGAAATGACAGCCTCGCATGTTGCACGACTTCGGTTTCCGTGTTCCAAAAGGGCCAATGACAATCGAGGATTTTTCTGTTTAAGAATTATACGTAGATGGATTGTGACGAATGCAACTTAAAGCTCCACTCTCACAGATTGAATGTTTTGACAATATTTTTATTTTTTGTCTTGGAGCGAGCCAATTTTTGCGAAGATTCATAGAAACCAGTTATATAAGGTAAGGTCGCTGACAAAAATTGGATCGCACATTTTTATATTTAAGTTTAAAAAATGATGTTTTATGCATTTTTCTTAAACCGTTAGTAAGCCATAAAATTTTCGAACGGTAATATGAAAATCTACGATCTGATATTTTGTCAGCAATCTTATATCATTGGTTTGCTGATATTTACGCAAACATTTGCTCTTTCCAAAATAAAAATATAAAAAAGTTGTAAAAATGGTATATCTGTGAGAGTGCAGCTTTAATATTAATTTCATAGAGTATATTTCAGTCAGTCTATTTAATCTACCAAGGCATACTTGTTTAGCTAGTTTAAATAGTAAAAGGTAGCATATACTAAGTTTAAACTTTATCTTTTTGACAACGATTGTGAAAAAAGTTACATTATCTTGTGCTAAGTCACTCTTTGTGGCACGATGTTGCGCGAGAGTTTGGTCTTGTGTTGTTGGGGACACCCTAGTGCCTGGAGGAGACTTGGTCCGCTTGACGACTCCAAACCAAACCAAAATGCGCCAATGATGGGGGTCGAACCCAGATCGCCAATATGAGAAGCGAGTATGCTAACCGGACACCAACCTAATATTATATGTGGTCACCGGGCATCAACAGTATGCATTGCGGCCCACAGTTAGATGAAACGAAAACCTTATTTGTACACCATTGATTACCTAAAGGTTAGCCTGTCTAAGCTCAGCTGCACCTGTTGCCATGTCAAACTTTAAACAGATGTAGGTTTGTACAAAGATTAACGCAACTATGGGTGTGCATAACTAAGTATATTGAAACCACAGGGGCGTGACCTGCACTCAAACTTGTTCATTTGCACAATGCTCAATAGTAAGGACATTCGGTTATAAGCACGACAAGACTCATTGTTATATAAAAATGGCAGAGGAATGATAAAGTTACGTACTTACAACATACTTTGATGAGCCGAACATATGACCACCTTTAAATACCCCTTGGTTGATGTGTATGACATTTATCGTGTAAGACGTATTATTGTAAAGGGCGAGATATCATACTCATGCCTTTTATGCATAGCCGTCTCTCACGCACGGTCATTATGACTTTACGAATTTATGTCCTAACGAAAATTTCCTTTGGAAAAAGACGAACTTTCCATCTGACGAATAAATTTGATAACAAATACAATAACCGTTTTCGTGGCCTAGTGGTTAAGGCGTTCACATACGGAGCGGGAGGTCGTGGGTTCATTCCATTGCCGCGTGATACCGAAAGACGTTAAAAGTTGGTACAAGTAGCTCCCTTTGTCTGGCACTCGGCATTCAAAGGGTAGTACTTGGAAAACTTGTGTACTCAGTACTGGTTTAACCCAGGAAAGTTGTACCTCGTGTATCGGTGCTTTACACCGAGCACGTAAAAGAACCAATGGGTCTCTTCGAAAATAACAATTGTCATTATTACAAATCCTTACCAACGATGGCCAAAAACGCACTGTAATAACCATTGCCAGTATTACGGAGCCAACCCGATGGCCAACTACTCACAGTCATATCCATTGCCAGTATCACGAAGCCAAACCCGATGGCCAACTACTCACAGTCATATCCATTGCCAGTATCACGAAGCCAAACCCGATGGCCAACTACTCACAGTCATATCCATTGCCAGTATTACGGAGCCAACCCGATGGCCAACTACTCACAGTCATATCCATTGCCAGTATCACGAAGCCAAACCCGATGGCCAACTACTCACTGTCATATCCATTGCAAAGCCTAACCAACAATCATTGGCAGCATTTGAATTATTGATTTTGAAATTCTAACTGTTTGGAGTCATTTTATATGAAGGACGGAAAGTTAACCTTCAATCCAGACATTTTACTTTCCATAGACGTAATTAAATTCCGTAACGACTATGATTAAATACACTGCTCTTCATACCCTCATAACCTTGACACATAATGATGAGATTTATGACAGTAATGCACTTCGTAATTTATATTAACTATTAATGTTTACACATGCTCCGAAACGAGAACAAAAATTGCAATTACATTCGGAGATCAGATCGGATGTATGCCGGTGCATTTGTAAAAATATGTCGTAACATTAATCCTATTACTAATAATTAATTATAGTGTTTTAAGGTGTTTTTTTTATTTCGCAGCTCAAATTGATTCCGACATAAAAATTCTACGCGAGCTTCTTGCAGGGCAGTTCAATTTAATGAATTCTGATACTGTGTATTATCCATAAACAATCGGGGTTGTTTTCGAAGGAAAATGGCCGAGGAGCTTCGATTACTTCAGAGACAAGTGAAATTGTGGGGGTGACTGGTTGAATTAATTCAATTAAATAGTTAATAACAGACAATCGACCGCGCAAAGAGTATCGCCTCTCCACCGATTTCCAATATGCAGGATTTGTTGTTGCTGCTACTGTTACTGCTCCGATGAATGCTATTAGAATAACTGGTGAAATTTGGACGGCTTGTATACGAGGCCAAATCATTGATTTTAATGTTTAATGATATTAGTTATGTGGTTGACAAAATGTCACATCAACAATGAAGGATTATGAATACATCAATACTTGAAGAATGATAGCACGAACATCGTGCAATAATACAATGAGCTTTGTAATGGAAGTTTTACAAAGAGGAGATTTCATAGGAAGAAATGACCTATAACTTTCGCCAAAATATACGTATCAGCTACAACAGCGTGTGTTTACCACGTGATGAATTGCGAAATAAATGCTCCGTCGGAAGGCTATATTTTGCTTCGAATAAAGATTCTAAACAAATTGAAAAGATAACTTTACTAATTCTTCACCATTTTAAATTAAACCTTATGGAGCCCCGCATTTGGTCTTTTACTAGAGTTTGATTGAGAGTTAAGATTTATAAAACACTTCGACAAACCGATGCACACAACTGCCGTCTGATGGACCTATGTCAAAACAATATTTTGGAAACAGGTTTGACGAAGTGTATGAAAAAACTAATCACTTAATCAAAATCCGGTAATAAAACGAAGGCGGGGCTCTTTAAGCGGCATAGCATGAACTTTGTTTTATTTAAAATGGTGAAGAATAATATATCTTTGTATTAAGTCTTCATTCCAAGCAAAATATTGCCTTCTGTTGTAGAATTTATGACGTGTGATACACATGCTGTACAAATTATGACACGCCATTGAAAGTATACGAACCCAAGGCGTTTTTAGCACTGAATAAATGCGTTAAATAATTCCCCGATGACTTCTTACCACACATGTGTTTTTCTTCCATATAATAACTTTAAGTTAGAAACATTTGAATATATCAGACATAACATAAATAAAGAAAGAGCCCGGATACTTTATACCCGAAAGACCAAAATAAGTTTTCAATAATCTAATATAATATATACATATAATAATAAGCTATACTTTAATACAAGTGTAGGCAACAACGCTTTAGTAATAATTTTGGGGGAAATGTATGTACAGTCGAAACCCGCTGGCTCGATATTCCAGGGACCGGTCAAAATACTTCGAGCCTAGAGAATATCGAGACAAGCGGGAATACTAAATGTGTATTTTTCTTTGACACGTTTAATAAAGTCATGCTGATCTTGTTTGTTATTTTCTCACGTTATATCACCGCCAGAGAAGCCGCCAGAGAAGAGTATTTGTTTGACATAGCTGCCGTTCCCGCATCGTACTGTTTCGTTATATGACAAAATCGATACTACGACAATACCAAATAATTTTCAAATCATTTATGGTAAAACTACAATGGGAATTGCAAATACAATCCTGTTTTTTTAGTAAAATTTCAGAGTCAGGATCAGAAAACAGATATTTAAATGTATCAAAATATTTTTGATAAAACTAACGTTGACAAAAGATGTGTGGCTGACTGTAGGACATATTATTTGTAGCAGATACATAATGTTTTACCATCTTTGCTCCCATAAAAGCATTTTTACAACATAATTAAAATTGGGCTTTTCTGAGTCTGAGCCCGAGTCCCTAATTCAGATGCATGACGTAAGTGCATACGGACCAAGTAGCCGAAACATCCTGTTTTCACACAACGCTAAGGACTAACAGATAACAGGGTGGGGAATCGCGTGACTTCAAAGGGGTTCTCAAATGGGTTATCACGGGCCACAACCGATGTAAACAAACAAGTAAATGACGTTAATTTCTAAATAAATTTTATGACAGAAAATATATGAAAATATTTCTTAGCCAATAAAAGACTATGCTATTTTCTGCTTCTTCACGTCTGAATCATTTTAGATTTGCTTGCATTTTAATGATGCAATCCTTTGCTAAAATTTCAACTTGACGGAATTTTGTAGAACGATGCAACGCTGAAAAGGACTGGATCATGAAAATTTTTGTCATAAAATTATTAAGGAAATTAATGTCACTTGTTCGAGAGAGCGAGAGAGAGAGATAGATACAGAGAGAGAAAGAGAGAGAGAGAGAGAGGTTGAGACTGTGTGTGAGAGGTAGAAAGAAACATTAAGACGTCGATCTAGACAAAGCTATTCCCATTAAGAGTTCTGTTTCAGTTTCTAAATAGAGAAATATCAAATTCAATAACTGCTTACAATAGCCTGTTTGAAACTTTTCAATTACAAATAGATGTGAATATAACACTTCTAAACTCGATCATTATGATGTTATTTTTATACAAATATATATTTACAAAATTTTGTGAAATTGATAAAGAGTCATATGTTTACCATCGCCTACTTATTCCGGAATGTGTACGTTTTGTCCTCTCTATAAGTTATGCTATATTGGAATACGACATTTCAAGTATTGGCTATTCTTTTATACAAACGTTCATTGTCGAAAACACCTTTCAACCATACTAAGCTACAGCAGTCTCAGAAGATTTATATTAATTCTCAATCCTTACTCATAATAAGTAAAACTTTTAATATAGGAGTCAATCTCATACATATACAGTCGAAACCCGTTGGCTCGAACTCGCTTGGCTCGAATTCCTCGTTGGCTCGAACTTGATTTAGAGGACCGATGTCTTTAAACTGAAGGTTAACGATCCCGCTTGTCTCAAATTTTCCGACGCTCGAAGTATTTTCGCCGGTCCCTGGGAGTTCGAGACAACGGGGTTCGACTGCATATTCCATTCGCAATTTCTCGGCCATTTTCCATCGAAAACAACTTCGGATGTATGCCAGTATATAAGTAGAAGTAGTTTATATTTTTAATTTCAATTGATTGCATGTGAGGAGTTTTATTGCATGAATTATTTAGATTTCCTAGAATAGAGTCATTAAGTTTAACTGTTAAGTTTAAAAATAACTACGCGAGATACTTGCAGTGTTGTTGAATATAAAGCTTTCTAACATTGTAAACCGTTCGTGTGTTTATGGTGAATGCACGCATGATGACAGACCGCCGAATTCCATGGAGAGCATAAATACACGAAACAAGTCGATCGATGCATAAATGAATTTTGAAACACTGATATTGTCTGTGGTCACCATTAAGAAAATCACCAAATGCAAAACCATAAGAGATGGTAGAAACTGCTGAGATGACAAAAACACGATGGATAATCGAGACGAGGAGTTCACGAATATAGAGGAGCAGCTGCCCTCATATTCGACCAAAAATAAGTATCTAAGAAATTATGTTGTGAAATGAATGTGAATAATTAAAAGACACAGACGGATCACGCATGCATCATCATAGCTTTACCAATAGATGAAGGGAATTTTTAAAGATGCACTCTTACTCCCAGATAAGATTTACCACAATTAATAATTTTGTTTAAATATTCCAAAAAGGATGAATAAATCTCGAAAATAATGGTTCTCATGAAGAATACAAAGTTGAAATTGAAAGAAATGAGCATAAAACACGGTATTTCTACCTTATGAGACTATATTAGACCACAGTAAATCTTTTAGCATTCATTAATCATTTTATAATTTTGCACTTTCTGCTATTAAATACAGGGTTATAACCTTGTTATCAGTAAATAATGTTTTCCATAAATGCATTATTTAGTAGTTAAAGGTTTATCAGTTAAAATGATGTTTGTTATACATGTGTATGTATTGATTTTGAATAAAAGTGGCACTTTAATGGTGGTTGATCGCTCTCAATACGAAAATATGCTATAACGCGGGTCGATCAGGCTAATTTTAGTGTTTTGCATCTCGTTAGTTGGCATTTTTTTTAAATATTTTCTTGGCGGAAATATGAAATGGCAGAAATCAGCCACCATTATTATATAGACCACTAAAAGGTAAAAATTTAAAGTATATCTTTACATAAAATAAAATGGTTACTCGAGTGCATCGCATAAAACATTTCTTTTTGTGAGTACATACTACTAAGCCTTAAAATTTCCTCAGTAACTTCATTTTTAAAATGTCGAACTTAAGCGTTTTTTGTCAACTTACAGGCAACTTACTGCGGTTTTTGCCAGAGTACCACTGACATTTGAAGTCAACAAGCACAACAGAAGAATAAATACCAGCTGTTGTTAAAGAACATCTGTGCCCAAGACAGTAATCGGAGATAGATATTATTTCAAATTGTCATTTCCATTTTATGAATCGAGTACACGGTAAACCATAACTCCAGAAGGTTCGTATTGTAATCACATTTCCATTGATATATCTCCATTAGGATTCCACATTTACAAGAGTTTACTAATTAAAAGTGAGAAGGCATTATCTTTCTCAACTCCCATAGGGGGTAATTAATTGAAAAGGAGAAGTAATTTAAATATTTCTCAACTTTTAAAGAGATATATTTCATCGAAAATGAGAAGGCTTTATCAGTGTGTGTATACCACGTGGCAAATTGCGTCATAAATGCTACGTCGGACGGCAATATTCTAATTTGAAGAAAAACAACTTTAAACAAAGATAACGTCACTATTTCTTCACGATTTTAAATGCGCAGTCTAAGCCGCTTACGGAGCCCCACCTTCGGTCTTTAACCAGAATTTGATTGCGAGTTTAGTATCTTAAAACATGCACCTCGACAAACCGTTTCACATTACGGCCGTCTGACGGAGCACTGTCAAAACATTATTTTGGACACAGGTTTGTCGAAGTGTTTGAAGAAACTAATGAACTCATCAAATTTCGGAAATAAAACAAATGCGGGGCTCTTTAAGCGGCATAGACTGCCCTTTGTTTCATTTAAAATGGTTTTGTAAATGAAAAGTTATCTTTGTTTTAAGTCTTCATTTTAAGCAAATTTTTGCCTTCCGACGTAGCATATATGACGTCATTATCACGTGGTATAACACACTGATTATATTTCTCAACTATTATAGAGGTTAAATTATTGGAGAAGTCATTATTTTTCTAAACTCATACATGTTTATCAAATGAAAAGAAGAAGGCATTATGTTTCTAGACTTATATAGGGATAAGTCGATTGAAAAAAGAAAAGACATTATAGTTCTTAACATTCATAGTAATTTATTATCGAATTGAAGAAAATGATTCTAAGCTTTTTATAAGTTTATCAATGAAACAAGATAGGGAATTTTAATTCTCAACTTTTTAAGCGGTGTACATAACATAATTTCGAACACTAAATTTGTTATGTCTTGTTTTGTTTATTTAATCTTTGGTATTTTTATTATTTCATCTAACCGTAAACCAATGTACAATGACTTAATAATCCTTAGCTATTAAAAACAACTTTCAAGTATTGCGTCTCTAAATGTTTAATAACACATAAAAAACCCAAAAACGATTCGTTGACAGTCTGGTCTGATGGTAGCTTTGGCGGGTGATTGATGGAGTTTCTTGTTACATGATTCTGCAGGAAGAAAAACACACGCGTACAGAAAAATCTCCATAGAAATGAATAATTGATCTAGTTTATCAGCATTTACGATAATTTGCTGTTAAAGCAAAACACCATTTCGCGGACCATCGACTGTCTATATAAAACTTGCTATTTGAGGTAAAAATTGTTTTATTTTCCGGAGGCCGAAGTCGAGAGCTCTTCATGGCGGTGAATAGAAAATTGTTTTTGCATATTTTGGTCATGCAATGTTTGACTACAACATTTATCTACTAGACTAGAGAGAATTCATGGAGGGAGTTCAGTGCACACTTTATGTCATTTTTTTACTATCGAATTGGATAAAAAGTTAGACAATTGAATTTCATGATTACGAAAGGATAGCTTTACTTATTTAAAAGCTGCACTCTCGCAGATATACCATTTTTACATTTTTTTAAAATATTAATATCTTGGAAAGAGCAAATTTTTGCGCATATATCTGCAAACCAATGATGTAAGATTGCTGACAAAAGTCAGATAGTAGATTTTCATATTTCCGTTCGAAAACTAATGTTTTATGGCTTAACTCGTTACTTATGGTTTAAGAAAAATGCATAAAACATCAATTTTTGAACTTAAATATAAAAATCTGCTATCTATTTTTGTCAGCAGTCTTATATTACCGGTTTCCATGGATTTTTGAAACAATTGGCTCGTTCCAAGACAAAAAATAAAAAAAAGTTGTCAAAACGTCCAATCTGTGAGAGAAGTAACATGTCAATGAGGTTTTCCGTAGCCGTTTTGTAGAAGGAGCAGCTTTTCTTTTAGGACTCACCAGTTACTTAATAATTGTGCGTTTTCTGCAATAAAATACACGGTTACAATCTTGGTATCAGTAATAAAATTTTTCCATAGATGCATTATTTAGCAAGTAGTTTTATCACTCAAAATTTATGTTTGTACTGATTTTAAATACGAGTGAGAGTCACTTTAATACAAACTTGACAGAAACGTGTTGGTCTTATTGGTATAATGTTTCGAATATTCTCCTGGCACGACCCATATTTTAATTATTTTATTTCATGAATATATTCGCAATGAATTTTTTAATGATTAAGCCTAACTCTTAATGATTGATTGCCTATCTGTAATTTCATTGGCTGAAAATGTAGGTTGAGTTCTTAAAACGTATCAAGCAATCCTAAAACAATCCTCGAAAAAAATGAATACTAAATGAGAGACTTCCTATGTATAATATAAACACCCGAGCCATCTTAGTCCTTTCTGTGCCATTTTCAATTTTTGGATATATTTCCACTGCAAAATGAATTTAAATTAAACTAGTATTTAAGTGTGTTGATTATGGGAATCACACGGATTGCAACTTTTTCTGATATCAAATGCTGCGAACACTAGTACCAAAGTATAGAACACGTTGTTTACACGTGTGTTTTGTAGTCAAAAATGTTGGATAAGAAAATTAAAAAATATTCGGCATATCGCTACTCATATAAAAAATGTTTTTCTCATTTTACCAGGAAGGTCAAAACCTATTCGTCCGCAGACGCTTAACATAGAACGATCTAGCATGGCCTATCAATAAATAAATTCAAACACATAATAGTATTTAAGCAAAACACATTGACAGTTATCTTATGTAAGAATTTGAACAAACTTGGTGTGTATATTTTCAAATTACTCCAATGAAAAATGCTATGTTATTCGCTTAACATAGGTACGATTTGGTATGACCTAACATTGAATAACTTCAAACACCTTAGTATTAAAGCAACATACATTGACAGGGTTAGTTATTTATGATACGAATTTAAACTAACTTGGTGTGTATATTATTAAATTACTCCAATGAAAAATGCTATATTATTCGCGTCGCTGGCACTCTATCGAATATTGGAGATTAATCAAGCAATGAAACCACAATATCGACTTAATACAATTTGGAATAGCATCAAAGCTGTTGTCCGAATTGCATTTGACCATAACGGAATAAAAAAATCTTAAATAACATACCATTATCTGAATAGCGCACATAGTATAATTAAAGCGAAATGAATTATGCCCTGCGTAATTTATAATTAGTCATTCACGTAACTTAATTTCAACATACTGGAATATCTTTGATTCGCTTAATGCTATACATGTGCATTATAAAAATAGCATGGAGACGATGCGTACAGCAGTAAGAACAATGTTACAACATCAGCATGTATCATTTTCAGACAATAACAAAACATACCAAGCAAATATTGTGCACTTAGTCCAACCCATTTTCCAAACACATGTAAACAATTTGCCTGGAACGTCAGACAGTATTGGAAGAACGCGGTGTTCAATTGTTTGAAACGCAGTCCACAGTCATCGATCGTAGCGTCTCCACCATCAAGCGCGACATATCGTACTAGCCGTCCGTGTTATGGAGAAATAGGCTAGGCCATAGTCAAAGTCAGATAGTTCTCCGTGCCGATATTACCGATGGTCTTAGACAAAACAATATTTCCATTTCGTTATTAAAAATTGATTGTTAGTGCACGATCGTGCTAAGTATTGAGAGCAGTTAATGCAATTACTTTGTTTCCCGTTGCTGGAAATTTTCTGGTTTCAAGCAGAAAATACTGTCAATATTCAACCGGTTATTCAAATGCATCTGTACTCTCTCGGTGCTTTGCATTTAAAATAAAACACGCGTGTTTTAATTATCCCAATACACATCAGTCGACGCATTAGTGGTTAATTTTGTTTTCTTCAAAACAATGAAATCGGAAAGTCGGGCGCAGCGCGGCGCCGACATAATTTTTGGAAAAAACAGAAATGGTGACTTCAACTTATTTTGCTATCACTTCAATGGGTTTGACGTATAGAGAGATTAAATACATAAAAATAAATAAATAGAAAATGCTATAAATATACCGAAAAAAATATAACAAACACGTATTTTTGTCCTCATACAATGTAAGTGTGCAAAAAAAACCGTTATACCATTACCTGTGATGTATACCAGGGGCCGTATCTAATAAGCATCTTAGTGAATATTTCAATTTAGTGAGAATTTCGAAATTTGTGACAACGATTATTTAAATTACCCTGTACTTTTCATCAGATTTATTAATATGCATATATTGTTTAGACCATTTTCTTGCGTATTTTCATATTTTGGGTATACAGACATTGCTCGTTTTCTTATAATTCAAATTAGAAAAAAGGCAATTTTTCACTACGTTGAAAATTGTTACTAAGATGTTTATTGAATACGGTCCCTGGTCACTTAACATTAGTTATAATAATCGGAAAGCTATACACTTTGAAATGATACCAGAACTATATAGGGTTTCAAGGCATCAAGATCTAACATTATAGTCAATAACTCAATATATTGACTAGTTTACATGTACACCACGTACCTTAAAGCTGCACTCTCACCGATTGTCAGTTTTGACACATTTTATTTTTTGTCTCAGATTTTGGCATCAATACTTTTATTCCATTCGTAATATATACTTCACAATAGATCAAATCTCAATTTGTTTATAAACTGCCGAAAATCCTGTTCTTAAAGCGTTATTTAGCCATAAAACAACAATTTCGAACAAAAAATATGATAAAATGCGATTTGATCTTTTGTCAGTAGTCTTATATCACTGGTTTCAAGTCATATGCGAACAAATTCAACGACAGAAAAAGCAAAAAAAGTTGTAATAACCATTTAATCTGTGAGAATGCAGCTTTAAAGACGTCGGTCAAGCCGTGTGAATATCATCGTGCTACGGGTGTCAATGTTTGTTGTTTAAATAATTTAAAGATTACTTTTTTTTAGCAAAGCCAAATACACCCTAGCTCGAAATTCAAGTCAGACTGTCACTAGATCTCGGATACAGGTATTAGTATAGGGTTTTAATAACTTTATTAATGTGTTTTAGCTACTGTCCAAGTAAATAGAATTTCGAGCAGAATATAGATTTCAGCTCGTATGTTCTTTGAAAAAAGTCGAGGTATTGTCCAAGCTTTGACGTCATTGTCGACGTCGTCGATGTTCAAATAATTTTACCTTGACACTTTGCCCGCGACAATATGTTGGTGGTGGTGTGTAAGCTTATTTATACTAGCACTCGGGCCTTGCCCATTCGTCGAGTGCTTCGATAGGATTGTTAGTCATTTTAGGTTTTTGGAGCATAGTGCACAGACAGAGTGTAACCCTTGTTATATCTACCCTGATTCTTTAACGTGCACCAGTTTCTAGTACTTTCACACGGGACCCAAACAGAACGTCCATCCCGAAAAACAGATTAGTAGTTTTTTTTAATGTGCGGCGGGGAATGGAACCTGCGACCCCATAGATTGACAGTCAAGTGCGTTACCACTAGACCACATACCGACCACCAGCGACAATACAGACGTTACAATGGCTTTCATAATTGTTGAGTTATTTTCATTATTCAAATGAACAACCACAGGCTGGCGCTGGCGTCGGTTCGGCGGCATCCTGGTTATGTCTATTTCGGGCCACCGGATGACTCATTTTGAATTGGACGCCGAACAAAAAGATATTGACCGCCGAGATGTTGTAATCTGATACCGTTTGGGGCTAGAAATAAGTAAACTCGATGGCTAGACGAGAATGGAAAATATCTTGAAATTAATACATTTTATAAGTATATCTCAACGTGTTTTTTTCTCTCTATTTTTATATTGATGTCTTTGACTTCTATAACAACAGCATATCCTTTCTTTGATAAAACATAGGGAACTGGTCTTTCGATTTTAGGATCAGGATTCTCCTTCATTAATAAACCAATACATGTATTCACATGTATTCCGGTATAATCATTAATTGTCTAATAATCACAGACGTCTTAAGAATCGTTTGTTATCAGACGCACTTACATCTGATGACATCCGGACAATGAGTCTTCGCCGACCTATATACCATTAACCAAGTTTCAGTACTGTCATTCAATTTAGGCATAAATCTCTCGGCGGCTTTTTCCGATGGCAAATTTATGGACTCGTTGTCCTTATTTTAGAGTTCTTACGTCACAGTTTTTGTTAATTACCTGTGATGAAAGATATTGTATTGGCTGGCAGAATATAATACAATTAATTGATTTTACCAACAATTATTAAAACTACTACAAAAGGAGCCTTTTCGAAACAGAACCGGAAATTTCTCGCTACTTTCTAGCCGGAAATTAGACGTCATAAAACGTCATAAGAATAGACATTCAAACAGACGAAACAGTTCACTCGAACACACTCGAAACAGTTTACAAACATTTCAAACAATGACGTCTGGAAAGGAAACTTGAATATTTGGATGGAGTGTCATTATAATGTCACCACGTCCCACGCATAAAGTCCATGGGAGGTATTAGTATAGCATCTTAAGTAATTTCCTAACTTAAGTCAATTTACTGAGTAAGGTATCTAACTTATAATAAGATATAATATCTGAAAGGAACTGTATCACAGATTGGCACCCAAAAAAGTTTTTTCTGTAACGAATCTCAGGACAATTATCAAATAGAATGTGCTACGCTTTGATATCATAATTGTAAAAAAAGTACCAAAATGTAAAAAATTGTGTCGGAGACCGGTTTCGAACCCGCGTCGCCTAAATTAAAGTCCAGCGTCTTCATCACTGAGCTATAAAGGCTTATTCTAATCGGGTGACATAATTAAGCTATACACCTACCTCGGTAATATCACGTGATAACACCGACTAGCCAATCACGCATAAGGAATGAATTCTACCTGGTAGACATACCCAGAAATCGTTTTTAATGGACAAATACGAAATAACTGCAAAACTTAAATAAATTGTAAACTATGTGGTACTTCAGTTAGTAAGTTTCAATGCATTGTACACATCGATGCCAAGTTTATGTTAGTTTTCGACAATTTACTTTTTTCCCCGCTATTTTATCATACGTGAGACAACCCCTTTAATACTAAATGAAATACTTTATTTTTGCATTGAATTTATAATTGAAAGTACATACTATTACAAATGTATGTTTAAACACAAAAACACTTCAATTAATTTGACTATCAATTTATAGGAAATTGACTTAAGTTAAGGATTGACTTAAAAGGTTTTAAGAATACCAGCCCATGAGTGGGGGCGTTCCAGAAAAGGTTCTTAATATAGTAATAACGTTAAAATAAAATATCTCTAAAATGTTTAAATGTCACAAACAGCAAAACATTGTTTTTATTTTCTAAACTCTGTGTTTATATCAATTACTGGATTGACTTCAACCCACACATATGAACAGCAAAAAACACGAAAATATGACACAACGAGAATTTAAACTCAACACAACTCACAAACGTAAACAACATTGTGCAAGTTACAAAATGTATACTTGAATGTCTACGTCAAGTTTTCAAAAGAAATAAATGAAAATATTACTTGTCATCAACACTTTTTAACTTTAAGGATAATGCATATAACATAAATGAACATTGAGGAAGCACAGGCCCCTATGTTAGGTATTATTTCATGTTTTGACTACTGGACTGGTCCCTGTAGGTTTCTTTGTAGATTTTATACATATCAGATATATATACAGTCAAACCCGGTTGGCTCGAGCACCTAGGGACCAGCGAAAATACCTCGAGCCTCGGAAAAAAAGAGAAATCGGTCCGTGACATCCAGTTTGAGCCCAGTTTGCTGAACTCGCTTGGCTCGAATTCCTCGTTGGCTCGAACTGGATGTCACAGACCGAATGTAAACGTAAAACGAATCGGTCCTTTTAATCCAGTTCGAGCCAACAAGGGTATCGAGCCAAGCGATATCGAGCCAACAGGTGTTTACTGTATCAAAATAATTGTATAAACAGTTCTTGTGATTTGCGTTAAGGGCTATCAGTAAACTAATTAAGACAACTCCCTGTGATTCTAAATACAAATTATCGCCACTTATTGACTAAGACTGTTTAGTTAGAGTATCGAGCAGACGCAGTCGGCCACGTTAGCCATCCTTATTGGCTAGCAAGACACAATAGAAGTTGAAGCACAATCAAATAATATACTAGAACATGATGAACGGCTTTTCTCCTCGCTTACATATATGTTTCTAATGGATAAACTTGAAATGGCATTATACCTCCTCATTAAAAAACACGAAGACGTAATCCATATAAGGAATGCTATTACAATAAAAAACACGTTATATTCAACTGATAAGAGGTTTTCTGTGTGAACGTCACCAGTAAAAATATTGTTTAATTCGGTCAGACATCGAACAATCTCAATCTTTGAGACAGTATGCTACGTAAAAGATTTCAATTTGATTTTTTTTATAACAGACGCATTACAGCAAGTAAACGTAGCACCCTAGAGAAAAGGGTTCGTAAGGACACTGGTAGGGTGTAGAGACGATAAAGGGAGCTGAAGTGACAAGATAGGGGAGTTTAGGGACGAGAAAGGGAGTTTAGGGACGAGAATGGGAGTTTAGGGATGAGACAGGGTGTTTAGGGACGAGAATGGGAGTTTAGGGACGAGAAAGGGTGTTTAGGGACGAGAATGGGAGTTTAGGGACGAGAAAGGGTGTTTAGGGACGAGAATGGGAGTTTAGGGACGAGAATGGGAGTTTAGGGATGAGACAGGGAGTTTAGGGACGAGAATGGGAGTTTAGGGACGAGAAAGGGTGTTTAGGGACGAGAATGGGAGTTTAGGGAGGAGAAAAGGAGTTTAGGGACGAGAATAGGAGTTTAGAAAAAGGGGAATTAAAGGATAAGAAGGGTGAGTGTAGAGAAAGGGATGTGTAGGAAAGATCAATGGGAGTGTAGGGACGAGAAATGAATGTATAGGGAAGATCAAAGGGAGTGTAGGGACGAGAAAGGGGTGTGTAGGGAAGATCAAGGGGAGTGTAGGAACGAGAAATGAATGTAAAGGGAAGATCAAGGGGAGTGTAGGTACGAGAAAGGGGTGTGTTAGGGTGTTCAAGGGAAGTGTAGGGACGAGAAATGAATGTGTAGGAACGAAAAAGGGATGTTAACGGACGGGAAAGGGGTCTGTTGGGAAGATCAAGGGGAGTGTCGAGACGACAAATGAATGTGTAGGGAAGATCAAGGGGAGTGCAGGGACGTGAAATGAATGTGTAGGGAAGATCAAGGGGAGTGTCGAGACGAGAAATGAATGTATAGGGAAGATCAAGGGAAGTGTAGGGACGAGAGATGAATGTGTAGGGAAGATCAAGGGGAGTGTCGAGACGAGAAATGAATGTGCAGGGAAGATCAAGGGGAGTGTCGAGACGAGAAATGAATGTATAGGGAAAATCAAGGAAGTGTAGGGACGAGAGATGAATGTGTAGGGAAGATCAAGGGGAGTGTCGAGACGAGAAATGAATGTGTAGGGAAGATCAAGGGGAGTGCAGGGACGAGAAATGAATGTGTAGGGAAGATCAAGGGAAGTATAGGGACGAGAAATGAATGTGTAGGGAAGATCAAGGGGGTGTAGGGACGAGAAATTATGTGAGGGAATATCAAGGGGGGTATAGGGACGAGAAATGAATGTGTGGGGAATATCAAGGGGAGTGTAGGGACGAGAAATGAATGTATAGGCAAGATCAAGGGGAGTGTAGGGACGAGAAAGGGGTGTGTATGGGTGTTCAAGGGGAGTGTAGGGATGAGAAATGAATGTGTAGCGAAGATCAAGGGGGGTGTAGGGACGAGAAATGAATGTGTAGGGAAGATCAAGGGGGTGTAGGGACGAGAAATGATGTGTAGGGAAGATCAAGGGGGGTGTAGGGACGAGTAATGAATGTGTATGGAAGATCAAGGGGGGAGTAGGGACGAGAAATGAATGTGTAGGGCAGATCAAGGGGAGTGTTGGGACGAGAAAGGGGTGTGTAGGGACGAGAAAGGGATGTGAAGGGAAGATAAAGCGGAGTGTAGGGAAGAAAAGGGGAGTGTATGGACAAGAAAGGGAGTTTAGGGAAGTTAAAGGGGAACTTATGGACAAGAAGGGGGGGGGGCGATGGGGGGGGGGAAGGGAAGAAACAGGGGAGTCTAGCGAAGAAGAGGAAATCGTGAAAGGGGAATGTAGGAGAAGTTTAAACCGGATTTCAACACATAAACTTTACACATCGATCTTCTTTAAATGGTGGAAACAACTGAGGTCAATCAGTTTATGTCACCGAGGTAGGCATTCGTAGAAACTAGTCACTGTAAATCGGTAAAGCATGCGTCGCCTCAGTCATGATCTCCTCTGAAAAAAGGTATTTAGCACGCTCTGATAATCAAACTACATCGGTTTAAACATGCCATACGGTCTGCATGTCATTCGTGAATAATTTCCCATTTCTTGAAATGGACACACATGTTGACAATACAACTAAACATCGTATGTATACAGACAGTTCACGACGTCAATGAAAATGCCTTTAATTGTCAAGATTTCCTCGTCTATATAGTTAATGACATTTCCTTATTAGAGTCTTCACGTCATTATTTGACGTACAATCATAACCATTACCCTACCATGTTTTCCCTTTCTCATTGCTTCACTTTACTTTCCTTTCACGTCCCATCACTCCCCATTTCCCCTGCACTTTCCATTCACGTCCTCACACTCACCTTTTTCCCTACACTTTCCTATCACGTCCCAACACTCCCCCTTTCCCTGCACTTTCCTTTTACGTCCCATCACTTCCCTTTTCCCGTGCACTTTCCTTTCACTACCCAACACTCCCCCTTTCTCTGCACTTCCCTTTTACGTCCCATCACTCCCCTTATCCCTACACTTTCCTATCACGTCCCAACACTCCCCCTTTCCCTGCACTTTCCTATCACGTCCCAACACTCCCCCTTTCCCTGCACTTTCCTTTTACGTCCCATCACTTCCCTTTTCCCGTGCACTTTCCTTTCACTACCCAACACTCCCCCTTTCTCTGCACTTCCCTTTTACGTCCCATCACTCCCCTTATCCCTACACTTTCCTATCACGTCCCAACACTCCCCCTTTCCCTACACTTTCCTTTCCTATCACGTCCCAACACTCCCCCTTTCTCCTGCACTTTCCTTTTACGTCCCATCACTCCCCTTTTCCCCTGCACTTTCCTTTTACGTCCCATCACTCCCCCTTTTCCCCTGCACTTTCCTTTTACGTCCCATCACTCCCCTTTTTCCCTACACTTTCCTATCACGTCCCAACACTCCCCCTTTCCCTGCACTTTCCTTTTACGTCCCATCACTCCCCTTTTCCCCGTGCACTATCCTTTCACGTCCCATCACTCCCCCTTTTCCCGTGCACTATCCTTTCACGTCCCATCACTCCCCTTTTCCCCCCTGCACTATCCTTTCACATCCCATCACTCCCCTTTTTTCCCCCGTGCACTATCCTTTCACGTCCCATCACTCCCCTTTTTCCCGTTCACTATCCTTTCACGTCCCATCACTCCCCTTTTCCCCGTGCACTATCCTTTCACGTCCCAACACTCCCCCTTTCCCTGCACTTTACTTTTACGTCCCATCACTCCCCTTTTTCCCGTGCACTATCCTTTCAAGTCCCCACCACACCATTTTCCCCCAGCACTTTCCTTTCACGTGCCCTACTCCCATTTTTCCCCTACACTTTCATTTATGATGACAAGAGAACTAAGGAACTACTTAGAAAAGATTTTCTTACATTAATGGTACATGAAAGAAATCATTAACTTGAAAAACATAGCCTGAACGGTATTTGAATTTTGCTCTATCAGATGCGTCTTCGATAACAAATTGAAAATTAAGATTCCATATTATATTATAAACGATATCTTAATTGCTATACGTGCTCACTCTTGGAGCTTACGTATACATATATATACTTTGTATCGTTTAATTGGTATTGTTGAGAATATGTATAAGTCATTGTTATAAATCGGCTTGACAGTGAAAGCAAAATGTTGTTCTTCGAATATGATAGAAGGTGAATTTCAAAGTGAGTAAACTTTTCATAATAGACTAAGATCTAACTTATTAGGTAATTCATCCAGGCCTACTGTAAATATCTTAAAGATGTACTCTTACTCCCTAATAAGCTTTACCACAATTAATAACAATGTTTTAATATTCCAAAAGCGATGAATAAATGTCGAAAACAATGATTCTAATGAATGATACCGAATTGAATTGGAAAGAAATGAGCATAAAACACGGTTTTTTACCTAATGTAGTATAGTAGACCACAGTAAATCTTTAAGCATTCACCAATCATTTAATGTTTTTGCGCTTTCTGCTTTTAATTACACGGTTACAATCTTGTTATCAGTAATTAATATTTACCATTAATGCATTATTTAGTAAATAGTTAAAGGTTTATCAGTCAAAATTGTTGTTTGTTATACATGTGTTTGTATTGATTTTGAATAAGAGTGTCACTTTAATTGGTATTGTTGAGAATATGCATAAGTCATGGTTATGAATCGACTTTACAGTGAAAACAAATTTTGTTCTGCGAATATGATGGTAAATATCATGTTGAGTAAACTTTACAACAGACAATGATCTGAATACATAGGTAATTTATCCAGGCCTTCTGCAAATATCTAAAAGTCTTTCTTATTATCAACAAGAAAACTGTTTAATGTATACAATTATATAGATATATTAAAACTGCAATGAAATGAATGAACTCTCACCTGAAACTTTTTTTCTTAAATACTAACTTTTCACGCTTATGAAATGTCACTTTACTTTTGGTGCATTTTGTAATGTTGATATAGTGAATGTCGTCAGGACTATGTCTGTAACAGCGAAAGCAATTTATGTACATGTGTCACATAGTATTGTAGATTGATTGATTATATCAAGATTACTTGTGTTTAAAGGTCCGCCTACTGCCACCCATCAGATACAAACTCCCTGTGTCAGATTTCGCGTTGACAATGTGTCAGCCAATGAGGCTGTGTTCTTAGTCAATAAGATGACCTTCAGTAATATCTTCATCATTAAGATATTACTCCAAGTCATCTAACTATTACATAATTTGTCTCTTGTTGCTTTCTTACCAGCAAGAGGTTTGTCATTCGTGTAGGACGTACATTTTGAGACCATCTAATCAGAGTACGTACCGTACGATCGCTTTACATCATCCATTGTATTGGTTGTTATTTATACCAAACAATCCGATACGCTACACCAATCTTAGATCCTACCAAGATCAATATTTGACTTTAAAAGTTAAGGTTTTAAGTTTGGTTAAAGTAGTTCTGAAATTTTAAATAAAATTATAAAATAATTGTAGATTTTGAACAGGGTTGTTTTCAACCCTGTTCAGTGTAGCCACAAACTCGACACTCACAACAGAAAATTCCTATTAATAGTAACAAATGAGCCAGCCGATTTACCACCAAAAATATAGTTTAAGAAAGTGCAGACTATATAAAGTGCAAGCTATGTTTCCAATAACCGAGGAAGATTTGACAAAGCAAGAAGCAATCATAACGCAATATCTATTTAAATAATTTAATCTGTTGAACTTAGATAAAGATAACATTAAAGTAGTATCCCTGCGCCAAAAAATTATGAATGAACATCGAAACGTAAACAAAGAATTACTATCCACTCAAAGCGCATCATTCAATCACGTGACATAATGATGAAGCCAAATGAATTTACAGTCAAAGAGAGATAATCCAGTAATGAGATAATGCAGTTAGTTAATCAGATTTCTCTCCCTCGCCTTTGTACAGAAGAAGCGGGAAATCTCACGCTTGATTGATTGTCGTGCACAGTTGAAGTCTACAGAGATGTTTGTTTTACTTTGTTTTAGAAAATTTGATTGTTTTACTTGGAATCTGAAGTTCTGATGGTTAGTAATTTGCCTTTGTAGTCTTTTGTGTTTGTCTTGGGTTAGCAATGGATTGGAATGGTCATTATTTCATTCAGCTGCATTTATTTATTACGACATCAGCAGATTTTGTATTTAAAAGGAGAATGGCAGTTCCATGATATTCTTTTAGCCTCTTTCTATATACTAATATATGTTGGTTTGGTTACAGATGATAACATGCATGGATATCAGAAGTCACCATGGGAGAAAGTAGGAGTGTTTGATTCCATAAAGTTCCATGTCAATGTTTTGTTTTATGATGCTTGTATTATATATGTGTTTTATAAGCTTTAGCCATTTAATTTAATCTGCCACTGCACACGATTAAATCATATTAGATATTAGACTGTTTACGATGTTAACTTATTATATAAACATGTTATTATTTATTATCTTATGATTGTTTTTATTTATATTTTCAGGACGCTCCGATATTATATCTATATTCGATAATGTTGAATATAGAAATATTGAAGAACACTGTGTTTGTTGTTTGAACTATTTTTACAAACTGCTACTGTACATATGGTAACCCGGACATATAAACCCTCCCTTGGGGATTACAAATGTATTATCGCCTTAAAACCTGGAATGACCTGGAAAGCAACAATGGTCTCATTGATCTCAATGATCGCACAGTTTCCCTGCTTAAAACATCACGTGATAGCCCACGTGGGATCAACAAACGTGCTAAAGGGCTGACGAGTTTCCTGACGATATAGAAATAGAAGATAGTTGCTGACCATATCGTCAATGAAGGAAAAAAGTTTTGAAATTGAAGACGGGTGCATTTATTTTAATTAAGAAACTATTTCTCTTTAATCTGTTGTATTTTCGAAGTTGTCCATCCTTGTTTGCCTTCTTACACAGCGACATTAATTTTATTGTCAATAAAATATTAATATTTCATTTACCACCATGCATCAATAAACCTGGGGCGGTCCGTGGTTATTTTACACGGGGACTCTTAGATTCACTGTGCTACATATCAGCACCTTATTAATACACACATGGTCGTGAATCATAATGATGAAAACCCGTAAATAAACCCTGTTCATTCAGCGCTGTCAGCGCTTTGATTTCTTTTGCTAGGCGGCGTTTCTCTTGTTGCAGGTTTGGCCGCCAGAAAAGTCATCAACCTATACCTTGTTTATACAAATGATGTACTAGTATATTGTTGTTACGGCATTAAATAAATGCCCATTTACAAACCTATTCTTGTCATTTATTGATTAAAGGCCTAGTTTAAGCCCTCTTTAAGTGACCCCCCCCACCCCAAACCGTGTATTTGTACACAACCTCTGTTAATTGATCTTAATCTAATTGTCTTATCGGATCTCCGATATGAGTATCCTGCTGTGCAGTTTGGATATTTTAAGATAGAAATGGACCCTAAATGGCCCTGAGCCAATAAACGAATACACAGGAAATTGGCCCCTACTGTGAAACCAGTGCAATTAGCATGAGATTCACAGCAGGCGATTCACAGCAGGGGATTATCATGCCAAACATTCCTTAAACTAGGCCTTTAATTACTTACCAGCTAGGGATATATGAAAGTCATAACCGAGCCTGGTATAATTCATAAATCAATCGTAGTTTTTTGAACATGCAACTATGTTTACATATTTTGCCAGTGAAGTGTACAGTTGCATTAATGTTATACAAATATTTGAGGTACAAATACGCTACACATGGACATATGTACTTACCAAGAAAGGATCCGTGTCGAAGTCCTCGGCCATGGAGTGTAATCGACTGCTGCGGTGCGAGCTTATTGTTACCTGGTCCACGCTCGAGTCTGTAGAACACAAGAATCATTGGAAGACGGGGCAACATCACATTGGATTCACAATCGGAACTCATCATTATTATCCCATCGAAAACAACCTCGGATGTATGCCGGTATATTAGTAGAAGTAGTTCGTAAATTTAATGATTACTAGTATTAATTGCAGTGTTTTAACGTGTTATTTGTTTTACCTCAGTTGAAATTGATTCCCAGTGAAGTGTATAATTGCATACATAAATACTAAACCTTTATGTTTAACTGCTAAATTGAAATTGCAATATACTTCGCAATCTACTTAAAGAGAAGTAAAATGTAAAGAATTCTGACACTGTAAACCGTCCTAACTATCGAGGTTGTTTTTGATGGAAACTGGACGAGGAGTGTCGATTGTTTTATTCACTGGAGTCATATAATTGACAGAAAAACCTGTTAATAGGGGAGCGAAGGTAAATTAGTTTTGTGGTATATTAAGTCCGCCATTTTGTTCTGCATCGAACATTTCCCTTACTAAATATACCGCAAAAATAATTTATGTTGGACCCTCTGGGTAAGAGGCACAAGGTCAAATGATCTTATTAAAAATATTCATTCTAAAGTTATTTTTATACTTGCATAAGGTATTTACAATAATTGTTTTATTGCTGACGATGAAAAAACCACAACATAATCAGTAATCGACATAATTGTTTTTTACAGTTTAATTTTACGTTACAGTCAAAACTCGCTATGTACTTAACGAACATTCGATTTAACCGGAACACAAAGTGTTAAATTGAACCTAACACACTGGAAAAGAGTTCGACATAACCAGAACATCGAAATAACAGAGTTCTACATAGCGAAGTTTTACTGAGTAAGCGAAACGTGACAGATTAAGTGTTCAAAAGTCAGGATACATTTTTAAATGATATTATGCTCAAAAACGTACAAACAGGCCCAAATATCACAAACATACTTCAGTCAATTCTTAATCTCCATCTCAACTCAATTTATCACATGAAAGCATAGTTTGATTGAAAATCTTGCATGTTTTTATACTTTTTATAACCCCCCCCCCATATTTTCTCGTAGATTATGTTGAAAAAAGATTATGTCAATATTTCCAAGAAACTAATTTTAGAGCAAAACACATGTGCTATTGTTACCCCCCCCCCCCATTTATTGTACCAACATACAGTTTGGGCTGCAGAATGTTTTCATCTTTGAGTCTTGACCAAAGGCCTTAATCAACCTACTCCATGATATAGAATGCGCTTTTAATGGTTGTAAAACACATTTTCAATAACCTTTGATGCTATGTGTTGAAATGAGTTAAGCTTGACTTGAGATTGAGATTTGAGTAATTTCGTGATATTGGGCCCAGGTTGGTCTTCAATATCCAACTTAAGTCTCATGGTCATACATCATAGAGTTCATTCACTCCATAGGACAGCTTTTATTAACAAATAATCCGATTAGCTATCTCATTAAAATCAGATCCCCAAAACACGCTTTACGACGTTACGCTATGAAATGAAATGAACGTCACGATATGATTTTAATGAGATTGTCCGATTAGCTACATCGTTCTTAGATTCAATTAAGCCGAATATTGAATAGGAGCCCAGGTATGTTTTGGAAATCGAAACGCATAAAAAACGTGCAATATTTACGTACCTAACGTAATCGTGACGCTCTCATTTCTCTCGTTACGTCTTTTTTCCCGCGCTTTATCCTTCTCGGTACGCTTGAATAGCTTCCGCTTTATGCTGCCTGAGCGACTTCCGGAGCGGCTCGTATTGCGGGAAGAACCGGAACTTGACAGGGAAATGCGGCCTTTTTTTGAGTTGACAAGAATGCGTTCTAGACTGTACGTTTTGCCAGTTAGCATATCACAAACGAGAGAATGTTGCATCTCGGCCAAACCGGGTCTTATTTGAACCGGAACATGTCCCTGATTGTTCTTGCGTTTTATTCTAGCACCATATCGTAAAAGAGTCATGCAGACGTCTGGGTGATAAAACCTGTCGGATACGACCAAATGAATAGGAGTGTTCCCGGCCAAATCACAAACGTTCGGATCCGCCCCGTACTGCAACAACAACAAAGTAGCGACCTCATTTTTATCCTGGACGGCAGAAAATAACGGAGGCAAATTAAATAATTCTTCTTCACTATAACAAATATCGCAGTCTAGTGATATTGCAAAACTCGCCCTGGGCTGGCTGGATGTCGTGGAAGACAGACTTGGCTTCCGGTTAAAGTCAATCACGGGCACGGGGATAGACAATTGGGGAACCGGAAGTGAAATCCCGTCGCTCGTGGCGGCAATAATACTCGTGTTATCGTCCGAGTTAGACTGCTCATTGGATTCCTCTATGACCTTCTCCGAAAGAAAGCGTTTGTTATCACTATGTAAAGAGGACAAGCGTCTTTCCGATTTACTAATTAAATTTCCCTTCGGTTCGTTAGGGTCTATTCCGTATTTAAGCAGCACTTCTATTGCGTCAATGGAATTATTTGCTATTGCCACATGAATGGAAGTTCTAAATATATCCGGAATGTCTGCCTCAGGGGTAACGCTCATTCGCCTCTCCCTGTCCCCGAAGCCCGGCGTAAGGAGTTTCCTCCCGAGGTAGTCTCCCTCTGTGGAAACCGTAGTTGTCGTCCTTGAACTAGGTCGACGGTCCCGGCAATCATAACTGAAACTGGACCGCTCACTCGAGTTACCGGACGACTGAAGAGCGATTGGAAATTTACCGTAATGAACTTGTAATATTTTGGCAAGCGTGTTCGCATTGTTCGTTCGCAGAGCTCGATCAAGCTGGTCGCTCTCATACGAGAGATCGAATATAGACGAAACGGTGCTGTTGGAGCGTTTCTTAGAATTGTAGTCAAAGTTGATGGGGGAGAGGTAGCCGCTGGCGGGACTTGAGGCGTGGCTTGAGATCGGTGGGGGCTCCGGGGAAGACACAGAGTAATCCTGGATTACGAACAACTCGGGCACTTTTGCACGCGAGGACTTACGAGAGGCCATTGTTTGTTACTACAACGTGCGAGCATCTCCTACATTTTGCTAATGTAAACGAGAGTTACTAAATAACTTGACTGGTATGACAGGTCTTTTAAATAAGAATTTCTGTCGAGGTGTATTGTCACTTTTGCCATCATTTATCCTGTCTTATTTCTGTGTTTCTAATTTCCGGTAGGAGCAGCCGAGAAGTCTTTTAATGTTGATTGCATTGCGACTTCTTAAGCTTCATCATAAACTGTTGTTTCTCTAAGCATAACCTGTAAATACATAATAAAATAACTTGTACAAAATGTTTATTTAAATTCCTAAACTAAATTTAGTTAATAAAATATAAAGTAAGTAATAAAAGAGTGATTCCAAGCATAGGTTATTTTATATGTGTCAGGTATAAGGGGGGGGGGGCGGATCCTCCCCTAAATCGTCCAAGTTTTCTTTTATTTCAATATAAAAATCCAAAAAGGATTAAAATACACTCTGAAATGAACCATTTTGGACTAGAAATTGATAATAATACCCTGGAAACACTTCAAACAAAATAAATTTTAGGAGCGCAAGTCAAAAGGTAACGCCCCAAAGTTACGCATCCTCTAACACACAAACCTTGATCCGCCACTGAGGTACAGCATAATAATTATATAAGCATTGTATCAGTAACATACTCATGCTGTCAAGCTATATGAACTGAGTTGTTTGAAAATAAAACTTGACATACTTTTGACAGTAACAAAGGCTATTAATAACACAATCACAGTGTTTAGTTAGGTCTAAACATTAATATGTTTGTTTCCACTAAGTCGACTGACCCTAATTTTCCTTCGTGACCCTACATTTTTTACCGTAGTGTGGATTGTTTTCGTAGTATTATAATGGCTCTTCATTTGTGAGAGAACAAATTAAAATTTGATCATTTTATATATTTTTTTCTTAAATAGCGATATACCCTGATATACAGAAATCATGGTTCTCAAAAAAAATTAATGGTTATTACGCCTACCTACCGACCCTATTTTTTGGAGATGTCAGCGGAATCAAAGAACTGTATTTTTATCATTATGGAGTTGTAATAACAAAGGGCACTAATGCAAAACAACCGATTTAGATTCGGATCACGCTCGTCTCCCTGGAATGTTCTTGATAAGGGAAGTAGTCACAGTGTTTCTATATCTTGTATCACACGAGTTGCTGCGCTTCAGTACGATCGATGTTGGAATAAAGATATGTGTTTGTATTTATAACCCTTGAAATATTAGAATAACACTTTAAATGATTGCTACGTGTAATGGACAAAGAATAATTAAAGGCATGTAACCTTCGCTATGTATACGCAAATCTTTCAATCTCATCGCCGTTTGTTAAATCACGAGTAAAGCGACCTTGTCTAAACTTTTTAGTTATTATTTTATGATTACTTATTTATGTGTTTTTATTTGTTCGTTCGTTGGTCCGTTCGCTCGCTCTTTTCGGCCACTGTTTGTAAAGTTTTTTGCCAATTCAAGGGAAATAGCTCTTTCGTGACTGAAGTCAAAATGACTCGAACCTGATTGATATATTCTGCTAATACACGTTCTGACCAAGTTCAATGATGATTGGACAAACAATTTAAAATTGATTTGGCAAGACCTAGGTAATTTTTATAATGAAAGTGCGACAACTCTTGAGTGACTCAAGCGATATGGCTGGTTCATTTACTTATCTAAGCTATAATTTGATACACAATACAAATTCTGGCCAAACTCAGACAAAGACCGATTTAAAGTAATTTCTACAATTAAAGGGCAATTCTCGAACGAATCAAACAATATAGCTTGTTATGGAACTTGTCCGAGATAGTATGCTCGCATACATTCTGACCAAATTTGGAGATGAGTGAAAGAAGTAAAGTAATTGATCGGTAAACAAGCTGAACGTCGATCCAACCCACCCCACCCCGCCCGCCCGCCGGTCAATTTTAGGTTATATAGTAACTACGCCCCGTACAATGAACAGGCATTTTAAATGGTTTATTGTGATAAAAAAAAATATTATTCCTATTTGAAATTAATGTTTTAATGTTAGTGTGGGTCAATGACAATTGATGAGTTTTCATATCTCCTGTCCATTAATCTTACGTAGACTTACGAATGCACCAACAAACACCAAACATCTTTTTACAAGGACCCAAAGCTAAGAAACAACAGACACTAAACGAGAGAGACATAACTTACAAAAAAAAACATGACAGACCTCACAAGATTCGCCTGGATTAAATTAGATTTTGGATTATCCGACCACGCACTTGAACCAACATCTACTTTAACTTTAACAAAAGTAAACACATACGCCCAATCAGAGCCAGCATCTACTGGAGACAATGGAGAATAAAAAGCATCTAAAATAAACAGATAATCTGACGTAAGCACTCAAGGACCAGATAGAGACATCACATGGCAACGAATGATTATAGCATGAAGAAACACTGCCAAGTCCTCGAATGTACGATATCCGGATGAGGACTCACGTGACTTTAACGGGGTTCTCACATGGGTCACCACGGCTAAAAACAGATGTAACATACAAGTAAATGACGTTAATTTCTAAATAAGTTTTTGACAGAAAAGATATGAAAATATTTTTTAGCCTATAAAACACTATGCTATTTTCTGCTTTTACACGTGTGAATTATTTAAGATTTGCTTGTATTTTAACGATGCAATCCTTTGCCAAAAATTCAACTTGACGGAATTTTGTAATACTATGCAACGCTGTGTGCGCCGTGATACTTTGATTTGTATGCATTTTTTTTTAGTAATAAGTAATATTTAAGAAGTCAGATATGCGTTAAAATGAAAATTTTGTTCATTTCTTCGATAAAATGAATTGTCTGTAAATCGTCTTTTAATTCTTGCAATGAGTATCGAATTTGCCAGAAATGCTATTGTTAACGTGTATTATATATATGATCTTGTTAACGTGAATTCTTGTCAGCTAAATAAGGCAAACAGTATTAAATCGGTAGGCCTTAAAAATTATCAAAACGTGCTTACTTTATTCTGGACCCTGGATACAGTCATGCATGGACAATTATCCGACAAAGTTCGCCGAAGTAAAACTTTGTGTTCATAAAGTGCCATAATGACTGACCCACTGTACAAACGAATAGATCAAACACAATAAATAGTCGGGAAAATGCAGTGGATTATTCTTCCAAATGTCCTGGCTGAATATTAAACATAAATTATTCCAAAAATATAAGTCTCGTCCAATGTTAATCGTCTCTGGCCTTTGTGCCTCTAGACAAGAACATTGTCAGTGTATTATTGGCAAACGTAAACTTCATGTACAATTATTATTCCGGTTGTTTAAAGGGGGACACTATATAGGTCGATGGATTTTTTTATGTTTAATTCATATGACTTTAATGATCCAAACAAACTCCGTTTGCTCAAAACAACCTACACTCATGATGGAATGAATCTATCTTACACGAGCAGTCATGGAAGGTACTTTTAAACTCGAGTGAAAGAAAGTGCTTCTGTGTACTGGTGGGGGCATATATGTTTGGGTTGCAAAATAGCTATTAGTGCATTGATTGTGATTAACCTGATATGAACTATCCAACACAACGTTTTAAATGACCTCGTATGGTCTTATAATTGATAATGCATCCAATATTTTCACTGCACGATATATCAACATGGCGCCGAAGATAACATAAATCGTGTCTCCTTGGAATAAATCAGGGAAGGACAAATATTAGATTTCGTGAGAGTACAACTCTTAATATTTCAAGAGCAACTTCAGGACCGACCTTGATTTGTTATTAGATGGCTAGTTTATATTAATTCTTGCAATAATTCATAAGCCGACAGGCTGAAGACGGTCTAATTGCAAGAATGACGCAAGCGAGAATAATAAATCATATTTAACTAAACAGAAAGTAAAGTTGCAGTGCGATGTGGTTTGGTATTCGGAGCACCTCGGTCATTTTCTACCATAATCCAAGTAATAACAAATACACCCGATTTAAGGGTCCAAGGCAATGGTCGAAATGAAAATGAACTAGAGACACAAACTGATAAACACCTTATACACAAACAGGCCTCACACATGATGGATTTACCGCCTTGAAACGAACAGTGCATAACCTGTTTGTGCATAATTGATACTTCTTAAGAATTGTATGTTCAAAAATGAACGAAAATGTTTTATATGTTTTCGCTTTGAACATTGTGTTATTCAATAATGATAAAACATTTTCTGTGCAAGGTACATCCATAGGTTCGAAAAAACAACACATTACTTACGACGACAGCCCTTGTTTTCTTCATCTGGAGTTACTTCAAGATGTGCTGAAGCATTAATGTATCTTCATTAGACAAAGTGCGTTCATGGTGTTCTGTAGTCTCCATTATTCTAATTTAGCATTAATGCAATTTGTATTGACCGTTACTTGTAATGTATTAAGCAATATCTTTGACATCCAGGGAGCTAATGATGTTATCAAGATAATGAAATAACTAAATAAGCAGTCAAATTTCTGTCTGAATAAGAGTGCACAAGTACCAATGAAATAATCATGTCCCTCTTTGCAGTGCGTGTATTCCACGTGATAAATTGCGTCATAAATGCTACGTAGGAAGGCAATATATTTCTTTGAATGAAGATTTTAATCAAAGATAACTTTACTATTTCTTTACCATTTCCAATGAAACAAAGCACAGTCTACGCCGGTGGTTTGGTTTCCTGACATGGTATTCGATTTATATCGAAGCTACTTCCAACAAGAACATAGAATCGACATGTGATTAAGCTTTTACAGAATATGATCCTAATCCCTTTTATTTCAAATGACTAGCTGGGTGATTTAACAAGCAGTTATTGAATAGACTTCATCAGATATTCAGGAATGTCCACAGTGTCAGAGCTGATCAAGTCTTACTGGGATGTTACAGGATGCCGATGCCAATGCGATTATGTTCAGAACAGAACAGAACATGTATTAATCAGAAGGCCTTAGACCAAAGTGACCGACTATATTTTGGGCAAATTACACCAACTTGTTAATGACCGTAGTACTTCTTTTAGAACTAATTTTTCTTTTATTAACACATGCTTGTTTATCAAAGCATCGTTATACCATATCAGGTCATTGACTACATCCCATCTTTGAAGGGTTTGCAGCTTATAGTCTGTGACTTAAAAACAACTTGCTGAGCATGCTCCTACATCTTATTCCTAGTGGTTACATTATACTTATTTTATTATTCTATTAATTTTATTTTATTTCTTTTAAAGGCTTTTTACAAATTTTGTTTAATGTGTTCTTCACAAGTTAGCCTTACATCCCATATATGTTTGTTTTTTATATTGAGTAATGAAATCCTTTAATTTTTTAATTTTGAGTAATAAATTCATGCGTTCACATTTGGACTCACGGCCGTGAACGATAACTAGATTATATATAAAATGAGTATTGTTCTGCCAAAAGTATAATGTTTGCCATTTGTTTTGTAAAAGTATGTTATAAAAGATACGCAATTTAAGTGGGAGAGCATGTTAAGTTTCCAATCAGTGCTGTCGAGACCCCCACGTTAGGCACGTAATATCATGGGCTCAGAGATGTATGAGGTTGATCCGGGGATCGAAACCGTTGTTCCTGCTTGCAAGTCAGGTGCTCTACCAACTGAGCTAACCGGACCGAAAAATAACATACTATATTTATACATGACTTCAGCGAGACAGTACCGTGACATTACATTAAGAAAAAACAACAACATATAATTGTTTTGAACCTTGAGTATCGTTATCGCGGTTCATTTCGAGCGTATTGATAGGACATATAAGCAGATTTGGTATCTAATATAGGTTTTATTCGGATCCACGAATGGTATAGCCAATCGGATTTCGTGCTATAAATAACTGGCCTTTATAGTTAATAAAGCCAATGATGTATGACCATTACATTGACTTAAGTCGCATATTGGATACCATCTCAGACGCGGGGTAAAACTCCACCTTTGGCTTCAATGAAAATTGTGTTAAGGTCAAACTAGCGGATGTGACGGGGTCAAGCCATAATGCAGACATGAAACGGTTTAGACAGACCTTTATAAACTCAACAAAAACAGGCACAGACGCGTTGGAGATAAATCATCTACTCAACAATAAACATACATGTAGGCCCGTCGAATTGGAGAAAAAAGTATTACTTCTTACATCAAAACACAAATATCTAGAAATTCCATTACTCAAATGCACCTGGAGGTTTCCTTCGGGATATGCGACAGAAATGTGAAGGACGTGTTGTGTCGCTTTTTTTGAACTTAGACATTTAATGACATTCTCAATGTTAAAGCTGCACTCTCATAGATATATCATTTTGACAACTTTTTTATTTTTTGTCTTGGAAAAAACACTTTTTTGCGTTAATATCTGCAAACCAATGAAACAAGATTATTGACAAAAATCAGATCATATATTTTCATATTTCCGTTCGAAAGTTAATGTTTTATGGGTTAAACCGTTACTAACGGTTTAAGATAAATGCATAAATAATCATTTTTTGAACTTGAATATCAAAATCTGCGATCTAATTTTTGTCAGTAGTCTTATATAACTGGTTTCCATGGATTTACGCAATAATTGGCTCGTTCCAAAACAAAAAATAAAAAAAAAAGTTTTCAAAACGTTCAATATGTGAGAGTGCAGCTTTAAGAGTAGAATAACTCGAGAGGAATTTGTCTTAGATAAACCACAATAGTAGTATTAAACAATATACTGACACTTGCCTGCTTTCAATTTGTTATTACCACAGTCTTTTTTTATCTACTCAAAGTTCGTATATCAGTTAAATGTTAAATTGACCAAAACATTGTTCAAAGTAAAGCAAGATAAATCAAGAAAATAAAATTCAAAATATGCCAACGGTCAATGAAGATATTTGTTTGATTACATTTTTTGCATGAGCGAATTTGATAAATGTTTCCTTGCCTAGTAACAATAAAAGGCTGGCCCAGGATTCAGGTTTTGGCCGGAGGGTTGTTGGGTTCCCCCTCCCGGATTTTTGTTTCTCTCCTTAACTTTAGGATAATATTGTACGGGGGTGGGGGTACATCCCGTCTCCCCTGGATCCGCTTACATTTTTGAATGGAATTGAAATGAAAAACATGCACCCTGCGCTCATGTCAATATGCAATGGTGTGTTTTTTACATGTATATAGTCTCGACAACATTATAAAGATTTCCTCTGTGCAGAATATTTAGTGCCGTAATGCCTGAAGAGTTGCCGTATTTAGTAAATTGACGTCATTTTTGAAATATAACGTATTAATGACAAAGAAGTTAAAATTGAAATCATCATTAGTAAAACAAAGTTAAATTATCCGGAATAATCATGTGAAATTCCAAAACACTGACTCCCTCGGCATCATCAAATACTTTCATGGTAAGACAAGAGAGCCACAGAGCGGACACCAAACGCTTGTCTGTATTTTGTCGAAAAAGGGGCAAAACCAGATTTGTTTTAAGTCAGAGTTATGTGCCATGCTTAACATGTGTATATCGTCTCCGGCAGCATGTGTACCAATTTTCTTTTTGTTTCTCGTGAACGGATTTTGAGTTGTCAAAGTTAAATGTTTGATGTTTGTTTTTCGCGAAAGGGGCATAACTGGATGATTATTCAAATCAGAGTTTTAAGTTCATGACTCTTGCTTCACCTATGCTTACTGTCACTAGCAACACGTATACCCAGTTTCTTTTGAATATCATGAGCTGTGTTTGTTTTATGACAAAGATTTTTGCGCAACGCCGACAACGACAATGTAACCAAGGCTATCACAATATTTGGTAATTTCAAAAACACCTTAGACGAGATTAAAATGGCATTTTAGTCTCATTAGAATTAACAATTGTATTACTAGCACCGTAGTAGCAGTATTGCACTTTCAAGAATAACTTTAAATATATATTTATAGGTTCCCGATTAAAAAATGCCAATAAATTCAAATAATTAAAGGGTCTAGACCGATTAGAATTATTTGTTAACTGAAATTTGTTTGCAATTTGGACGAAGTACGAGACGATTTTCTTTACAACTTCCATACAACACTTAACGTCAGCTGTAATAAAATATAAAAACACTTTCTTGAAACAAGAGCCTCCGGAAAAACACATTGTTTAGAATATAATTTATAGTAAAAAAGACGTCTGAAAATAGCATTAAGTGCAATAAATATTGCATATGCAGGGCAAATCCTTTCAATATCGTGAATTTACATTTTGTATCAGCAATATATTAATGTTTCTCAGGAAATGCTTGTATTGCCGTATCAATGTCTGTGAACGATCCGAAATTTGCAACGGTTCCTTCAGGTTCAATCCAGTAACAAGCAGAAGCCGCATTTAATTTGCATCTTGGATTCATTTTAACCTTAAAGGGGCTGTACTCCGTATGATAAAATAGCGAAAAAAAAAAGAAAATTGTCGAAAACTGACATAAACTTGGCATCGATGTGTACAATGCATTGAAGCTAACTAACTGAAGTACCACATAGTTTACAATTTATTTAAGTTTATCAGTTATTTCGTATTTTTTTTATTAAAAAAGATTACTGGGTGTGTCTACCAGGTAGAATTCATTCCTTATGCGTGATAGGCTAGTCGGTGTTATCACGTGATATTACCGAGGTAGGTGTATAGCTTAATTATGTCACCAAATAAGAGTAAGCCGTCGTTGCTCAGTAGATACGACGCTTGACTACAATTTTGGCGACATGGGTTCGAACCCGGTCTCCGACACTATTTTTATTTTTTTACATTTTGGTACTTTTTTTACAATTATGATATCAAAGCGTAACACATCCTATTAGATAATTGTCCTGAAATTCGTTACAGAAAAAACAAAACGTTTTTGGTGCCAATCTGGTGTAGAGTCCCTTTAAGAGCCTAATCTGGTGTTTTAATTGGCCAATTTATATTATAGTCCAATCAAAAAAGACAGATTTATCTTTGATCTTTAAAGTATTTCTAAGAAGATTGTGGAATAGGGACCAAAGCTATGAAATATTATCATTACGGCTTATCTCAGCTAATGTTAAGCATAAAATGAGTAAATTTTGCAGTACGTAAACGGTAGATAACTTGACATTTCAAGTTTAATGTGACAATATTTTAAGCCTTAGGCCTCAGTTTGTGTATACCACGTGGTTAATTACGTCAAAAATGCTACGTCAGAAGGCAACATTTTGCTTCGAATGAAGACTCTAAACAAAGATAACTTTCGTTTATTTCGCTATTTTCAATGAAACAAAGGGCAGTCTATGCCGCTTAAGGAGCCTCGCTTTTGTTTTATTATCGGAGTTGATATGGTGATAAGTTTCATCAAACACTTCGACAGACCTCTTTCCAAAATGTTATTTTGACAATCCTCCATCAAGCAGCGGTTTGTGAAAAGGTTTGTGAAGTATTTGAAGAAACTAAACTCTCAACTAAACTGTGGCAAACAACCGAAGGTGGAGCTCTATAAGCGTCCTAGACTGCCCTACGTTTCATTTAAAACGGTGAAGAATTACTAAAGTTATCTTTGTTTGAAATCTTCATTTGAAGCAAAATATTGGCTTCCGACAAAGCATTTATGACCCATTGATCACGTGGTATGCAAACACTATTATCAATAAACAGAACAGCCCCGTGTCACTACAGATCGCAAGGCTTAAAGCTGCAATCTCAAAGATTTACCGTTTTCACAACCTTTTTTTATATGATTTGTATCGGAATGAGCAAAATTTGCATAAATATCTGCAAACCAGTGATAAAAGCCTGCTGACAAAAGATCAGATCGCAGATTATCAGATTTCCGTTCCAAAATTAATGTTTCATGGCTTGCTTAAACCGTTACTAACGGTTTAAGAAAAGTGTATAAAACATCAATTTTGTGTTTTGTCAGCAGTCTTATATGACTGGTTTACATGAACTTTCGCACGAATGGGCTCGTTCCAAGACAAAACATAAAAACGTTGTCAAAATGGTAAATCTGTGAGAGTACAGCTTTTAGATGGTAATTTCGTTTTAAGCGTAAGCTGCGTTTCAATAAAAATATCGTAACGTCTTAAGCACAATACACTATATCCGTGATTTAAAGCTGCTCTCTCACAGATTTATCGTTTTAACAACTTTTTTTTTGTCTTGGATTGGGCAAATTTTTGGGTAAATATCTGCAAACCACGTTCAATCTGTGAGAGTGCATCTTTAAAGTAACTCGGTATAATCATAAAATTCATAAAAATGATAGGTTTAATATATTTTGTAACATAACTAGATTCTACTGCTTGATCTTAAGTCTCTTGTGTAATCATGGCGACGCAGATATTAAAATTGTCCTCTGTTGTACGAATCGGCACCGAATTAGGTGAGAAAATCATTACTTTGTGAACATAGCGCTCTTTTTCGAGACACAAATTATGGGATGCAGTTCAAATATTTATACACTTTAACAACTGACAGATGTGCAGTTCAAATATTTATGCACTTGAACACACGACAGATGTGCACATTTGAATAACGCAAATCATTCCTTACATAAATGGCTCTTCTCATTTCTGATGCTGTGTGTCTTAGTTCCTTAAACAGCAAAAGAAATCAACACAATATGTCGAAACTTTAAAAATGAAAACTATCAAAATCATATAGGCATTTATGGTATTCACTTCAGATCTAGCCTAATAGACGAACACAATGGGACGAGTGTTTTTATATGTACACCCAACAGTCTATTTTTAATAAGATAAAAAAACGTTCTTTGTTTCAACTTACACTTCAAAAAAGGAATAGCGTATGAACGCAGGTAAACTTCGTCTATTTTTTTATGACAAACAGGATTCTGTACCAGACGGACCTAATTTAGGGTATATCACTATCATTGTAGATAACATTAAATATAATATGATTAAATATTAATGCTCATTTTTTAGGAAATTACGAAAAAAGTCACACTACCGAAACAAAAGTGTAGGGTCAAGAGGGTAAGTGAAAACAACTTGTTTTAACCTGTACTAACACTTAATTTCCAAAGATATAGTTACAAGATCGAAGCGTCATTCTATTTATAGATTGAAAAATTGTAAAGACAAATCAAGACCATGCCGCTTTATTAATCAAAGCTCGGGTTCAATGCTCCGGCAGCGGAAACGTTTTAATTACCAATAACAATTTTAAAACATGTTTAATCTTCCATGATCTGAACATATTTGGGAATTTCCACCGCTTCACTCAGGTTTTATTAGATTTCTTTACCAATTAAGCATTCCGAAAAGAAACATTGGTATTTTTGTTCCAGTTTACTGTTTCAAAGTAATATTTAACCAATCCATAGCATATATGATGGTTATTCACAAAGAAAGGAAAGCATTCCATTTGGAACCTGCTGGTTTCTTAACATGACGTCTAGACATCAAACGCCATCCGCTAGTTTGGGTGACATTGTAAAATGTCACGTTGTTACATTATATTAAAAAAAATGCAAAACAGTTTAACTGTTTATTGTACAGAAGACATTAGTGGCAGGCAATGTTTTTTTTTAATAAAATTTGCTAAGAAGATCATTAAACACTGTTGATTTGAAAAATATACGAGGATATTGTGATTGTTTACTGACAGAAAACAAGAGTTACACGCACTGCTTTTGAATAAAGTTTGCTGGGAAGATAATTAAACACTATTGATCCAAGGATGCTGTATCTGATTATTATACAGAAAAACGATTGCAGAAACCTAGATTGACAATCAATGCTTTTGAATGTATTATGGTGAACATATTTTGAACACTATTTATTTAGTAAGATGCAGAAGATTCTGCGTCATTTGTTTACTTTTTTGTTGTTTATGGACCTTATGAATTATGAATTACCTGAAATTAGTAGTTGCACACCTTTCGGCGCGTTTAATTTATTTTGAACACTTACTAAGCAATGAACTATAGGAATTTGCAACGTAAGCAAACTGTCATATGATGCGAATGTTTCTTCTGCCTTAAAGATGCATTCTTACTCCCAAATGAGATATACCACAATAATTACAATTGTTTAATTAGCCGAAAAGGATGAATACATATCGAAAACAATGAATCTTATGATGGATACCGTGCCTTATTTGAATGAAAGGTGCAGAAGACACAGCATTTCTACTTTATAAGACGATAGTGGATCACAGTAAATCTTTTAGGACCCACCAGTCATTTAAAAATTATGCATTTTCAGCTATTAGATACACGGTTACAATCTTGTTGTCAGTAATTAATGTGCCACATAAATGTTTGTTTATTAAACATGTGTATGCCAATTTTATTGATTTTAAATACGAGTGCTTTGTATCTAACTGGCGCGTTAGATGTGACGGGGTCAATCCATAATGCAGACATGAAACGGTTCGGACAGATATTTATAAACTCAACAAAAACAGCCCCAGACGCCTGGAGATAGATCATCTACACAACAATAAACATTCATGTAGGACCCTTGATTTTGAGAAAAAAAGATTACTCTTTGCATCAAAACACCAATATCTAGAAATTAACTACTCAAATGCACCTGGAGTTTTCCTTCAGGATATGAGACATAAATACGAAGACCATTTTGTGTCGCTCTTTTTAAACTTAGACATTTAATGGCATTCTCAACGTTAAGAACAGAAAAAAAGAATCGAGAGGAATTTGTTATTTTCTGCCATTCGTACTTTCTACGTTTATGTCTTAGATTTAACAAAATAGTAGTTAATTTTTTTTAATATGTGTCTACTTTTCATTTCTTATCGCCACAATAAATCCTTTAATTCTTATGCTTAAATTTCGTATATTTGTAAAATGAAAATGTTAAATTGACAAAAATACTGTTTAAACCAAATCAATTAAATAAAATCACACAATCTAATATGTCATGTAATAAAGATATTTGATGGATTTCAATAAATGTTGCACTTAAAGCGAATTTGAAACCTTTGTTTGCTTTTCTAGTACCAATTATGACTTGCATGGGAGCTAAAGAAAAAAGCAGCCTGCTTTCATGCCAATAGCTTGGTGTGTTATTTTACCTACTAACTTTGTCTCGACATCATTATAATTTAATTGATTTGTCTACTCAATTAGGAAAATATGCACATTGTTTGTCGTCTGACGAAGAAGTTATAATTGCTATCATCATTAGTTAAACAAAGATATGAAATTATCCAAAATAGAAATATGAAATTCCAAGACAGTGCCTCCCTCACAAGCATCAAAACCGTTCATGGCAAGACAAAAGAGCAACAGAGAGGACACCAAATGCTTTTCTGTTTTTTTTTGTCGAAAAAGGGGGATAACTAAACATTATTAATTCAGAGTTATGGGTCATGTTTCTCATGTATATTTCTCGTCTCGGGCAGCATGTGTACCGCGAGTCTTGAACGGATATTGAGTAATTATCAAAGTTGAGTGTTTGCCTTCTTGTTCGCGAAAGAGACAAAACTGGAAAATATTAAAATCAGAGTTATGAACCTTGCTTCATCAGATCTGACTGTACCTGGCAACATTTTCATGAAGTTTCTTTTGAATATCATGAGCGGTGTTTGTGTTATGACAAATATTTTTGCACAACGCCGACAACAACAACGAAACCAAGGATGTCACAAAGTAACAATTGCATTTCTAGCACCGGCGCAAGCAGTATTGCATTTTCAAGAATAACTATATGTTAATAGGTACCCGATTAAAAAATGCCAATAAATTTAAAGAATTAAAGGGTCTAGACCGATTAAATGATTTGTTATCTGCAATTTGTTTGCAATTTGGACGAATTACGAGACGATTTTCTTCACAGCAACCATTCGACACTTAACGTCAGGTGTAATAAAATATAAAAACACTTTCTGGAAACGGGAGCCGTCGGTAAAAAAACACACACTGTTTTAATATAATTAATAGTAAAAAAGACGTCTGAAATGAACTGCAATAAATATTGCACATGCAGGGCAAATGCTTTTAATATACTGAATTTAAATTTTGTGTCTGCAATATATTAATGTTTGTCAGAAAATGCTTGAAATGCCATACCAAGGGATGTGAGGATCCGAAATTTGCAACGGTTCAATTTGCAACGGTTCCTTCAGGTTTAATCCAGTGACTAGCAGAAGCCGCATTCAATTTGAATCTTGTATTCATCTTAACCTCAAGGACCTAATCTAATGTTTTCACTGGCCAATTTATATTATAGTCCAATTAAAACAGCCAGATTTCACTTTAATCTTTAAGGTTATTCTAAGATGGTTATTGAACAGGGACCAAAGCTATGAAATATAATCATTACGGCGTATCTTAGCTAGATGTCTAGATTAAATTTTGCAGTACGTAAACGGTAGATAAATTGACATTTTCAGTTTTGTGTGACAATTTTTTAAGCTTAGGCCTCAGTTTGTGTATACCACGTGGTTAATTACGTCAAAAATGCTACGTCAGAAGGCAACGTTTTGGTTCGGATGAAAACTCTAAACAAAGATAACTTTTCTTTTATTTCGCCATTTTTAATGAAACACAGGGCAGCCTATGCCTCTTAAGGAGCCCCGCTTTTGATTTATTCTCGGAGTTTGATAATGTGATAGGTTTCCTCAAACACGTCGACAGAGCTCTTTCCCAAATGGTATTTTGACAATTCTCCGTCAGGTAGCGGTTTTGTGAAAAGGTTTGTCGAAGTATTTGAAGAAACTAAACTCTCATTTAAACTGTGGCAAGCAACCGACGGCGGGTCTCTATAAGCGTCCTAGACTGCGCTACGTTTTTTATCAAATGGTGAAGATTCATTTAAGTTATCTTTGTTTAAAATCTTCATTTGAAGCAAAATATTGGGTCCCGACGAGGCTTTTAAGACCATAATTACCACGTTGAATACAATCACTAATTTTGTATCAGCAAAAGGTGAATGTAAAATGCTTCTATAGCCGTAAAAATGTTTGTGAACGATTCGAAATATGCAGCGGTTCAAATGAACATCGGTTCCTCCAGCTAGAATCAAGTGAGAGCCAGCCTTGGCCCAAATTCATTAAAGATCTAAAGGCTTAAAGCTGTACTCTCACAGATTTACCGTTTTACAACTTTATTTTATTTTTTTTCTTGGAATGAGCAACTTTTTGCATAAATACCTGCAAACCAGTGATAAAAGACTGCTGACAAGAGATCAGATCGCACATTATCGTATTTTTGTTCCAAAATTAATGTTTCATGGCTTAAACCTTACTAACGGTTTAAGAAAAAAATGCATAAAATATCGATTTTTGATTTGAAATATAAAATCTGCAATCTAGTGTTTTGTCAGCAGTCTTACATGATTAGTTTACATGAAATTTCGCATAAATTGGCTCGATCCAAGACAAAAAATAAAAAAGTTATAAAAACATATGGTAAATCTGTGAGAGTGCAGCTTTAAGATGGTAACATTCTAGGAGTAACTCCGTTTTGGGCGTCAAGTGCGTTTCAATAAAAATATCCTAAGAACTTTAGCACAATATACACTATCTGTTATTCAAGGTACCCGGCATAATAATAAAACAATATAAAAAACGATATGTTTAATATATTTTGTAACATAATTAGATACTTCTGCTTGATCTTAAGTCTCTTATATAACCACGGCGATACATATATTGAATTGTCAAAATGGTAAATCTGTGAGAGTACAGCTTTTAGATGGTAACTCCGTTTTTAGCGTAAGCTGCGTTTCAATAAAAATATCGTAACGTCTTAAGCACAATACACTATATCCGTGATTTAAAGCTGCTCTCTCACAGATGTACCGTTTTGACAACTTTTTATTTTTTTGTCTTGGAATGGGCAAATTTTGGGGTAAATATCTGCAAACCACGTTTAATCTGTGAGAGTGCATCTTTAAAGTAACTCGGTATAATCATAAAATTTATAAAAATGATAGGTTTAATATATTTTGTAACATAACTAGATTCTACTGCTTGATCTTAAGTCTCTTGTGTAATCATGGCGACGCAGATATTAAATTTGTCCTCTGTTGTACGAATCGGCACCGAATTAGGTGAGAAAATCATTACTTTGTGAACACAAACATAATTAGATGATTCTGCTTGATCTTAAGTCTCAAAGTTTGCTAAGCACCAAAACTATACACATGCATACCTTATACTACATTTGAAATACAGTTTTGAAAAGTATTTATACTTTTAGATAGATGATTTATTTAATGATGTCGACAGTTTTTAAAGGATTTTTTTTTGTTCTATGTGACTTTTTAGAAGTTTAGTAGGGTGACCCTTGAAAAGAAAAAAAATTGATTGAATGTGAAATTTTGTAAATTTGCTAAAAAAGAAATATTGTAAGCTGGTATAGGATTAATATCGGGTATGTGACCCGTTGCTGTTAATAACAGCTTCACATCGCCTCCTCATGCTCCCTATAAGGTTCCTGATGGTTCTTTGTGGAATATTGTTCCATTCTTGGACCAACATAACACCAAGCTCCTGGAGACTTCTTGGTTGGACCTGACGTGCTGAAAGTCTAACCTGTAGCTCATTCCACATGTGTTCGATGGGATTGAGGTCAGGGGATCGTGCTGGCCAGTCCATACGTGTTATACCCTCTATGTACAGATACCTCTGTACAATATGGGCAGTATGGGGGCGGGCATTATCGTCCATTAAAATGAACTGATCACCCACTGCACCAGCATACAATCTCACCTGGGTATCCAGGATCTCATCTCGATACCGCTGGGCAGTCAGTGTACCTTGGTTAAGGACCACGAGATCCGTGCGCCCATCCCAGCTGATCCCGCCCCAGACCATAATGGAGCCGCCGCCATAGCGATCATGTTCAGCAATGTTTGCCGCATGGAATCTCTCGCCTGGTCTCCGCCACACCCTTGCACGCCGATCGGTGTAATCAAGGCAATACCTGGACTCATCTGTGAAGAGTACATGTCGCCAATCCATTCGACGCCTACCAACATGATCCAAGGCCTAATCATATCGTGTCTGGCAGTGGTTCCGAGAAAGCGGAATGCGTATACCCGCTCTTCGTGACCTAAGACCACGTTCGTGCAACCTAGATCGAATGGTTTGAGTAGAAACTCTGACCCCTGATGCATTCTGGAGGTCGGCGCGAAGCTGTGTCGCTGTCGCGAAACGACTTCTGCGAGCCTGAATAACCACAAAACGGTCTTCAGCTGCAGTTGTTGCCCTTTCTCTGCCACCAGCATGTCTCCTAAGTGGTGTACCATACTGAAGAAACCTCGCCCAGGCCCTGGTGACAACTGTATGGTGCACACCAAGGGCCTCCCCTACCTGGCGATGGGTAGCCCCTTGTTCCACCATCCCAACTGCCCGCCACATTTCTCCATTTGACAAATGTCTTCTAACATTTCCGTTTTCCATAATTAACTCATACAACTTCAGATTTTTAAGTTGAAGTGAAGATTAAATACCCTACACATTTCGAGTACATGTTTTCAATGCACCTAAAAAACGTGAAAACCGAGGGGTACATCATTTCCATGCCATGCACGAATGATTTACCCGTTATTGACGCTTATGTGTACACTGGTAATCATGTCAATACATCACCAAACCGTATCCAATAAGCATATCGCAAATATATTAAATGCATACTTCATAGTGGTGTGGGCATTTTTTGGTGCTTAGCAAATTTTGAGTAGTATATATTGAATTGTCCTCCGTTGTACAAGTCGGCACAGGTTTAGGTGGGAAAATCATTATTATGTGAACACATCGCTCTTTTTCGAGACACAATATATGGGATGCAGTTCAAATATTTATACACTTCAACACATGACAGATGTGCAGTTCAAATATTTATGCACTTGAACACATGCCAGATGTGCACATTTGAAAAACGCAAATTATTCCTTACATAAATGGCTCCTGTCACATCTGATGCTGTGTTTGTTAGTTCCTTAGACAACAAATGAAATCAACACAATCTTTCAAAACAAGAAATGAAAAATATCAATACTCAAATACGCATTTATTTTATGCACTTCAGAACTAACCTAATAAACTAACATAATGCATATAGACTCAACTGTCTTTATTGAATAAAGTCAAACATGTTCTTGGTTTCCATTTACATGTCCAAAAAGAATGAGGTAGGTATGTTTAACTTTTTTCTATTTTATTGTGAGAACCGGGATTCTATACCAGATCGACCTATATCAGGGAATATCACTATTGTAGACAATTTGATACATAGAATTGCCAAATAGGCAATTTCGATTTTTTTTTCACAGTACGGCAAACAAAGTGTAGGGTCGGGAGAAAAAATATTGGGTCGGTTGGATAAGTTGGAACACTTTTTTTTACACGTAATGACATTTTCTTTCCACTTATTAATTTACTAGGTCTAGGCATCCTATTTCCGATAGTTTGAACAATTGTAAAAACAAAACAAGACCATGCCGCGTTTTAAATTAAAGCTCGGGTTCAATGCTCGGACGGCGGAAACGTTTTAATTACCAAAAACTAGTTTAAAACATGTTTAATCTTCCATGATCTGAACATAATTGGGAATTTCCAGACCTTCTCTTAGGGTTTATTAAATTTCTATACAAATTAAGCATTCCGAAAAAAGACATTGGTATTTTTGTTCCAGTTTACGGTTTCAAAGTAATACTTAACCAATGCATAGCATGTATGATGGTTATTCACAAAGAAATGAAAAACATTCAATTATGCTCCTGTCGACTTCTTTACATGACGTCTAGACAACAAACGCCATCCGCTTGTTTGTTTGACATTGTAAAATGTCACGAAATAACATAAAATCAGAAGAAAAATGCAAAATAGTGTATTTGTTTATTGTACAAAAAACATTAGTGGCAGGCAATGTTTTTTTAATGAAATTTGCTTATATAACAAGATTATTAAACACTATTGATTGTAACTGTTTATGGTAAAGAACAAAATAATTACAGGCAATGTTTTTGAATGAAATTTGCTAACAAGATCATTAAACGCTGTTAATTAGATAAAATGCAAGGATGCTGTACCTGCAAATTGTACAGAAAACTAGATTGACAATCAATGCTTTTGAATATATTTTGGTAAAAAGGTTGTTAATCACTATTTAATAAGTAGAATTCAGCGTTGCATGTGGACCTGTAAAGGAATTACCTTCTTCGTTGGACACAGTTAGTCTTATTTCATTTATATTGAACTCTACTTAGCAATAAAAATATAGAAATTTGCAATGAAAGCAAATCGTCACAAAAAGTAGAAATGGTTTTAAAAGTTTTTAAATGATATATACATTTTAAGGAGGTGGTTGATGTTTCATTAACACAAAATGGGGTTAACAGGACATCATCGCAGTCATTTACGTAAGAAAATCCAATTAAAAACTGATTGCCGTAACCACGTTATGTTACAGTATGTATATCTGTTGAATAGATGAATATGTTCATTTCATAAAAAGACATGAAAAGACATTTACTCATAGGTTCTGCAGTATGTTTCATGTTTTTTTATTCTCTTTTTTAAGAACGGGATCCAGAATTACCAGTTTCCAAAAATATTCCAAATGCTTATTGCAGACATAAACATATGTTAATTTATAATGACTGGTAAATAGTTAATCTTTAAAAAGACCAGCTCATGGTTTGTAAAATGTACATCTTATTAGGAAACAAAGAGTGGAAAAACTGTTTTAAAACTAATATATTGACAGGTGAAACTCTTCAAAATGATATTTGCTCAAACATCATCTATAAAGACACACTTGTCACTGTTGTTTAAAAACATCATTGTAACTATGGATCACAAAACATAATCTTCTGACATATTGATTTAGCAAGGCAAACATCACTTCCTTCAAATTAAACTAATGGTATTTCTAAGCTTCATGTAAGTTAGTTGAACTCGTTCATTGGTCGCTTCTTTTCCGACAAAGAAAACACAATGACCTACGTATATTGAATAACGTCACTTCCAACCCACCTTCGTCTGCGATTCGAAGTTTTTAATTGCGTCTGACATAAAACTTGAATATCGTGTCAATTGTTTTTCTTAGGAGGTCTTTAATGACGTTGGTCGGGGCTCCTAATGGATACATTTTATGAACAGAAAGTTCGCAGTGGAACAATTATCAGTCCTCAGATGAAATTCAACTTCGAGGAACAAAACAATTAAAGAATTCTATAGATAATGTTTTACATCCCTAGTATCCATTTTCAAAAGGAAATGGCCATTTTTATGCATGGATATTATAAAAACCCTAAAACAAATTGATAATTTAGGCATTTACGGTGAATTTGACCGAGCTTTAACATCATGCCAAACAAGGCGAAACTTCTTTTCCTTTATTGTATACTTAATGAAAATATGACAAATCAATTCAGTCGAATTGGATACATACAGCTGTTAGAAATATATTTACAGAAGAAAATAAATCATCTTTAAAAGCGATGTTTCAGAGAAATTGCGTCATGTAAACGCTTGTTAACAAAGGCGTTGTGTGGCGTAATGTACAAAAAGTACAAAATTTCGTTTTTAAGTCAATGATTATACGAACAGAAACTCTAAAATATCTTATAAAATAATATAAATCCTGTGTTTCCTGTCGGGATCGATAATTCAGACGCTCGTGTACGCTAGGTAGCTGGTTACTAGGAAAGCTTTCGAATGTGCCAAGCTTCGGTTAGATTTATCCTATCCGGACCGGAATCGCTATATTTATTATTTGCAAAGAAACATGTCGTTTTAATTTCATTTCAAAAATAAATATAAACCTTTTGTCAAACTACAGTAGCCGAACTAGTTATCTTGTTTTAGTAACAGCCTGCGTTGATTGTTATATTTTGGCTCAAACAATAATATATTTCCAGATATAAATAGATAAAATATTTTCAGCTTATTTACATACGCTATGACTGTTTGTAATATGCGATTGGAGTATTGTAATACGCTCAATAAACGCGTCCATGATTGCATTCATTGTTTAAGTATCAGGTACATCCGCCTCTTCTAGATATTATCATTATCTTTTACAATAAATTAATGAAGATGCAGTAAAAACACTCGCTTTGTCAAAGTCGTTTGTGACTTAGCAAAAATTTTGAGATAACGAACATTCGATATTACCACAATACAAAAATCCAAAAACAAACCGACATAACCAGATAGCACCGAGAGAGTAGAGTTTCCGCTGTGTTGCTATAGCCCATAACATTTTCAAAAGGTCTAAATTGCGTTGACTTAATCCTGTCTGAGGAAACGCTGTAATCAAACACTGCTATCGGTATAAGATTCTCGCCGAACAATTCAATAAAACATAATCCAGAATAAATCCCTATTTGTAGAAACACTTTGTCGCATTGGGAAAATCATTTGCATCGTCCATTAATTCTCTCACTCTGGCTGTGTATCTTTTATCCCCCTTGGGAACTGTTTATTGTTATCATCACCATTAATATGGTGTTTATTTGCAAGATTTTCACCAAGGGATAAGAAGACACCCACAGCTTTTGGAAGCCCAGATTTTGAATGTATGTTACGCTTTTTACCAGAATTATATAATGTAACATGGATTTACTCATGTATTGGTTTAATTTAAATGCTCGCATTTAAAATGATTGCTTCGATGAAAATGTTTTTGTTCATTGTTTGTACTTTTGCTTGAAAATGTAAGTACCTGAATTATTGAAATAAATGGTAAATTGGTCTTTTTTACATACTAAATACAACCCAAGACATATCGGGGAAAGGGGCAACTTACTTCCCTCGCAATCGGATAATACCGATTCGGCGAGCATATTACCCTTTACATGTATCGTTAAACATGGTAAAAAAAGCTAAGAACGACAAACAAATTAAATTGGTACAACTGAGAAGGAATGTGCAGGATGAGAATATTATGTTTGATCAAATTTATATGGTTCAGTCAAACAATCCTATATATATATATACGTACTGGTACCTAAATATTTATTAATTGACATAAGAATTTAAAGTGACACTGTCTAGTATTCGAACTCATTACAAACAATTGTATATAAAAATCATTTTTGAGTGATGAACATTTAACTACTTAAAAAATAATGTATATGAAAGAATATGAATTACAAAATACAAGAGTGTAACCGTGTATTTAATAGCCGAAAACGCACACATATTAAATGACTGGTGAGTCCTTAAATATTTATAGTGATCAACTATCGTCTCATGAGGTAGAAAATTAATACTGTGTTTTCTGCACATTCTTTACATTCACATAAGAACTATTGTTTCGATATTCATTCATCCTTTTCAGGAAATTGAAATAATTATATTAATTTTGTAACATCTTATTTGGGAGTACCAGTGCATCTTAAATGAAAAAAGCATCTGTATACTCATTAACTTTCATTAATATATTCATTTATAAATACATGATGGTTTAAAATATTTTTTTCTCAACGATTTCAGAAACCAGGCTTCTGTATACTTAAAAAGCGAAACACAATATCGATAAATCTAGCTGTCTTACAAAGCGTTTTACTATTAAGATTGACGATAGATGCTTGTCAACTATGCATAGAAAAACAATCCCCTTTTTATTAGATAATGGCTGCTTTTAGTACGGTACCGCAAATATTTCTTGCCGACTGAATCAAACCAGACCTATTTTGTAATCTAGCAAAAATGGAAAAGCTCGCTGAAATGTCTTTTTGCATTTTTTTGTGTGGGTAAATGACAATTGAGTACTTTTCTTAAATGTTCTGCGTAGATTGATTTTAACGAATGTACAAACAAATGGTTTTATAAAGTATATTAAGTCAGTTTTTTTCCACCTATAATTTCTTGTTATAAGAGTGTCAGTAGTATAATGTAGCATATACTTGATGCTTGCATTTTTTGTGGGCCATAATTATAATTATAATATATTAATAATAATAATAATCATAGTCATAATCATAATTATAATAATAATTTCATCAATGAGTATAAACTCATCTTAGAAAAATGCTGATCGTCATCGGATCTTAGTTTCAATAAATAAATATGTTTCATGCCAAAGTTATTACAAGTTTTTTTGAAATTATCTATATTTCATGGTACTGTTTCCTACCATTGTGAAAGTGAATGCATTTTAAGAAGAAAGGTACGAACATCTTTTGTGGCGAGCAGATCGGAAAAAGACATAGGTACGTGAAATCAGACGTGCTTTAGGTATCTGCGTCATTCAGTTAACACACAGTAAGCTGTGTCCACGAACTTGTGGATCACAGCTGAAAGTACGTCATTTCGTTGGAATATTTTCGCAAGCTTAACTAAAATCCCATCAACGAGATTATTAGTAAACGCAGTTTGAATCTATCCCTGAGTAAATCGCCCTTATAACATCAATTCGTTGAATATGCAGTAATTTACTTACGGTGTCAAAACGTGTTTTTTACACCCGGACTGGATTCATTTTAAGATGGCCTGAAAATACACAACATTCATTTCATTAGTTCATTGATATGGTCTTGAACACTCAAGGGAAACGTATGGTACAATCAAAGCTCCAAAAAGCTGCTTCCGCCTATGTACGATTGCAGCGAAGGTGATCATAAAACAGAAACTCTCCATAGAGTGAAAATTATTTGTTTTAATAAACGAGCATTGTAACGTAATAACCAATATCAGAATTTAATCCTTACAGAAAATATTTCTTACAAGTGTTAGCAGTTATTGGATAGATAAGGTTCTTCGGTTATTCAGGAAAATCCAGAGTGTCAGATCTCATGTAATGTACAGCTATATTATGGAGGATGATGCTAATGCGATTAGGTTCAGTTTCTCAAGCAAAATCTTTCTGTAAAATGATAATATGCAATGCTTTCACCGTTTTTATTGTAGTCTGTAAATAGAAAACGTCGATTTCTTTCTTAGGATAGAAAAACATGTCTTTTCCAGCTTTTCCTACCAATATTACAATGTACAGTCGAACCCCGTTGGCTCGAACTCGCTTGCTTCGAGCTATTCTTGGTTCAAACTAGATATAAAAGACCGATATGCTGAAGGTAAGTTTTTCAGCTTGGCTCAACTTTTCCAAGGCTCCAGGCTTTTTTACCGGTCCCTGGGAGTTCGAGCCAACTCGTGTCGTCTGTATTTACATATCGGGCCTCCTTATAGATAGTTTTTCGTAAAACACAAAAGGCGCTGGTTTTTGTAGTGTTGTTTAGTCGTAACAAGTACTTTCCTACAAAGGTCTGTAACATTGGATAAAAATATTTAAAACAACAACAGTGCTGTTTCTCTTATTTAACACTTAAGCATCAAATCAAAATCCTGAAGTTCAAACACTCAAATATGAATTTGTCGGAGCTTTTTGCAAATTTCTTAACAAACAACTTAAATTAAATTTACATTTTACTAACCGTTCCAAGGCGGTATCTAACAATTCTTGATAAACATACCTATTTTTTATATAAAGTATATGTATGCGCTGTACTGTTTATGGAGTTTTGTGCTGTTCTTCTATGTTTCTTGTTTGTGATTTTGTGTTTGATGTCTTTGGCGTTTGCCCAGTGCCATTAAACCGGGTTTATGTTAAAACGTTTTGCTACTGAGCTAGTTTCTGTAGCTTTTTGCATAAATATTAAAACAAGTGAGGTCACATGTTCAATTTAATTGCTCAAGAAATGTATGTCATGTTGGCAAACACATATTTTGGAATCGTATACCGTCAGTATGAACAATTTTAGCAAAGTTTTATCTTAAAAATATCTTTACCAATAACATGGCCGTCCTCATCCTTTAAAACATGTCTAGCCTTTTCATCCTCATTGACAGCAGACGTATTTCTCGTCATATCATTCTATTGCTAAATTTTAGCATTAAGAAGATTATTGTAGTAGCCATTGCATTGATTTCAAATATGGTTAAAAATGAGCTGAGCCCTTTTTGTGGATACTTCTCGAAAGGAAGATCTTATTTAAGTCCTAACTTATGTGTTAATTGACAATGAGTTATGACTCTTAAATACCTTGTAAGGTATTCTAGTAGCCATTCTCTTCGACGATTTTGTTTGTTTTTGTTGTAATCGGGTATTACTATTTGTAATCCTTACTTATTACAATTTTGACTGAAAACAGAAATCAATCACATGCATACTACTATAAAGTCATCGCGGATTATGATCCATTATTTACTCTCGACCTCATACCGTTTAATTTCTCCGTCTTCTCAATAAGGAAATAATCAGAGCGCTGTTTTGCTGAGGTGTTGCCATATTGAGTAAATTGATGACTTATAAATGAATGCTTGCCTTTAAGAGGCTACATAAAAAGTATAAAAGTGGTCTGGATTATATCACTTGTAACAAAATCATGAAAATAACCAAAGTAGAGAAAGAAAAAGCAGTTTTGACTCATCGGCTGATATTCATAGAAATAATGTTTTTTTGTAAAACTACTAGTAAATAGTAGTTTCTGTTTATTAGCAGATATTCTTAGAATGCTGTATTTCTGTGTTAAACTTCTAGTTTATCATTTTAAAAGGAAATCTACAAGAAACATGTTTGCAGGCATCTTAATGTTCAGCTGTTATACTTTAGTTGTACCACACCTTGTCTATGTACACCAGTTTTCTTTGATCACATGTGTTCATTTATATAAAATCTCATAAGACAACTTCATTTTTAACCATAATTCCCAACTAAATATCTATAATGTTGTTAAACATTTTCACTGAAGTAATCACTATTGACCTACCATCATAAATAAAGTGTGCCATGTATAACTTTGTTCCATTTTTCCACATGCTTAACTGTAAACTGTGTGGTGAAATAAAACAAAAACAAAAACAACAACAATTGAGCTGAAGCGAGTTGGGCAATTCGAAAATGGACAGGCCTAAGCGGTATTTGTATTCGAGAATCACTAAAATGAATTAAAGGATCCTTAAGGACAACAAGATAACAATAACAGTGTTAATTACGCATATTGCGAATTCGGACAGCCGCCATACCGATTTTCTCTTGGAATGAATCTGGAAAATGATCATCTGGAAGCACAAGCCATATTTGTTATACTCAATATAGCCAATCAAATATCTGATATAAAAGTATAAACAACAAGGCATATTGCCCATCTATGAAAACATCTTTTCCACGTTCTGCGTTTACATGTTGTAACAGGAAATGATATTGCGTGACAAAGTTTGTGAAAAACATATTTACATTGGGGAAATTATGTTTGTTAGCAGCCATCCCATGCAGTCGATTCATGCCAAAGATCTAGAACAATTCGATACTGTCAGAACACTTCAATACACGACGCAGTTTACAATGCACATTTCTGTATCTCTTTGCAGTATTTGCATAAAGAGTTCTCGGACATTTCTAGGTTATGTATGTAATTACTAAAACCTACTTATCGTAAATGGATTACATTATTTTCATTTGCTTTGTCATCTTTCTTACAAATACTTCATTGGTAAATAAATGTTCATATGATATCCTTTATGATAATCAGGTGAGGTTTGTTTTGGTTATGATAGTGTAAACAGACAATCCTTTCTAGAACACGATATATGAGTGCATCCACAGCTGAGTTTTTTTTATAAATATTAACACTTTTGTGATGACCGAGAAATTGCATTGTTATCGTAAAGTTACAATGGCTAAGACGGTCGGATGGTTGTTTTATGGAATCCCGGTTATAAGTTTCAGCTTCAAAAACAGGGGATACATTTATACTTACATATTTGTTGTTTGCGAAACGAAATCTTCAAAGGTAAAACCAAAGCAAAAAACATAATCTGTGGAGTTTAGGGGCATTAATACTATATGCGTATTAAATGTGTTTGCAGTAAACCGGAGCAAATAAACCGTTAACTTTGGCTACCAAAATCAACAGGACGGCTTAGAGAATACCAACACGAAAGAATATGCCATATAGACATATAGTGAATTAAGAACACTGGAACGAACTTTGAAATCGCTGATTAATCCAGTAAACCGAAATAAGACCTTACCATGAAGTTGCAGAGAAAAACAGAGAACAACAGATTATTTTCCTAACACACCAGTTCTTTTTACCATGTTTTGCAGTAAATTACTCTACCAACTAACCTTGACTGTTATGCTAAAAATAGGAAACTGAAGGAACAGGGACATATGAAGTAGCACTGAACTAACTTTAATCTCAAGTTACACCAACAGAGTATATATAGATTGTAGCATAGCAGCCTATTTCATCAATAGCTCAAAAGCAAATACATACTCGAAACTGTCAGAAAAACACAGGTGAAGTCGAGTCTCATTTCCGCCGACTGGCCCTCTCACTGATTGCAGCATTTATTTATAAATACACTGTACCAACAAAACAAGTAACTTTATCATAATTATGAAAACAAGGTTATAAACAGTCGCTTTACCAGAATATAACGAGTTTTTGATATTAAGAATAACAACCCTGTTTTTCACCAACTGTATTTTCTTTTGAATTAGTAATAACAGCATTTGAGTGTCACAGAAATATGGTTTCAGAGCTTTTCAAACCTAGCCGGTATAGGCCAACCAAAAAAATTAACAAACTCAGTACCATTGTCGCGTGTAAGAATAACATTTGTTGACATCAGACCGTTTATTATATGAATATCCTCATTACGTTATGTAAGAAATACCATATTGAGCAATACAAATATATTTACAGCGTCTCCTCCATATTGAAGTCAAAGACGCCAGGCTAACGTTCAGAATGATGTACCATTTAGCCCATTCGTAATGATATGCTTCTCACAAAATAGGATTCAAATTGAAGGTTAGGCATTTGAAGCTTTAGCCGTCTGCAACTGCTTTTACCGTTTTCTGAAAATGTTGTTAACCGACCGCAAACTTCAATTATGGGGAAAATATGTCACAATAATGTTTTTTTCAGAAAATTATAATACGACTTATTGATTCGACTGTTAAATTCAAATGGAAAAAAATGAAAAGTATAACCCCATCATCTGTAAGTGCTTAACACGCTCAATAAATCCGACTTGTTTTGCTTGTTATTTCATATTTTGATAAATTAATTTTAAATCTAGATCGATACAAATTCATCCATTCAGGACATACTGTTCGTTTATTTCTCAATGCCTACATAATAACTATTAACATGGAATATGAAGTCATTTCAAATATGTTTATATGATACAATATGTTTGTTTTGACATCGTGTAACTTTGTAATCCTAATGTTTTTGTCTCGTATTTACTGTTTTTGGGCAAAGTGTAATGAAGCACGCCTCGTTCAACCTGATCCATATATCCAATTATGCATTTCCGTTTTCGATAAAGTTTCATTGCGGAAAAGCCACTATTAATTATAATGAAATAAGTGTTCAACCGTGTGGTTTATTGTGTATCTCTTTCAATGGTAGGTTTTTAATTAAAATCCTTTGCCATAAAGCAGAAGACAGTAGGCCCATTTCTGCTGGGCTTGCCTTTTTCATCACATCATTATAAATATAGAAGGAAAACGGTAGTTGGAATATTCAATATTAAGATAAGATAACCATGCGATAAAACGGTGTTGTTTTGATTTTGTTTTAACAAGGCACAGGGGTTATATTACTTCCTTAATTATAAAAACCAAGTTAATGTTTTTAATTAGTATGTTCAGTTGTTCTCAGCTTGAATATTATTCGCCATTGAGACATTGTTTCATTCAATGTTTGTGTTTTAAACCCGGTAAAAAGGTCCGCAACACGGCACCTCGAAATATATTCATTTTTATTAAAAACTGAAACTTATAAACCTACATCAATTTTATATGATTTCGTTTCTGTGCCTTGTAAAGAATCGTTGTTATGTAGCACTGATATTGTTATTAGATTCTCTCGAGCAATTCAATAAAAAACAATCTAGTCTTAATCCCCACTCGTATTAACACTTTGTCTCAGAGGAAAATCTATCCATAACGTCCATTAATGCTCTCAGTCCGGTGGCGTACCTTTTATCCTCATGGGAATTTTTATTGTTTTCATCACGTGTAATGTCAAATGATCACTCTGCACAGTTTAAACTGCAGTACTTTCATTAAGGGTGTAGAAGGTATTACTAACTCAGTGCAGAATAATATTTTACCACATACACATAACAAGTCTGTGAGGTTGTATTCTAAGTCAGCTAGATGACATGAAGTTAAATTGAATGATAAAAAGAGCTCGTTTGCTGCGCTCACTCCGCCCATTCTTAATGGTAAGGATTTCACTTACGTCATCTAAATATTGCTTAATATTTTTAAATTTAAATTGAAATTTTCAATTGTAAATACACATTGTTGTTTTCTTTAAAAAACACGTTTATATTAGATTTCGTCTTAAGAAAGCGAAACACAATATCGACAAACCTAGTAGTAGGACAATGCGTTTTACAATTCAGATACAGCGTTTTACAATTCAGACAAACGATTTAAATGTGTTCAGTATTCATGGAAGTAAAATCCCTCTTGCATTAAATAATGGATGCTTTAAGTACGGTACCACATCTTGGTGATATTATCAAATCAGGCTTGTTGTTTAATTTTATAAAAAAGAAAAAAATACAACAACCATACTTAAAATGTTTGTATAATTTAACAAAACGAAAAATAAACACCTTAAAGTGAGGGTTGATTTACTAAGTTAAGAATTACTTAATTTATTTTTAATTATGAATGAGTGTAATTGTTTTGGAATAAAGATATGGCAAATTAATTCAGAAAAAAATATTCGGGTTTGAATAAGACCGGCAAATACCACCATCCACCACTTTGTATTAACGAAATGTGCAGTGTGGGTGCCGACTTTGCTCAAACACAATGCTACGCAGGACACGTAACTTAAACGTTTTTCACATCTAAATTCCACATTTGTCCGAAAGGCTCGCAAAATGCATCTGACATCCACGAAAAGCAATGCTGATAACAAATAAAGAATACATAAACACACTGTGTTTTGAGGTGGTTTGTATAAACATCAGAACCAGTCTTTAAAAGAAAGATAATTAGTATCGTCTTACTGTTAAATGGGATAATAGAAGCAAACAGCTATAAGTTTGAGAAGTAAAATAGTTACCAAAGTCATAGAAGACAGCATTGTTCAATATAGTATACAACATGACTGTGTGATAACTGGTGTTCAGAATATTTATAGGCATCTGGAGTACATTTCAATACTGTATATAAGAATGCCTTTATGACGCTGGCGTCTCTTCGTTAAGACGTTTACAGTTGTCCACGATCACGTGTCCTATCCTTATGGAAATATGTCTTATTTCCTGTTTAGTTAAATGTACAAGTATGTTATTTGGCGAGCAGATGTGCAAACAATATTTATGTTAAAGGAAATTCTCGTTACACAATATGTTGAATCCCATCACGTAGTATGCCATAAGGTTTGACTACATTTGTAAGCTTAAACTAACACATGTCGTCAAAGAGGCACAAGTAAAGACTATTTGTATTGTTCCCTAAACACATCACCCAATACTATATCCTTCTCATAACAACAGGGGGTGAACATGTTACAAATGTTTTATAAGCGAATTGTTTATCCTACGTTGACAGACCTTGTTTTCTACACCAGGACTGGAGTCATTTCAAAGTAGCCTGAAGTACACAAAAGTTACTCCATATGTATATTGAAAGTGTCCTGGATACACACTGCAGCGCTCATTAAATTAACGTATTAATGCATATTGCAAACTTTGATGGATTCGAGAACATAATATACTCGTATACATTCTGGGACAATTTATGATACCAAAAAAGCTTCATAAAAAGGATGTTTCCATCTGTGTTAAATTGCAGCCAAAACGATCAAGAACACGAATCGTTCTCTTCGTTCCAATATGTTGTCAAAATATTTTTTATAAGATCAAAGTCTTGAAATATAATTAGCCATATTTGAATCTTATCCTTATAGCTTATATTTTTCACAACTAGCTTGATGCCACGCCTGAGTGATTGAATTGGCAGTTATTGGATGACCTTCATCAGATATTCAGGAATTTCCACACTGTTAGATCTAATATAATGTACTTGTATATTAGAGTTGCTGATGCCAATGCGCTGTTCAGATGCACATGTATAGCATTTCTTTAAGACAGTAATATACACAGCTTTGTTCGGTTTTATTGTTGTTCGTAAATGGGAAACATTGATTAGTTTGTGGAGAAGTAAAACTTGCATTTTACAACCTTTTCATAGACATTACGAGTTTTTTACATATCGGGCGTATGCAAAGACAATGTGAGTAAGGACCACTGTGTGTGGCACGTCCTTGTTTGAAACATGGCATAGTTGTAATAATCTCAATAAAATAACAATATTTAAAGATGATGGCAAAGCTGTTTTGCTCTCTTTACCCTGATGCATTAAATCGCAATCTCAAATCAGAACCTCATATATAAAAATGTCAGAAATTTTGTACAATTCTAGAAGAACAACTTCAATAAATGGGGTTTATGTTTAAACTTTTTGCTACTGGGCTTGTTTCTGAAGCTTTTCGCATAAATATTCAAACAAATAATTTTAAGCATTCATTCACTTATTTTAAATGCTTTAGGGATGAAATGAAGGAAGCAGGAATTTTGAAATAGTAAACCGTCAGTATAAACACATGTGCATAGAAAATTTTCGTCTGAGCGATACATTTCATCTGTAAGAGGACTGTTCTTACTAGCATTTTCATTATAGTTGACGGCAGATTTATTTCCCGACCACATATATCATTTTAACGCCATCTATCAACATTTAGACAATTATTGTAGTGACCATAGCACTGACGAAACACACTTTTGAGGTTAAACATGTTTTTAAAAGGAATTGTGAACTTTGGTAGATAATTATTGAAAGGAAAGTCTTATTAAGGTTCTCGAATATTTGTTAATTCACAAGGGTTCTGATTTGTAAGTTATTTTAGTAACCATTTCTTTCGACGTATCGGCTTGTTTTGTTGTGATCGGGTATTAATATTTGGTAGTTTTACTTGTACCAATTTTTGATTGAAGTAAAAGTTCAAACACTTACAATTTGCAATAAGGCTAATAACCGCCGTGTAATGCATCATATACTCTCGACCTCATGCCGTTTTATTTCATCGTCTTCTCAATAAGGCAATTAGCAGAACGCTGTCTGCTTTAGATGATACCATTTTACGCTAATTGATCACAATTAAACGACTGTATGCCTTTAAAAGGCTACATGAATGGTAAACAAATGGCTCGATGATATTATTTGTTACACAAACATCAAAATAACAAAAGAGAAAACACCAAATACAATTAAAAATAACGAACGTAGAGAAGAACATTAACAGTTTCGGTTAATTAGCAGATATTCTAAAAAAAAACCTGCACGTTTTTGTAAAACTACTAGTTAATCACTGTAAAGGAAATTGACAAAGAAAGTGTTTGCACGTATGTTATTCTATCTGCTGTTTTAAGTTAAGATGTACCAAACCTTTCTCTGCTAAAGGGTCCAGTTATCTTGGATCAAATGTGTTCTGTCATATTGAACCCCAGATCATAACTTACTTATCACAGTCCAACACTTAATATCTATATTGTTGTACAACTTTCACACCGAAAAAGTCGCTATAAACCCACCACCGTAATGTAATTGGAGCATGTATATCTATGTATTGTTTGTCCCCACATGTATTTGCTTAACTGTAAACTGTGGTGAAATAAAGGAATATAATTGAGTTGAGTTTAGTTGAGTTGGGCAATTCGTAGATACATTGGCCTAAGCGATTGTTTTTTCAAGAACCACTAAGAAAAATTTAAAGAATCCCAAAAGGACGAACATATAACAATAACCGTGTTGATTATGCATATAGCAAAATCTGAGAGCCGCTATACAACAGTACTCTTGGAATGAATCTGGAAAAAATATCTTTGGTTGCACAAACTTTATTGGTGAACGTAAATAAAGCCAACTAAACATCTGATATAATCAACATAAACAACAATGCACAATGAACATCCATTAAACATCTTTTCCACATTCTGTATTTACATATTGTATAAGAAACTGATATTGAATGACACATTTGTCAAAACATATTTACATATGGGGAATTGATGTTTGTTAGCAGCGATCCCATAAAGTTGATTCATGCATGTCAAAGATTTAGAGCGATTCGATACTATCAGAACAATATACGAAGCAGTTTGCAAGGCACATTTCTGTATCTCTTTGCAGTATTTGCATTGAGGGTAGTCGGATATTTCTAAGCTGTGTAGATAATTACTAAAACATTTATATTCTTATCGTTAATGGATTACAATTTTTCACCTGCTTTGTCATTTTTCTTACAAATACTTCATTGGTTAATAAATGTGAAATACTATGTGATAATCCGATGAGGTTTGTTCTGGTCATGATAGTCAACAAAGAATCCTTTTTAGGACACTATATATGAATGCATCCATTTTCAAAATCCGCAGCTGAGTTTTAAAAAAAATATTGACACTGTTTTTATGATAACCAAGACATTGCATTATTATCATAAAGTAAAAATGGGCTAAACTCAGATCTGCAGAATCTGAATTTCGAAAAAAAGCCGGACAAGTGTTTCATGGAATCCCGGTAATAAGTCCCAGATTCAAATAAAATTGTATACATTTCTACTGTAATGCATTGGAACGATATGACTGCCAACATATTTCTGTTTTAAGTTTATCTGGATTATGAGATCTCAGCCCATACTTGTTCTAACAATTTTAATTAAGAAAAGGCCACATACTGTTTTGGCTAATTTTGCGGTTGACGAAAAGATTCAATTTATGTTAAAATATTCACGATATTTAGTATTTTACCAGAAATATTCGGTATTATGACCTCCATCTTAGTGTGAATCACATTCTTGATTTTGATTGAACATAATCATTTCTTCCAATAGTACCAATAATAAGACAATGGATACCATGCAATTACCAACAACTCGTTTATAGGTATCTTATAGCAATGACACGAAAACACTCGCGAATTGTTCTCTCGTTGTTCAGTTCTATTAAAACTAAAAAATCCGGAAGAAAATGAAATCATTCCATAGTCTTTATTGAAATATTTTTGTAAAGAAAGGTAGTTATGAGTATAATTGCTTCACCCAAATTATAGCCAGTTCTTGATATAAAGAATATCATCCCTGTTCCACCAATTTATTTTTTCACCGAAATAATAGTTACTGCAATCCAGTGTCACTGTGATATGGTTTTAGACTTCTACAGACCTAGTCGGTACAGGACAAACACGAAAATCAACAAACTCAGTACCTGTGTTGCGTGTAAGTATAGCATGTGCGGACATCAGAGAGTTTACAATATGAATATCTTCATCTTGTTATGTAAGAAATGATAATATATTGAGCAATAAAAATGTATCTACAGCGTCTCCCCATTTTTGAAGTCAAAGGCACCATGCTAACTTTCAGAATGAAGTACCATATAACCCATTCGTAATGATATGCTTCTAACTTAATAAGATTCAAATTGTAGGTTAGCGATTGAAAGCTTTCAGTCGTCTGCAACTGCTTTTACAGTTTTTCTGACAATGATGTTAACCGATGCGAAGTTCCATTATGGGAAAAACTATGTGCCAATAATGTTTGTTTTAGTGAAAATACGAACGGCAGTTAGACAATGAACAATTTATTGATTCGACTGTTTACTTCAAATTGAATAATGAATTTTTTTTATAACCCTATCGTGCTTGTCACACTATTCACAACCAGTTTAACGTGTTTTGCGTGTAATTACACTTTTTGACAAATTAGTTTGAAAGCTAGATCGATAACAATTCAGCCATATAGGACATACCTTTCGGGTTTTTTCAGTACGTACATAATAATTATCAACATGGAATAAAAAATCATATCATGTTCATCATAATATGCTTATATGAAACAATATGTTTGTTTTGACGTCATGAGACATTGTAGTCCTTATGTTTTTTTTCTCGGATTTGTTGTTATTGGGCCAAATGTAATGAAGCACGCTTGGTTCAACCTGATACATATATCCAATTATGCATTTCTGTTTTCGATAAAGTTTCCTTGCGGAAAAGCCACTACGTATTTATTATTATGAAATAAGTGTTCAACCGTGTGGTGTATTGTGTGTCTCTTTCAATGGGCGGACTTTAATTAAAATCCTTTGCCATAAAGCAGAAGACAGTAGGCCCATTTCTGCCAGGCTTGCCTTTTTTATCACATCATTATACATTTGAAAGAAAAACGTCAGTTGGAATGTTCAATACATAGATAACATAACCATGCGATAAAACCGCGTCGCTTCATGGTGTTAGATGTTTTTTTTTTCTTTATTTAAACAAGGCAAATCGATCATATTACTTCCTTCATTAAAAATAACCAAGTAAATGTTTATAAATATTATGTTCAGTTGTTCTGAGCATGAATATTATTTGATATTGAGACATTGCTACATATCAAACCCGGTAAACCTGTCCGCAACATGATATCTCAAAATATTTTCATTTTTATTAAAACCAAAACTTATAAACATACATCACAGTTATATGATTTCGTTTCCGTGCCTTGTGATGCATCGTTGTCATGAAACACTGATATTGTTATAAGATTATCTTGAGCAATTCAATAAAAACAAACTAGTCTTAATCCCCACTCGTATTAACACTTTGTCTCAGAGTAAAAACTATCCGTATCCTTCATTAATGCTCTTAGTCCGATTGCGTACCTCTTTATCATCATTGGAATTTTTATTGTTGTCATCACGTGTAATGTCAAATGATCACTCTTGATAGTTTAAACTGCAGGACATTCATCAAGGGTTTAGAAGGTATTACTAAATCAGTGCTGATTAATGTTTTACCACATACACATAACAAGCCTGTGAGGTTGTATTTTAGGTCAGCTAGATGACATGAAGTAGAAAATAATGATAAAGAAGAACTCGTTCGCTACCCTCACTCATTCTTAATGATAAGGATTTTACTTATGTCATCGAACTATCTCTTAATACTTTTAAACTTAAATTTTCAATTATAAATACACGTTGTTGTTTTCATAAAACAACACGTTACATTATATTTCGTCTAAAGAAAGCGAAACACAATATCGACAAACCTAGTAATAGGACAAAGCGTTTTACAATTCAGATTCAGCGTTTTTACAATTCAGACAAACGATATAAATGTGTTTAGTATTCATGGAAGTAAAATCCCTCTTGCATTAAATAATTGATGCTTTAAGTAAGGTACCACATCTTGGTGACATTATCAAATCAGGCTTGTTGTTTAATTTATAAAAAATAAAAAAAATTACAACAACCATACTTGAAATATTTGTATATTTTAACGAAACGAAAAACACAACCTTAAACTGTTGTAGGGTTGGGTAACGCAGTTAAGAATTACTTGATTTCTATTTAATTATAAATGAGCATATTAAGCTCATCCATACGATACAATAACAAATATGACAAAAGTCAGGAAAAAATAATTTGGGTTTGAATTAGATCGGCAGATACCACCATCAACCTCTTAGTATTAACGAAATGTGTAGTGTGGGTGCCGACCTTGCTCTTACACCATGGTACGCAGAAAACGTTGCTAAAAATGCACATGTCATCTAAAGTCTACATTCATCCGAAAGGTTCGCAAAATGCATCTGATATCCACGAAAAATAATGCTGATAACAAACAAGAGTTATCACTGTGTCTTTTTGGATGGATTTTGGTTTGTATAAACATCAGAACCAGTCTTTAAAAAAATAATTAGTATCGTTCGCATTGTCTTCCTGTTAATAGGGATAATAGAAGCAAACAGCTAAAAGTTTAAGAAATAAAAAAGTCACCAAAGTCATAGACGTCAGCATTGATCAATACTGTATATAACATGTGTGATAACTGGTGTTCAGAATATTTATAGGCGTTTAGAGTACATTTAAATACTGTATATAATTATGCCTTTATTAATCTGGCGTCATGTCGTTAAGACGTTTACAGTTGTCAACAATCATGTGTCCTATCCGTACGGAATTTTTTTCTGTGTAGTTAAATGTACAAGTATGTAATTTGGCGAGCAAACACATTTTAAACTCTCTTTAATACTCTACCTTATGCACCGCCTGAGTGATTAAATTAGCAGTTGTTGGATGACCTCCCTCAGATATTCAGGTATTTCCACAGTGTGAGATCTAATATAATGTACTTGTATATTAGAGTTGCTGATGATGCAAATGCGATGTTCTGATGCATACGTACAGCGTTTTCAATAGATAGTTATAATCACAGCTTCGTTCGGTTTTATTGTTGTTCGTTTGTAAAACATTGATTACTTTGTGGGGATTGGGGAACATGTATTCTCCGTCTTTCATTCCAATATTACGATGGATATACATGTAGGGCATATTTAAAAACAATGTGAGCAAAGCGCAATGGATGCGGCATATTAAATGTATTTGATGAAGGCATTAGGATTTCTGAAATAGTAGTTCGTCAGTATTAACTAATATTCAAAATACATTTTCGTCTTAGCAAAACCTTTAAACTTTAACAGAGGATTGTTCTAGCCTTTTTTTATTTTCATTGACGTCAGCCTTATTTCCCGTCTACATATATCATTTCAATGACACACTCCAACATTAAAACGACTATTCTAGAAACAATAGCACTGACGGAACACACTTTTGAGTTTAAATAGGTTTTTAAAAATGAATTGTGATTTTTGGTAGACAATTATTGAAAGGAACTTCTTATTGAAGTCCTCATGTATGTGTTAATTAACAATGAGTTCTGTATTTAAGTAATTGGTAAGTTTTTCTAGTACATTCTGTAACCACTTCTTTCTTTCTGCTTGTTTTGTTTTAACCGGTATTAATATTTGTAAGATTCTGAAATCAAACGCATGTTATCTGCAATAAGGCCAATAACCGCGGTGTTATGATGCTTTACCTAATCTCGACCTTATGCCATTTGATATTTCCGTCTACTCAATTAGGCCATTTCCAGAGCGGTGTCTGCCTGGGGTGTTGCCATATTGAGTAAATTGATCACAAATAAACGACAGAATGCTTTAAAGAGGCTTCATTCATTTAAAGTGGTCTTGAGGATTTGTTACTCAATCATTAAACCAAACCAGAAAAGAAAAACACCCACAGCATTTCGGTACATTGGCAGATATTCTAAGAAATACTGCATTTTTTTGTAAAACAACTAGTTAATCACTTTAAAGGATATTGATAAAGAAAATGTTTGCACGTATGTTATTGTATCTGTTGTTAACGTTCAGTTGTACTACATCTTTCTCTTCGATGTACTCCGGTTTACTTTGATCAAATGTGTTCCGTCCTATTAAATTCCATATTACAACTTACTTTCAGGGGTACGCCTTAGAACGATCAGAGTGTCAACATGGTACATTTCTTTTAGATTCATCCGGATTATGATTATGTCGGCAACGGACATTAAAATCGGTCATTTATCAAGTAAACCGAAAAACATCTTTCTTTGAAATTGCAGAGAAAAATGTTAGGGCTTCTACGTTGGAACGGCCAAACTAGTTCACTTTTAGATTAATCTGGATTATAAAATATCAGCCCATACTTGTTCAAACAATTTTATTTGAAAAGGAAACACACTGTATTGCTTAATATAACGTTTGACGAAAAGTTTCGTTTGAAGTTTAATTTTTTACGATCTTTAACACTTTACTGGAAATATTCCGTATTATGACCTCCATTTTAGTGTGAATCACATTCTTGACATTGATCAAACAAAATTATTTCTTTCAATAGTATCAATATTACCACAACGGATATCATGCAGTAACTAACAACTAGTTAATCGATGTTTTATGTCAATGATACGAATATACTCACGATGTTTTTTTTCGTTAGTTATTCAGGATATACTGATTTGTATAAAATAAGAATTCCGAAAGAAAATAGAAATTTTCAATAGTCTAAATTTACATGTATAACAAGGTTATTATGACTATAATCGAAATACCAAAACATAGTGATTTTTTATATTAACAATATAAACGGTATTCCACTATTGTTTCCGAAATATTAGTTACATCATTCAAGTGTCACTGGAATATGGTTTCAGACCTTTACAAACCTAGTCGGTACAGGCTAAACAAGAAAATCAACAATCTGAGTACCATTGTAGCGTTAAGAATGGCAATTGCTGACATCAGACAGTTTATTATATGAATATCATCATCACGCAATATAAGAAATATTATATTGAGCAATAAAAAATGAATCTACAACTAATCTCTCCATATTGAAGTCAGAGGCGCCAGGCTAATGTTCAGAATTAAGTACCATATAGCCGATATGTAATGATATGTTTCGAACAAAATAAGAACAAAATTGTATGTTTGGCATTAGAAGCTCACAGCCGTCTGCAACTGCTTTTACTGTTTTATGAAAATGTTGTTTACCGACCGCGAACTTCCATTATGGGGAATAAAATGTCACAATTATGTTTGTAAAAAAATAATATGAACGGTAGTTAGACAATGAACGTTTTATGGATTTGACTGTTCATTTTAAATGGAATAATGCAAATAAAGTGTAACCCCATCAGCTGAAAGTGCTTAACACACTATTCACAATTCACAATGAACCCAACGTGTTTTATTTGTTATAACATTTTTGGATAAATTAATTTGAAAGCTAGATCGATAACAATTCAGCCATACAGGACATTCCATTTATTGTTTCTTTCTAAATGCCTAATAGCTATCAACATGTATTATAAAGTAATATCAACTATGTTAATATCATACAATATATTTGTTTTGACGTCGTCTAACTTTGAATTCCTAAAGATGTTGTCTCACTGACCTATTTATTGGGACAAGTGAAATGAAGCGCGCTTGGTTAAACCCAATACACATATCCAATAATGGCTTTCCGTTTTTGATAAAGTTTCCTTGCGGGAAAGCCACTATTTATCATAATGAAATTAATGTTAAACCATGTGGTGTTATGTGTGTCTCTTTCGATGGTCGGACTTTAATTAAAATCCTTTGCCAAAAAACAGAAGACAGCAGGCCCATTTCTGCTTGGCTTGCCCTTTTCACCACATCATTATAAATATGGAAGAAACGAGAATTAATTGGAATGTTCAATATTAAGATAACATAACCATGCGATTGAACGGCGTCACTTCCTGGTATAAGATGTTTATCTTAATTTAAACAAGGTACAGCGATTATATGACTCCCTTCATTAAAAATAACCAAGTTAATGTCATCATGTTCAGTAGTACTGAGATTGAATATTTGTCGCCATTCAGACAATGTTACATTCAATGTTGTTGTTTTTTAAGTCACGGAAAAATGTCCGAAACACGACACCTCAAAATACTTCACTAAATGTATTAACAACTGAAACTTATAAACCTACATCACAGTTATATAATTCCGTGTCCATGCCTTTAAAAGAATCTTTATTATGAAACACTGATATTGTTTTTTAGATTCTGTAAGCAATTCAATAAAAAAAATCTAGTCTTAATCCCATTCGTATTAACACTTGGTCTCAGAGGGAAAATAATTTATCGTCCATTAATGCTCTCAGCCAGGTTGGGTCCTTTTATCCTCTTGGGATTTTTTTGTTGTTGTCATCACGTGTAATGTCTAACGAATCATTCTGGACAGTTAAAACAGCAGGACTTTCATCAATGGTAGTTGGTATAACCAACTTTATAGGCGCAGATTTTCAATAAATACGTCCTTTATCATGGTAAAAACAATGAAACAAAATAAATATTTACCGCAATCACATATCCAACAAGTGAGTTGAATTCTATGTCAGCTAGATGACATGAAGTAAAACAATAATAATTAAGAGTGGGCTCGTTCGCTACGCTCACTCGCCCATTCTTAATGATTAGGATTTTATTTTCGTCATCTTACTATCGCTTGATACTTTTTAACTTAAATTGACATTTTTTTCAAAATAAAACACGTTAACATTTCATTTCGTATTAAGAAATCGCCGTTCTGTACTGACAAAGCGAAACACAATATCGACAAACCTAGTAACATGACAAAGCGTTTTACAATTCAGATCAACGATATAAATGTGTTCAGTAGTCATAGAAGTAAAATCCCTCCTGCATTAGATAATGGATGCTTTAAGTACGGTACCACATCTTGGTAACATTATCAAATCAGGTGTGTTGTTTAATTTATAAAAAAAAACGAAATACAACAACCATAGTTGAAATGTTAGTATATCTAAAAAAAAAACGCAAAATAAACACCGTAAGATGTTGTAGGGTTAATTTAAAACGTTAAGAATTACTTAATTTCTTTTAAATAATGATTGAGCAAATATTTTTTTTATTAAATCCTATTATTCAATAAGGATATGGCATATTAATTCAGGAAAAGAATTTGGGTTTGAATAAGATCGGCAGATAACACCATCCCCCCAAAGTGTTAACGAAATATTTTGTATGGGTGCCGACCTTGCTCTTACGCAATGATAAACAGGAGACGTTGTTTATAAGTTTTGCATATCTAAATTCTTTCTTCTTTTGATAGACTGTAAAAAGTATCTGACATATATGCATAAATCTATTGTTAGACAGTTACTTATTTACTAGAATTTCGCATTTTTTTCTATAAAATGGAATTCTGCTGACAAAATAGAATATGTTTATGCACTGTGTCTTTTGTGAAGATTTCGTTTTCGTTAACATCAGACACAGTTTTGAAATATGAAATAATCAGTATCGTTCGCATTGTCTAACTGTTAATTGGGATAAAAGAAGCAAACAGCTGAAAGTTTGAGAAATAAAACAATCACCAAAGTCATAGACGTCAGCATAGTTCAACACTGTATAGAAGATGTGTGATAACTGGTGTTCAGAATATTTATTGGCGTTTAGATTACATTTAAATACTATAAATAGGTATGCCTTCATCACGCTGGCGTCATTTCGATAAGACGTTTACAGTTGTCCATGAGCATGTGTCCTAAACTAATGGAATATTTTTTTTATATTTTGTTTTATTTTTTAGTTATCTGTACAAGTATGCAGTTTGACGAGCAGATGTGCAAACAATATTCATTTGAAAGGAAACTCTCTTTACTAATTTATGAAATCATTACAAGATAATGTTGGATCCCCTTACGAATTATGTCAGTAGGCATGAATACATTCGGAAGCTTAACGCAGCACACGTCGTCAAAAAGGCCAAGTAAAGACTATTCGTATTGTTCTCTACGCGTAACACTCAATACTATATCCTTCTCATATCAACTGGGGTTAAACAGGTTACAAATATTGTATAAGCGAAGTAACGTTACTTACGGTAACAGTCCTTGTTTTCTCAACCTGGACTGGATTAATTTCAAAGTAGCCTGAAAGTACAAAAAAGTCACTCCATAAGATGATTGGTCGTGTCCTGTTATCACTGCTATTCTTATTAATAAGAGGTATGCATTAATGCATATTGCAATCTTGGAGGATTTGAGAACACATATTATGAGGCCAATCATGTAACAAGGAAAGCTGCAATAAGTGATGTTTTCTTCTTTGTAAAATTGCAGCGAAGATGATCATGAACACAATCGTTCCCTTCGTTCCAATATGTAGTCAAAGTTATTTATTATATGATAAAAGTCCTGCAATTTAATTAGCCATATTTGAATCTGATCATTTAAGCTAATATTTCTCACAACAAGCTTAATGCCACGCCTGAGTGATTGAATTGGCAGTTATTGGATGACCTTCATCAGATATTCAGGAATTTTCACACTGTCAGATCAAATATAATGTACTTGTATATTAGAGTTGCTGATGTCAATGCGCTGTTAAGATGCACATGTATAGCATTTCTTTAAGACAGTAATATACACAGCTTTGTTCGGTTTTAGTGATGTTCGTTAATGGGAAACATTGATTAGTTTGTGGGGATAGTAAAACTTGCATTTTACAACATTTTTTTTACCAACATTACGATGTTTATACATATCGGGGGTTTTGAAAGGCAAGGTAAACAAAGCGCACTGAAGGCAGTAGGAATTTTGAAATAGTATACCGTCAGTATAAATAAATGTTCATCGCAAATTTTCGTGTTAGCAATACCTTTAAACTTCTATAAGAGGATTGTTCTAGCATTTTCATTTTCATTGACGGCAGACTTCATTCCCGTCCACATATATCATTTTAACGACATACTCCAACATTTAGACGATATTCTAGTAACCATACCGCTAAAAGAACACATTTTTGAGGTTAAAATGTTTTTAAAAAGGAATTGTAACCTTTGGTAGATACATATTGAAAGGGAAGTCTCATTGAGATCCTCGCGTATTTGTTAATCAACAATGAGTTCTGACTTTCAAGTACTTGGTAAGTTATTCTAGTTACAGTTTCTTTCGACGATTTTACTTGTTATTTTTTTGTAATCGGGTATTAATATTTGTTAGGTTTACTTGTAAACATATTTGATTGGAAATCAAACACATTCTTTCTACAATAAGGCCAATAACCTCGGTGTTTTGATGCATTATTTTCTTTTCGACCTCATGACATTTTATTTCTCCGTCTACTCAATTAGGCAAATTGTGGAGATCTGTCTGCTTTAGATGTTACCATATTAAGTTAATTGATCACAGACAAATGACTGCAAGCTCAAAGATGATACATAAATGGTAAACATGTGGCCTTGATTATATCACCTGTGACACAAACATGACACTAACCACAGATAAAGCACACAATACAATTAGAAATTAGAGTTGAAATATAGTTGTTTCGGTTCATTGGCAATACATAGATTTATCGGCCTTAAAGTTAGCTTTATCTAATAATCACTTAGATATAATGTCGACACGAAATATTATGTAATAATTGTAACATGAGAACTATTGAGGATGAATACCAATTCCTCCTAGTTTGACCTTAACACTGATAATAACGCAAAAAGTATTTGAGCAAATTTTACTGCAACCAACATTAACAAAATTAACAACATTAATAACAATAACAAAATTCGATAACCTTATGATTACTTCTAAATTGACCAAAGTTTGAATATTTTTCATTTTGCAACAGAAATGGAAATTATTTTTACTCTTCTTCCGTGCAAAAGTTTGTGTTATTGTGTTATTGTGTACTTGTACACTTGTATTTCATTGTACGTTATTTTTGGTATGGCTATAATGTTGTCAGAACAATAATGCTAAGAAAACGTTAGAGCTTTGCTTCGAACAACGATTTCATATTACAAAAACTCTTATGAACGAAGCATTTTACAAGGCAAATTTCTATTACCCAATTTCACATAACGCATACAGTTTTTGCATTGAGAGTAATCGAACATTTCAAGGTAGTGTACCAAATTACTAAAACCCGTTTACGCTTACAATAACAGTTTTACGTTTTTCATGTTCTTTCAAAAGATCCAATTGTGCGTTGATCAAACAATGGTCACATAATACCACATATGATAATCATATAAGGTTATTGTAATATTAGTGTAAACAGGAAATCTTTTTGAGGCACAAGTCAAAGCTGCATTCATTTGGACCAACATCTTCTGATTAAAGCGTTTCTAAGAATAAAGACACTTTATTGATCTTGAGCATGACACTGCATTATTGTTTCTTAAGAGCTTAACACAGAAATAAAGATTAAAAGAGTGTTTGAAAGAAGAAGGCTATGATACCGGATGCTTTCACTTAACATCCTAGCTATATTTAAAAGCAATGCATTTTTCAAGTTCAAATGTCATGTTTCCTGCAGTATATAAAAGACAAATCGTGAAAAAAGTAAACATTAAACTTACATATTTATTGGTGCATGCGATAAGGAATTTAAAAGAATAAAACAAAAGCAAAGAATATTGCATTTATAGTTGAGGGTTATCAATACTTTACACAATAATTTAAACACATACCTATATAGTTGAAGTGCAACAAAACTATATACCAAAAGCAAAGATTAGTGTCACTGTAGTTGACGTCATCAACACAATGTATCAGAAGAAGAGAGAATATTTACATCGTTGTTGAGGGTATCAAAAATTCGAATACTTCCAGCATTGTTAAGAGAATTAAACCTATATACACAGAGCAAAGAACATTACCACTGTAAGTTTAAACATATTTATTTTACAACGATTATGAAACAAGTTATAACAACATTATATCAATCACTTTCGTTGGCACGATTTTACGCGAGAGTGTGGTCTTGTGTTGTGGGGGAAACCGGAGAACCCGGAGGAAACTCACATGTCCGGCTTGGTGACCACAATTACCACTGTAGTTGTGGGCATCAAAAGTTAATATCAGAAGCAATGCATATAGCCATTGAAGTTGAGGGGAATCTTTAATTTATACTAGAATCAAGGATTATTGCCAGTGCAGTTGAGAGGTTATCTGGACACAAAATCATTGTATAGTAGTTGAGGGACCTTCATATTATATACATAAAATAAATCGTAAAGCCAGTGTAGTTGAGGAGTTTACCAGAAGCAAAAAATATTCTCTCGTAGTTGAGGGACTTCAATACTTCATTTTAATACCAAACTAATATATCCAAAAGCTTTGCCTTTGTAGTTGTAAACCCTTTTGCTATTAAACAAATCACAGTAGTCCATGTACTGCTTTTTTAAGGTTACATCGCATCGTTATAAATATAGCAGGGAAACATTCTTTGGAATTTAAAAGATTTAAATAACAAAATCATGCGATAATATAGGGTTGTCTTCTTATATTAAATGTTTTTTTATTTAAACAAGACACAGCGATATAATTACTTTCTTTATTAAAAACAACCAAATGTATATTTCCAATCACCATGTGATTTAAATGAGCGCATTTTCTTTGCTGTGACCAATGACAGGTTTATTAAAAAAATCACATTAAATCCAATTTCGTCAGCGATTTGAAACCTTTATTTTGGCCTTGAATCATTAAAACTGGAGCTGCACGTCAATAGTTGGAGGATTCAAAACAAGGCGGACTTTTCTCGACGCCGGTGCCAGTAATCCTAATTAATTGATCGGATTTAGGTTTTCGCAAAGCAAAAATAATTCAAATAAGAAAACATTTACGATTAATCAGGATCTGATTTAATGGAACGCACATAAAGCCTAACTTCTGTAAAATAACAAAAGTCTATTTAAAGAATACTCAAGTCCACAAGCAATGTACAAATACATATTCATATTAGGAGCCTTATTTTCTTTGAAACGATTTTATCGACAACATTGAAGAAAATAATTGCACGGTTGATGTCATTATCGGAGTATGAACGCAGGTGGGCTGGTTAAAGTGTGTGGAAGGACATATATTTAGCTCCTGGTATCCTGATGACATCAATCACGCAATTCTTTACTTTTATTTGCACCAATTCCGTCATAAAAACGCTTGAAAAATCTTATATCTTCATAGTTGATACGTTGATACATTTGAAACTGTAATGAAGAAGGTTTATTTCACATCCAATAAGCCATACGGCCCAAGAGGACAAACAATATTTACAAATATTTACAATGGTACATACACATACATGATAAGGAGAAGGCACGCAATATTGGTTTAAATAATACTCTGAAGAAATTAATGATACTTGTTATAGAAAATTTTCTATCATTGCAATAACTGTATACAATTGTATTATTATAGAATAAGTCAGACTTGAATTGAAACAAAATCATTTAAAAGAAGTTTACGTAATGGAATAAGATATTATGACGCTTGCATGCTTAGAATTATAACAGCTAAATGATTTATAAATAAATATTGTTTGCATATGTTAACATTAAATGTGCAAGTCTATTAACATATCTAACCATATAGGGGCAGACCTAGGCACTGGTCGAAAACGAAAGTGTGTCGAGGACTTTTGACACAGTGACATTCAAAAAATATACACAATATCCAAATTGCACAATAAATACAAAGATGAAAACGCACTATATATTTACATAACATAACATTAGTTTGTGGTGTAGCCAAAGGTGTATGATAAAAATAATCGATAAACAGGTTTACAAAGGGTAAAACAAGAACAGCTAACGATGACTCACTGTCAAATTTACCAGCTTACAGGAAACAACAGTTATATTTCTACAAACTTCCAGTAGTCCAAGCAAAGCTATGATCACAGATTATGGAAATAAGTCATTATGTGAGTATCTACTTTGTATGTCTTTATCTATAAATATACATATAATTTAAACTTCAGCACTTATGATTTAATAATGTTCCGTTATAAAAACGTGTCCGAATCAAATACTTTATCTGAATAATTCCTTTACATGTGCTAAATAACGTTTTAGCAGTATATTCTTATGGGAATTAATTACAATTCATTAATTTACGAAAACTGTCAATTTCCTTATTTCCAGATATAAGGTTACAGAAATGGCTTGAGTGCAAAGAACAAGAACAACAAACAACAACAATTGAAAATAATTACTGCTAATATAACAGTAAGTTATAGAGTCTGTTTTGTTTTATACCATAAAAAGGGCTAAATAGTAAATTTGGGTGTAGTTATAAGATTAACTGACTGCTTTAATAACACAAGGTCTACATGTACATGCTAGGTACTGAAATTTGTTCTTGTGAACATGTATTCACTGCTTATACAAAATATGCTTCATTAGTATTTACGTAGAAAAGCTTTATAAGCAAAATTTGACAGTTTACGTAGTACATTCTCATTTTGGCTAGTCATAAGATAAATAAATTTGAACATACATGGTCTCTTTCAGTAATATTTGTCAACGTATAATTTTCTTAGATCATTGAATTGGCTACATTCAATAACAAAATGGTACTCATCATCTAATTTATCACAAACATTACATTTTTATCATTGTATGGAATACTAGTTGGCCTATGCCATCTACCCGTTTCTATTGCAAGATGATGAGAAGATGTGCGTAATCTACTTAAAGCTATTCTATGCTTTGGAATGATAACTACATTTAAATATGTTTTAAAACAATACTAAGGCTTATTTCGCGAAAGCATAAAGCTCTTGTTGAGATTATTAGGTCAGCATTCCATTTTTGTATAAAATTATCTTTTAGTCTTTGCTTTACTAAGTTCAAATACATTTGTTTATTTCCAACACCTTGAAAAAAACAAACATCATAACATCCTAGAGATGATAATATGTCCAATTTTTCTTATTTGGAAACAGTTCTATGTCATTTCTCAGTATTTTATATACAATGTTCACATACTTATGATCCTTCGATTCGATTAATTTAAACCATTAGTTAATGATTCTAAAAAAATATACCAAGAACTATCGGAACTCTACCAAGTTCTCCATATACAAGATTATTTTGTGTGGATCTTTTGACACCTAAAATGTTTTTACAATACTGAGTATGAACACGTTCAATATTAGTTGCCGTGTGAAAACCCCAGACCTCACAGCCATAATTTAAAATTGGCAATACAAGTTTATCAAATAATTCTAATCTGTGTTTTTTACTCATATTTGTAAAATTGTATAAGTAATTATTTATTTTAAACAGTGCCTTTCTTGACTGACCCGCAAGTGTTATCTGGGTCTGATTTAATGAAACACCGGATGTAAAAACAATAATGAACAGAAAATTACATGTTCTGATAATTCTGAAACTGTTATGACAACAGTACATTTTACAAATAATAAACTGACACATTTAAACATATTGATAAAATTTTCGCGGCTTGTGACACGATACAGATGTTGCGTACAACGAAAAATATTTGCAATTGCCGATGGGCTATTTAGGAAAGGGATATAATTTGATCTGTATATTCACCTTTTTGGCAAAGTACATTCTAACTTTTCGACGATTTTACAACAACCTTGGCAGATTACACCTCCACGAAATATGCGCTTTATGATTTAGGTCCTCATACATTTTAGGTAACAAGTTGTTCTGACTGTGTAATTATTCTGGTAACCATTTCTTTCGACGACGGAACTTATTTGACACTGCTTATTTTGTAATAATGAGTTTGTACATTTTATTAGCTTTCAAGTAAAATAGTTTGACTGAAATCATCAACATATGAAATATGAAATAACCCATGAGACCATTAACTGAGGTGTGATGATGCATTATTTAGCCCTGGCCTTACGCCATTTGATTTATCCGTTTACTAAATAAAAGAGAGGTGGTTCCTTGAAGCGTTGCCGTATTGAAAAAATGATCACAAAAATGACTGCAGGCTGAAAAAGATATTCCAATGATATAAAAGTGGTCTAGATTATATAATTAGTTACATCATCATTTAAGTAACTGACATGAATACACTCCGAGAAATAGTTCCCTTGTAAGCATCAGCTACAATTAAAGTAGAAAAATGCGTTATCGGTTCATTGGCAGAAGGTTGGTGCTTCACAATCAATCCCCTTAGCATGGGTTTAAGTGAGATACTTTGTTCAGGAACCATTAAGATATATTGAAGGATCTCGAACAAAAGGGCGAATATTAACAGCCGCCATACAACACGCCAGCTGTAAAGTATCTGGGAAAAGGTCATTTTAAAGCACAAGCTGTCGTTATTTTACTAAAGAAAGTCAAACAAACCTCTAAAAATATCATAATCAGCATAACATATTCCATATCAATGAAATACCGTTTCTCCATTCAGGATCAACATCCTGATCAGGAAATGATATTGCATGATACTGTTTGTCGTTGAAATGTTTTATAGCCGAAGTAATGTCCGTGGACAATGTTTCCATTAGGTTGGTTAAAGTAACAGCCATAGCTATGCAATGGATTCCGATTCAATACCATCAAAACACATTTCTACTTAAATTATGCAGTAATTGTATTGAAATAATCGGACATTTCCAGGTTGTGTTTTTACTCAACCCCACCTACAATTTCTAATTTCTTTCATTCTTTTCATTGTCAACTGTCCACAAATTTTCCGTGATATCCAATATGATCAGGTTATCGTTATATATGTTTTAAAAAAAATAGTCAAGGGTGCATCATCATGGCAAAATAGAAGCACATTATTTTTCTAGCCACATTGGACATCTAATACTCAATCTAAGGCCGTTTCAAATATGTTGATAATATGCGCCAAGCCTATTTCGACGTTGTTTTGTGATCATGTTGTCTCGAAGTTTTATTTAAGTTTTTTATGCTTTTTATTATCAAACTCTATGATCACACAGTTTTAAACCTTTTATTTTATAAGGCAGACTGTGTGTGATGCACATAGTTTTAAACAATAACTGCACTGTACCTTTGAAAGGTTTTTGCATTATATGCTCTTAATTGTATTCCTCCGTCGGCACATAGAGTTGGGATCTCTAATCACTTAAGTACTTAGGGTTTACCTATGAGGTTATTATTATTTGTTTTATTATTGAGTTTCCTCAAGTTAATGCATACTTGTTAAAATTTACTTTTAACGTTTTTCTTTTTTTGGATTGTTGGGATAAGAGTGAGGTTTGTGCACGTAAACTGTTTTAAAACCCCCAGTAATTTTACATTTTACTGACCGTTCCAAGGCGGTACCTAACAAACCTTGATGAATATACCTAGATTTTTACATTGTATGTATGCAGTGTGCTGTTTGTGGAGTTTTGTGCTTTTCTCCCATGTTTCTTGTTTGTATTTTTTTTGTTTTTGTGTTCTATGTCTTTGGCGTTTTACCCAATGCCTTTAAACCGGGTTCATGTTTAAACATTTTGCTACTGAGCTTGTTTCTGTAGTTTTTCACATAAGTATTGTCTCGATTTTCGTTGTAAACCATTTGTTGGGCCAAGCTTGAGTCCAAGGCGGTGATCCAATATTTACTGATAGAACCTATTTATGCGTGTTTGGTCTGTTTGTGTTATTTCTATGTTTTGTCCCCCCCCCCTCATTAATTGTCGCTTGGCCTTTATAAACAAGGTTTATATTTGAAAGATTGTTTTTTGGGCTCGTCACTTGAGTTTTTTTGTACTATTGATGACTTGCGCTAGCAAATCACATTATTATTTTTGAAAAATAATTCATTGTATAACCCTGTGATGTATTGTATGTTTCATGCTGTAAGTCAGATTTGGATTTTGTAAAAGGCCTTTACCATGAAACAAAATACAGATTAATCAATCCGTTGTGCTTGTCTTTTTAGTTTGAATAGTATCATCATGGATAAGGAAACAAAATAATTATTTGGTATTTTCAAGATTAAGATAACATAAATATGCCAACAATATGGCGTTGCTTCCTTGTAACAGATGGGTTGTTTTAAACAAAGTACAGCCTTGAAATTACTTCCTTTAAAAATCGAAGCAATATCTATTGACGCCCACTATGATCTTTTTCTGAGCTACGCTACTTATCTACGTTGAAAACGCAACGACAGGTGCTTTTGATAATGCCACATTAAATTTATCTGGTCGGCGACTAGCACTTCTTCATATACTGGAATTTTATGATTACATGCAGGATGTTTTTGAACGAGGCTTGTATATGTAATCAATAAGAAAAATAAAAAGCAAGTTTCAATGATTTGTGTAACACATATTCTTTATTTCATTTATAATTGATCCAGATCTGTGGGTGGAAATCAAATTCTAAAATATGAACACAGGGCAATAATATAATTTGTGCTCATTGAAATGGACATATTTATGCGATGGATTACTAATATGGATTACTTATAAAAATAAATTTATCACCAGGCCACTCGTTCAAACACGTGTACTGTGAAGCATGTAGTTGTAACAATGATAAATAGTTATTATCTAAAAGGTAACCAAAAAGGTAACCGAAAAGGTAAATCAAATTAACGAAAGAAATTTCAAGAGATAGGCAAGATATGTCTTTATTGCACCACATATATAAAGTATGTTCAATATGACGTGAAATAATTGCAGCCATATTAAGATATATACTTTACTGTTTTCATGCGTTGTTCGTAAACGCTGATAACGATTCTATATCTTTGTCGACCAATTCCATAAAAAACAAATACAAACTATAATCCCAATGCCAATGAATTAAATGAAATGATCACAGCGAGAAACTCATTTGTTTGTTTTAGGACATCTTAATATTTGTTAGCTTTACTTGTAATGATTTTGTCTGAAATCATACACATACAATCAGCCATTAGGCCAATAACCGCGATGTTATGAAGCATTATTTACTTTTGACGTTATGCAATTTGATTTCTCCGTCTACTCAATTAGGGATATTACAGAGCGCTGTCCGCTTTATCTGTTGCACTATTTAGTAAGTTGATCTCGAAAAAGACAGAACGTCTCAAATAATCTATAATACTGATATGAATAAATTCCAGACGAGCCTTCCCCTAGAAGAGAGAATACATTAGGTGTCTCTGTTCATAGATACAACAGGGTCAACCCAACTTAAGAGAATTCAAAGGTGTTCTTTTTCAAAATAACACTAGTATACAATTTAAAAAGTTTTTGATACAGGACAATTGTAAACTGCCAAACAACATTCAATTTGTGATGAATCTGGAAAAAATCATTAGGAAGTGCAAGCCATTATACTTAATGAAGGCTTTCTAATAACCAGCATTACATGTTGCTCATCATTGACAATCGTTTCCACATTCTAGATTAACATCTTTAATCAAGAAATGATATTGCATGATATCTTTTGTCGTTAACATGTTTTATAGCCGAAAAGATATTTGTTAGAAACGATCTAATAAGGTTGACGATTTGAGAGTGTAACGGAGTATACGAAATATATGAAGCGACACTTAAACTTTTTCGCTACAGAGCTAGCTTTAATTGCAACGCGGTCGAGTGTCAGCCTTCCGAACGAGAGGTCGTTGTTTGTTTATCGTATTTTATTGTAAATAATATACAGTCGTCATTTAAATCAATTGGACAACCAAATTTGTTTCTGTAGTTTTTCATATAAATATTATTTTACCATTGGGTTGGTCCAGGGTTGGGCCACAAGTAATAACAACATTAGAAAATGGCCCTCCCGGCAAATAGTGCACATAGTAATTTGTGTTGTCGATTACATAAGGTCATGTAATATAACGCCCATTCAATAGCAACAAAACACATCCGCACTTTGCAAGGCAAATTACAACTGAAAACATGCAGTATTTGCGTTTAGAGTAATCGGGCATGTGACATCAGACAGTTGTGTGATCAATTATCAAGATTCAAATATTATTAATTATTGGATGAAATTTAATGGGTTTTTTTCATTTGCTTAGGCAACTGCTTACAAACATCCTTGTGATTTTTAGTTACCACCGGGTCAAACAATTTTCAAAAATATACGGTCAGTCGATCAAGTCATTGAAATACAAGTATAAACATGGAATCCATAAAAAAAATCAAGGAGGGATTGAAAGTATGCCCCCATATAAACAAACTAAACTATACTTTTTAAAATTAAGGAGACATTTTTTTGATCATGTTATATTCTCAAAAAGCTAACAAGTCCTTAATACGGATCTGTACATTAAAGGCGTTTTGCAATGACACGTTTAGAGGTGATGCCGCTTGCAAATTCGCAGTTACGTTTTAAGAATCGGATTTTGTTGTTTTAAATTTTCTTCTAGAGTTAAAATCAGTATACTTCATACTTACAATAATAGTTTTGCTGAATGTAATCCGAATGTTTAACGTTTCCTCGGAAATAAAGCAAAAGCTAGGAATTTTGACAGAGTAGTTTGCGGAGGGGGCATCCATTCTAAATACGTATTGAGTGCAAATGCTGTAATTAGGATCACAGAGGGTTTCAACATTTACTACCTGGCTTGTCCCTGTTGACCTAAACACGACACACATAAAACGGCAATACAAAGACTTCCAACTCGACAACATATGCAATGTTAACATTTGGTATAGTAGGGTTACCACTTGGGAAAGGACCGCGCATTTGACATATAAACATATGGAATGGTGTGGTCAACATGTTGACATTGACCAAGCATACGCCATATATTTAGTAAGGTAGGGTTACCACATTGACAAAATTGGCAAAATCACTGATTCATCCATAAGATCGAAGGATCATATTTTCCTTTGGTAAGTATTTTATATCAGGCAGCTTCTCTTAATGTGGATTCTATAAGATTGTTTAGAACATTTTTTTCAGGAAAGAATTAAAATGACACAAACATAGGAAGAAGCGAATACTCACTTCTTTCACGAAATACCAACAGTTAAAACAATGGAAAAAAACTAACACGACAGGATCGTATCTGAAGTTACAATTATAATTGTCCAACAGAAAACCAACAGGAAACATTACGCCACATCGAGACTTTCAGTTAGTTTAACATAGTTGACTAGTAGACGAGATCTTACCTAACAATGTTTCCCAACTATCAAAAAAACACAAATGACAAATTACAACACTATCAAAAAGAATTACATGTTCCAACTATTAAAAACACGATTACACGTTCCAACAATATTGAAAACAAGAATGACATGTTCCAACACTATTTAATATCACCCAATGACAAGTTCAAACACTACTGTAACAAGTATTAAATTCTCCATCACTATTTGCAACAAGTATTAAATGTTCCATCACTATTTGCAACAAGTATTAAATGTTCCATCACAATTTGAAACACGAATTGAATGTTCCAACACTATTAAAACACCCCGAATAACATGTTCCATCAGTAAACAAAAACACCAAATGAAACAGAAAAGATTCATTTATGAATACTGCCGCCTAGGAACAATCCGATAAGACTTAAAAGAAAGTTGAATTCGATTTTTAAAACCAACTGAATAGATTTTTACGTGAAATTTCTTGAATAGTTGCACCAACCTTCATGTAAAGTTTCAATCCCGCTTCATTTCCTGGCTTGCTTAAACAGTATTAATTTTCGAATGAAAGGGGTTAATAACACGTCAACGGAAACATTTAAATTACCAATAACTAGTTTTAGACATGTTTTAACGTCCGTTATCTGAACATTATCTCGAACTTTCTCCGCTTTTTTCAGGCTTTAATTATGTCTAAACCAATAAAGCATTACGGAAGACTTATCATAATTCAACACCTATCAAAAAAGTAGTTATAAATGTACGATATGGCTATTTAAAGAATGAACGCGTAATCGTTCAACAATGAAACTAGCGAGTTCTTGATATGAAAGAATACTATCCTTAGGCTGTGCTACAGCTGTATTTAAAAATATACAAAGTGTTACATTTTTATAATAGAACTAAGTCACGCAACGAAATTCCAATCAATGAAATACTATCACTTTATTTAAAAAAAAAACTGGAAATAGCTTATGGTGCAAGCAGGACATTCATTCAATACTTGTAACACACATATAGTGAGTTCAATAGTTTATGGATCGAGGGTAAACCGTTTGCTTTTTTCTGCACGGCTTATGGATGTTGTAAACCGTAACTTTCTTTGGTGACCCTCGGTTTGTTTCAACAGTTAGTTTAACGAATACATGTTTATGTATCAATTCACAATTAAACAATCGGCGAGGAAATAAAACCATCTGAAACTAAGGAACACTTTTTGCCCAAATCGTAGCCGTATTTGCATCTTTAAGTTGCTATACATATGTAATAATCCAATTAGCACATCTACCTGTATTTTCAGTCATAATCGAGAACGTTTATATAAGGGAGTCCAAAAAATGCCATTTTCCAAGAAAGCATCCATAAATAATTATTAAACAATAGAAAACATAGAGAACGTTAATTCTTTGAACTCGTTAAATGGAAAATATTTGAGAATGCTTATAGGCGCTGTCTGTCTTACGGAGTCAGATACCGCTAAAGGCAATGACCAACTGTGTATGCTTAAGATAACGTTACTGATATGATTTCAATCAGACTTTATATTTTTTTATCAGATGCTTCGTGTAAATCGACGTATCAATACAATGTCCGTGGCTAATTGAAACATTTTCCATAACCGTTCACAGAGTCAACGAACATACTGGATGTAAAATTAAAGAACACAGTTCAAGCATCACTGTACCCTTTTGCATTACGTCTGCACCTTGTCATTTAAAACATAGTTATGGTAACAAAAACGTAAATCAGTTTTAGAATCTTATTGAATTATAAATATAAAGATAACCATCTAATAACACACTTTACACATCAACCTTCGGAACAGATTGTATATTAAATTAAGCGGTTTGACAGCGTCCTATATGAAGCATGTTATTGCGATTGCTGAAATCAAATTAGTCCATTTAATTAATGTATTACGTAAAGAGAATCATATATTGCGAAAATAACGGATAAAAGGGGACGGTGAAAAATCGTTAATTAAATTAATGTTCAGGTTAAACTGTAGGACTGATCAGGCTTATAATTTGAAAAATAAATAAATAAATAAATAAACAACAACAACTTAAAGAACATATAATGATGTCAGAGGTATAATGATAATGATCTCAAAGCGTAACAAACCGCATCGATAATAATGGGCTTTTACCAGCATAGGACTCAAATTGTTGGTTGATACATTTAGTTCAGACATTGGAAGCTTTTAGTCGTCTGCAACTGCTATTACAGTCGTAATAACTGTCTGATTTACAAGTGTTTTACTGTCTGATTTGTAAATGATGTTTATCTATTGCAGCCTTCCCTTGTGTGAAAATGTAGGTCAAGACATGGGAGCGACGTGAATATGTCTGAGAAAAAGTTCATAGGGGGAAAAGCTTCACAGGGCAGACACGTATTTCGTCGAGAGCCTAACAAACGTAGTATATGAAACATGTTTGTTAATTTTGTTCTAGGTCAAAATTTACAATGAATAAGAGTAATTTCCATTGACTCAACGTTTGAGATAATGTTTGTGTTGAAATACAAACTGGTAAAAAATTAGCGATACAGTATACATTGTTCAAATGTGTCTTTGGCGATGATTTGAACTTATAGAATAGCTATATTTGCTACATCCAGCTTCTACAGCGCCACACATGTTGATAGCATACAAGTTTGCTTTTGGCATTGTCTTGTGAGCATATTTTCGTCATTTCATTGTAAGTTATAGAACAATAGTGTGAGTGTAATCGTTTTTTTTACACTTTATCCAAGTGAACCAAGTTTGAAGACGGTATCACAAATATTTACTTAAAATGGACTATTTGTGAAAATGAGTGATCTTTTGGGTGTCTCTTGTCTTTTTTGACTGTATGGGATAAGGCTTAAACTTAGAATATTTTTGCCTCTAAACAAGAACAATGAAAGACTAAACAGTTAGGATCGTCCATGTGGTTTCGAATACATCAATATAACTATGGAACTATACAATTATAATAAATTGACAATTTAACACAATATATTCACGTTGAAAAATTGCTTCCTCGGTATGTTACTTTTATGTTGTTTTAAAAAAATACAGGGCGTTGAAATAACTTCCTTCATTAAAACAAACAAATGGTAGTTTTAAGCACCGTGTATTTTTACTGAGCCCATATAATTATTCTCTTCTTGTCTATTAAACAGTGGCTGATTTTATTAGAAAATGTCACATTAAATCCAACTTGGTCTGCAATTAAGGTTTTTTTCTATGACGTCAAAGGTGGTATTTTGATGACGCAGCTGCCAGTTATTATTACCCTGGAATTAGTGGATCCAGGGGACATTGCAGTTAGAAAATAATATTAGTATACTGAATTACATTTATAAATAATCAGGATCCACATCGTTTTCTGGGAAATCTAAATTGCATTCATTTTTACAAAGGTCCTGTTTTAACGTTTCAATTGATATTGGGTCAAAGGAAATATCCAATTCGTGCGATGGATTTCTAGCAAAAACAAATAACCATTAAAAGTCGTTAGCAAACTATCCATACTAAATTATACCGTAATACTTGTCAAATTCACATTTTTAAATAAAAACATTGCCACACTTAGGCTAAACTCCTGGACGGAAACAGTTTGTTCGAAATTCTTTGATTTTGAACAAAGAAAAGAGAAATCCGTGATTTAAATTGCCCTGCAACACTTATTAGATTTTTTAGAATCAATGCGATAAGGTATTCACGTATATAATGCCAGTCATCTTTACATATTGATGTGCAATGAATATTCGCGATTCTCGAAATAAATATTTCCTTAATCTATAATGAACTAGTTTCTAATTGATGCATTCAACATTTTATCAGCTGAACATTATAATGTCTGCAGGACGGCTATTCAAACTATTTTCATTTTTATTAAAAACTGATACTGTCCGACATCACAGGTTAACGATTTCGTTTTTCATACTTTGTAGAGAATAGTTGTGATAAAACGCCGACATTGGCATTAGATTCTTTCCGAACAATTCAATAAAAACAATCTGGACTAAATCGTCATTGGTATTGACACATTATCACAGAGGGAAAATCATTTGTATCGTCCAATAATGCTCTGGCTGAAAACCTTTAATCCTCTTCGGATTTGTTTTTGTTGTCATCGCATGTTACGCCAAATGAATCACTCTGAACAGTGTAAACTGCACGATTTGCATTAAAGGTTTATGAGGTATTTACAACACTTGATCACGCAGATCTCGAATAAACAGTTGTTTAGAATGGTTAAAGTACAACGAAATAACATAAACAAACTCAATCTGCTCGAATTTATAATGTCGATCTTGAAATGAATATATAATTGAGCAATTTGGAAAAAAATCATTTATGAATACATGTTTATTTGAAAACACCAAACATTAAGATAAAATATCGTCTCAACGGTTTTAGAAATCAGCGTTCTGAGCAAAAAAGAGCAAACACAATACCAAATCATTTCGTAGTCCCATACAGGGTTTAATAACATCGTCCGATACCACCGCACACTAAGCGATGTTAGCGAAAGGTGTACCGTAAGTCCCGACCTTGATCTTACTTCCCAAAATTACTTGGTTTTATTTCATTCGTTAATTTAGGCTTGTGTTGTTTTCCTTACATAATTATTTCCACACACATTTCATTATAAAATTCATTTTTTCCAAACTAATTTGATTTGCTAAGGAAAGATTGCTAACTACTTTTTCACATCAGAATTATACCTACTGCCCCGCAAACATAAATCTGATATTTGAAATGCTTCGCTAGAACATTTGACAAAATGACGTCGTTTCAAATTATTCCACTTTTGGACTGTTAGTCACGTAGTTGAAATTTGCATTTTTTTGATATGAAAAGAAATCCTAATGAAAAAAAGAACACATTGATACGCTGCATTTTTACCAAACAAAGTACGCATTTGTAAGCATTAGAATCAGTTCTTAAATGTGTAAGAATAGGTATCGTTTGCGTTTTCTAAGTACTGAACTCATAAATATATAAGAAAACAGCTAAAGTGTGTTCCATAATTCGCATACAACATATTTAAAACTGTTCCATGTCATCAATGTAAATAAGATCAGCATTGTTTAACACTGAATATACCATGCTTACTAGATAACTGGTGTTTAACGAGTATCACTGCGCGTATGGAGTACTTTGAAACTATGTCAATGCGCGTGAGCGTAATATCGTCATGAAGTTTTAAGTAGTCCATGGTCCGGTTTCCTACCCTTATAAACGATTTTGTGGATAGCTAATTGCGCTAACACGTAATTTGACGAGCAGACCTGCACATAATGTATATTTTAGATACAACCCTCTTTTCGTTTTCTACATAAGGCAATTATCACACAATAAGCAGTGTCCACACCATTTCGAGTCCCCTCTGGTATTGTGTCATTAAGTTGGAATATATTCAGAAGCTGAACACACCATCATAGAGAGTAATAGCAAAGACAGTTTGCATAGTTCTCTGAGCACATCACAACATATGGTCACTAGGGCGGAAAAACCGGGTAGGCCAGTATCCCCCGTAACACAAGCCGACACTCTAGCGTTACATGTTACCGTGAACGTTTCAAAGAGACTGTTTCCGTCTGGATAAATTGCAGCGAGGTGTTTATAAAATAAGGATCTCTCCTTTTGGTTTCCCCGATATAGACAAACTTAAGTGTTATGAGAAAAGAACCGTAACATGTTATTAGCAATTTTTGAATCAAATCCAAATAGCTAATATTTCTTACAACTAGCATGATGCCAATCTGAATGATTGAATTAGCAGTTATTGGATGACCTTCATCAGATATTCAGGAATTTCCACACCGTCAGACCTAATCTAATCTACTGCTGTTTTAGAGATGCTGATGCCTATGCGATTATGTCCAGATGCAAGCGTAAAAGGTAACTTTAGGACAGTATTAAGCACTGCTTTCAACGATTGTTTAGCATTTTGTGAAAAGGAAACATCAATATCTTTGTAATGACAGAATCACATGGACAATATGAGCAAGCGGACTGGGTGCTCTGATAACAATCGTGCTCCCAAAAAACATCTAATATCATTCTCGACATTCAGAATCTCATTTGTGAAAGTGTCATAGTCGTATGTGAATTTCGTATAAAACAGCTTCAAACGAGTGTTTTTTATATTTTGAATCAATTGATTTAAGTGCGAAGAATCACTGAAAAGTCGTATGTTATGCAAACAATCAGGGTATTTGATAGTGTTGGGAATCGGACAGAAAAATACTATCGATAATTGGTTTATGAAACCGATCAATGATCGATTATTAATCGATTCAATCATTATTAAAATATCTTTGATCATCATATTTAAGTCATACAGATACAGTACATGCACCGGTTTTAAGCACCAATGTTACCTTACAATGGCTTACATGGCTTACACTATTACTTAAACATTTCTTTGTATAAATTACATTATCTATTCAGAACGCAACTATCCTTAAGTGTTTACAAGTTATTATTACAAAACATGAGACCATAGGGTCTATTTTTTTGTCTTACATTTAGTAATGTATACATGTACATGTGTAAAATAAACACAAAGACAGATATCAATTTCTTTTTAATAATCAGTCAGTAACAAATACAACAGGAAGTTAAATATTATGTATGTTTTAACACAACAAACATTTTCTTTCAGAAAACTGAGAAAACTAAATTCTTACATGGTTGGAAGTAAACGGTAACATGTTTTAAAAATCACTTTAAAACCACAAACATGAGAAGATGAGAACCAATATTTTAGCAGTTAAATTACAAAGAAAATTTGTAATAAGGTTATGTAGTGACGTACTGACTTCATAAGAATATGACTAGATAATTTAACATACAAACACCTTAACATTTCAACATAAACTAGCATTAACCAGACATGTTTTAATGGTAGTCGGTAGCGGTTACGTCCCTTGTTTCTATCATCGATTGTTCAAATTTCACTATCGATTATCTCCAACGTAGGCCTTTCCGATCAATTGTCGATTATAATCGATCATCGGCACAGCACTAGTTTTGAAATCTCATTCCGTCTGTATGAATTATTTAGCATCTTTTCGTCTTAACCTTTCACTTTCTTAAAGCAAATGAGCATTGCATTGATACCTTTTAATCTTTGTATTATTATTCTAGAAACCTTTTGAGAATAGCATACATATTTCAAATCCATAAATGTCATTGTTTTCGTACATTTCAACATTTAGACGATTATTCCAGTTACTGTAGATACACATATGTGTAAACTATATTTAAAGAGTTTTGACTAATGGTATTCAAATGTTGAAGGTCGACCTAATTTAGCTCCTCATATATATAATAATAAACAAAAAGTGTTGACTTTAAAATACTTAATAGATTATTTAAGGAACATTTTCTATCGATGCCCTAACTCTTTTTCTTCTGCTTGTTTTACAATAATTAGTAGACTTATTTGTTAAATTTACTTGTAGCAGTTTTGTGTGAAACCAGATATCAAACCTATGCAATGTCGGCAATTAACCGCGGTGCTATGATGCATTATTTAGTCTCGGCCTAATGCCAAAGTATTTCTACGTCTACTGAAATAGACAAACAACAAGTGTTGTTTGCTTGAAATATTGCTGTAGGAAGTCAATTTGATCACCAACAAAATTGAATGCATGTATAAGAAAGCTACATAAAGGATGAAAAGGTGGTTGTATAATTTGGTATGCAAATATAAATACAACTGAAAAGAATAAGTTTAAGTAAAGAGATCCATTGGAAACACCAAATAAAATTGAAGTAGTAAAATAGTGGTTGGTGCTTTACATTCAAATTTACCTAACGTAGGCTTAGGCCGTATTTGTGTTACTCAGGAATCTCTAAAATAAATAAAAGGATCCCAATGAACTAAAGAATAAAATTAACAGAGAGGACTTTGTACAGGGAAAATTATTCCAGCTGCCATACAACATTTAATTTGTAAAACATCTGTAAATATATTATTTGGAAGCATCAAACGTCTTGATTATACTTAGTACAGAGAAATTTAACTTAAAACACTGATATTATTTTCTTTCTACAGTCTTTCTTGATGACGCTTATATCATGATATAATAAATATGCAAGGGGGGTAATTTAACAATTTTACTATGATAATAAATTTAATTAAATTGCTTCTTATAACACAATCCCTTTAATTAATGATGAATGGCTTAACTTAAAGATAAATTTCAGTTAAAACAAAAGCTAAATATCCAAAAACTACAAAAGAATAGGAACGTTTGACTGCATATAATGAAGCCAAAGAGACCGTGCTAAAGCACATATAAAGTCACGAAACGCATTGTCAATGATAGGCTTTTATCAAAATAAGACTGTACTTGTAGGTTGATTAATTTTGTTCAGACTTTGGAAGCTTAAAGTCGCGTCTGCAACTCCTATAACAGCAGAAATAACTGTCGGATTTGTAAGTGTTATACTGTCTGATTTGTAAGTGATGTTTGTCTATTGTTACAACAAATAGTTTAGGTCAAAACAAGTAGGTGCCACGATAAGGCCTAAAAATCATAGGGGAAACAGGTAGACTTAGAAAGGGTATTCTTCTAATTCTCAACGCCTTTAGTATATCTGCAGATACAGGTATGCTTACGTTTGTTCTAGGGCACAACCTACAATAAAGTAAACTTTCCAGGGATTTCACGTGTTAGATAATGTTTGTGTTAAAAAACTATCTGGCACAAATTTAGCGGTGAGGTATACAATGTGCAAATATATGTATTTGGCAATGCTCGGACTCTACAGACTGACTACAATTGCCACATTAAGCATCTACAGCGCGAGCTATATTAGTACCATATAAGTTTGTCACCGTCGTTTGAGCTTATAGTCGCGCTTTCATTGTTTTTGTGTGAGAATAATAAGTGTGGTATTGTGCGTGTAAAAAGTGTGATGTTGTGCATGTAAACCATCCCTAAAACCACCAAGTTCGAAGACGGTATCACAAACAATAACTGAAAAGGGCCTATTTTGTAAAATGAATATTCTTTTGTCTGTTTCATTTGTTGGGATTTAATTTAAACGTGAACTATTTTAAGAGCACAGTAAGGCTAAACAGTTCGGTATTTACATGTTGATTTGAATACATAAATATAACTTGGAGTTTTACAAAGGCTTGATATAGACAAAATAGAGACACAACCATGTAGATAAATTGTTTCCTGTTATGGTACTTTTGTATTGTCTTAACAAAGCACGTTGCGTTGAAATTACTTCCGTCATTAAGAGAGACAAACGGTATGTTGAGGCACCATGCGCTTTAACTCAGCTCATATCATTATACGCTACTCTACCATTACAGAAAACACAATGACAGTTTTCATTGGTAAATGTCACATTAAATCCAATTTTGTCTGCGATTAGAAATTTTTAATTGCGTCTTACGTAGAACTGGAATATTGCGTCAATAATTTTGAAGATTTATACCAGGCGGTCGTTTGATGTTGCTTGTTCTAGTTACTGAATGTATTATATCTAGAAGACTTTGCTGTGCGAAAATGATCTCTACTAAATTCAATCTACAGCTAATCAGGATCTACTTCATGTTTCGGGGAAAAACAAATTACAATTTGTTTTGAAAGGTCATGTTTTACAGTACCAATTTCCATTTGGCCAAAGGAAATGGACATTTCGTTTGATGGAATACTAATAATATATTAAGCATTCGAGGTCGTTCAAAAATAATACATATTAAGACGATACTGTGATAATTGTAAACTGCTACAATGATAAATAGATGGTCAACCAAATTCAGTTTGAACTCCCTAAAGGAAACATTTTTCGCTGACTTCCACGATTTTGACTCAATTATTTTAAGACAAAACTGATATTGTTTCAAAAGCACCACTTCAATACAATATGATAAATGCGACGTGACTTAATTGCACATAATCAGATGAATGTATCAAATCGATTTCCTTTCTATAAGAATGCTATTCTCAGAGTGAAAACTCGTTAGTATCATTCAATTTTGTTGTTTTTATCAGTTAATGATTATCATGCATGTCACACAGTAATTCCATATATGTGTATCAAACTATATTTACATTAACATTAAACATTGATAGTAGTTTTTTTTATTTCATCGATCCATCGCGGTTATGCTTAACGTGGATGCATCGAAACCCCTTATAATTGTACACTCAATAACGGATTAGACATTGCATATATAAAAAAAACAATACATATTGTACTTTTGTTCTTCATACATCTAAAATCGGGCGTGAAATTACTGTTTTCCATTTTTCTAGGTAAAAAAGGTTTGTCTTAAATTTAAAACGTGTGAAATAGACTTAAGCAGATTAAATGAAAAGCAAAAAAGCAATCTTGGTTTTAATAGTTATACAAAGCGTTCCACGACTGAGATAAAGTGGATGCTTTGGCCAAGTATTCATGGATATTCAATACTTTTCACATTAGATAATGGTTGTTTATTGTACGATATTGCAAATAGAATCAAATCAGGCGGATATGTTTAAGCGTGCAGCGAGTGACACAACAGTCAATGTGCAAACAGAATCGCAAAGCTCCGTGTGATACCTTGATAGTTGATACAAACAATAGTCTACCCAAAACACAACTTTTGTCGCATTGTATCATAAAAAGAAGACAAGTTATACAACATATATCTTGTACCTTTCTGTAGCAATTCAGGCGTTGTCTTGTGAGCGTATATTCGACATTTCATTATAAGAACAATAGTTCAAAGACGGTATCACAAATATTAGCTGAAAAGGGACTATTTGTGTACATTTGTGTTTTTTTGTGTCTCTTTAATATTTCCTCTCGAAACCAATCGCAGTAAGGCTGAACAGTTAGGTTTGTCCATGTGGAATCGAACACACCAATGTAACTATGGGAGTTAACAATAATTATAAATTGATAATTTAATACAAAATAACCAAGTGGTATTATTGCTCCCTTGTATTTTAATTTATATTGTTTTAACAAGGAACACATCGTGGAAATGGCTTCCTTCATTAAACAAACAAATGGTAATTTCAAGCACCGTGTATTTTAACTGAGTTCTTATAATTATCCGCTTCTTTACCATCAAAAACCATCATGACTAATTATATTAGAAACTGTCACATTGAATCTAAATTGGTCTGCAATTTATGTTCTTTAAATCAAGTCTTACGTTAAACTGGAATTTAATGTCACTATTTTGATGATTTAAGAAAGGCCGTATTTGATGACACTGGTTATAATACTGCATGTATTGGATCCAGAGATCTTTGCAATACTGAATTACATTTACAAATTATAAGGGTCTACTTCATTTTCGGGGAAAACCAAAACACATTATCTTTTACAAAGGTCATGTTTTAAGGAACCATTAGATATTTGATCAAAGTAAATGGACATTTCGTGCCATGGATTTTTAAGGAAAATAAATAAATCATTATAAGCCGTTAGCAAATAATCCGTTATTTTTGATACATTTACATTTTGAAATACATACATTGCCAAACTAAGGCTAAACTCCTGAAAATGAAACAGTTTGTTTGAAATTCCTTGATTTTGAACAAAGAAAGGGAATACTAGACATGATTTCAATTGCTCTGCAACACTTGTATAAAAAAGTATTATTCTGATGTGGTATAAATCTATATAATGCCAATCTCCTGTACACATCTAGTGCAATGAATATTCGCGATTCTCGAAATAAATATTTCTTTGGTCTTTAATGTACAAGTATGAAATAGATGTTTTGAATGTCTTTATCAGCTGAACATTATAATGTAAGACGGTTCCTTAAACTATTTACATTTTTATTAAAAAAACTCATACTGTTCCACATCACAGCTTAACGAGTTCGTGTCCATGCTTTGTACAGAATGATTGTGATAAAACACTGACATTGGTAATAGATTCTTGCCGAACAATTTATTGAAAAAAATCTAGAGTAAATCTTCATTTATATTGACACTTTATCACAGGGAGAAACTCATTTGTTCCGTCCATTAATGCTCAGGCCGTGTACCTTTCATCATCCAGGGATTGTTTTGTTGTCATCACGAGTGATGTCAAATTCACTCTGAACAGTTTAAACTGCAGGACATTCATCAATCCTTTAGTAGGTATTCGCAACACTTGATCTCGTATATCTCGAATAGACAGCTGTTTAGAATGGCAGAATAAACGAAATAACCTAAATAATTTAAAATCTAGTGGAAAAATTACTTATTAATTATGGATATCTGATTGAGCTATTTGAAAATATTTATTTATAAATCCATGTTTGTTTGAAAAACCCAAACGTTTAGATAATATTTCGTCTAAACAGTTTTTGAAATATGCGTTCTTAACCAAAAAAGCAAAATACAACACCAATTCGTTTAAAAGTCACACACAGCGTTGAATAACATCGTCCGATACCACCACAATCCACCACACTCAGCGATGTTAACGAAAGGTGTACCTTAGATGCCGTCCTTGCTCTTACTTCCATAAATAATTTGTTTTATTCCATTCGTTAATTTTTGCTGGTTTTGTATTCCTTAAAGAGGTATTCTTCTTGCGATAAGTTCAACACACATTTCTTTTTGTTATTTGTCGAGCAGATATTTTCAGAATATACATTTGATATTAAACTCTCGTAAGTTTACTACATCATGCAATTATTACATAATAACCTGGTTTCGAGCCATTTTGAGTCCACTCACGAACTGCGTCATAATGTTAGAATACATTCGGAAACTGATCCCAACAAACAGCATCAGAAATAGTACTAGTTAAGATTTGTTGCATAGTTCCCTGAGCACAACGCAGTATGTGGTCATCAAGTCAGACAAGTGAGTTTCCTCCAGTCTCCCTCCCCTCTCCCAAAACAACAACAACAAAACAACACAAGCCTACAAACTCGCGTACCAACATGCCAACGAGAGTGGAGAATATTATAATGCTCAAATAACTTGTTTCATTTTCGTAACAAAATAAATAAGTTTAAACTAATCACAACAACAATTGGCTGAACATGCTTCAAATATTTAATAAACGCAACACTGTTACTTACGGTGATGATTCTAGTTTTCTACACCTGGACTAGATTCATTTCAAGATGGCCCTGAAAGTACACAAAAGTCACCTCAGTAGTGCATTGATTGTTTCCCGTTACTCTCATATTTTATATAACATGCAATGATTCAATCAACATTCAGAGGCAAAATAAGATATAATTAAAGCTCCAACCAAGCTTTTTCTTTGTGTGATAGGTTGCAGCGAAGGCGACCAAAAAAAGAATCACCCTGATTGGTTCAAAGATAAAATGAAACTAGTCGTTTTAAGAAAAGAGCCTTAAAACGAAAACTCAGTAGCACATTGGTTAAATCCTGGAGCTTAGACGCTGTAAGAAAATTGATGGATAAAATATCTTAAATTTCAATAAAATGATGAAAATATCATATTTAACTCAGTGGTTTATTATGATACCGTGAACGTTTCAAAGAGACTGTTTCCGTCTGGATAAATTGCAGCGAAGGTGTTTATAAAAAAAGGATCTCTCCATTTGGTTTCCCCGATATAGACAAAGTTAATTGTTATAAGAAAAAAGCCGTAACATGTAATTAGCAATTTTTGAATCAAATCCTAATAGCTAATATTTCTTACAACTAGCATGATGCCAAGTCTGAGTGATTGAATTAGCAGTTATTGTATGACCTTCATCAGATATTCAGGAATTTCCACACCGTCAGACCTAATCTAATCTACTGCTGGTTTAGAGATGCTGATGCCTATGCGATTATGTCCAGATGCAAGCGTATAAGGTTTCTTTAGGACAGTAATAAGCACTTCTTTAAACGATTGTTTAGTATTTTATGAAAAGGAAACATCAATATCTTTGTAATGGCAGAATCATATTTATTTAACATTTTTGAACAGATATTATGGTGTATCGAGCGTACACATGGACTCTATGAGAAAGCGGACTGGGTGCTTTGATAACAATCGCGCTCCCAAAACAGGACTGTTACATTGGAGCAAAAACAGAATTCCTTCAAAGACGGCAACACTGTTGCGTCCCTGTGGTCACTAAAACATCAAATAACATTCACGATATTCAGAATCTCATTTGTGAAAGTGTCATAATCGTATGTGAATTTCGTATAAAACAGCTTCAAACGAGTGGTTTTATATTTTGATTCATTTGATTTAAGTGCGAAGAATCACTGAAAAGTCGTATGATATGCAAACAATCATAATATTTGAAATCTCATTCCGTCTGTATGAATTATTTAGCATCGTTTTGTACCTTTTTATCTTTGTATTATTATTCTAGAAACCTTTTGATTTTTTCTGTTACCGTAGATACACATATCTGTCAACTATATTTAAAGAGTTATGACTAATGGTATTCAAATCTTAAAGGTCGACCTAATTTAGCTCCTCAGATATATGATAACTAACAAAGAGTGTTGACTTTTAAATGCTTAACAGATTATTTAAGCAACATTTTCTATCGATGCCCTTACTCTTTTCCTTCTGCTTGTTTTACAATAATTAATAGAAGTATTTGTGAGATTTACTTGTAGCAGTTTTGTCTGAAATCAGATATCAAAACTATGCAATATCGGCAATTAACCGCGGTGCTATGATACATTATTTAGTCTCGGCTTAATGCCATAGTACTTCTACGTCTGCTGAAATAGACAAACAACAAGTGTTGTTTGCTTGAAATATTGCTGTAGGAACTAAATTTGATCACCAACAAAATTGAATGCATGTATAAGGAAGCTACATAAAGGATGAAAAGGTGGTTGTATAATTTGTTATGCAAATATTAATACAACTGAAAAGAAAAAATTGAAGTAAAGAGATCCATTGGAAACATCAACTGAAATTGAAGTACTAAAATAGCGGTTGGTGCTTTACATTCAAATTCACCTAACGTAGGCTTAGGCTGTATCTGTGTTATTCAGGAATCACTAAAATATATCAAAGTATCCAAAAGAACTAAAATATAAAAATAACAGAATAGACTTGATACAGGGAAAAAAAATTCAGCTGCCATACTACTTTTAAGTTGTAAAACATCTGTAAATATATTATTTGGAAGCATCAGACGTCTTGAATTTACTAAATACAGACAAAAATAACATAAACCACTGGTATATTTTTCTTTTTACAGCATTTCTTGATGACGCTAAAATCATGATATAATAAATATGATAGGGAGGTAACTTAACAATTTATACTATGATAATAAAGCAATTTAATTAAATTGTTTCTTATAACATAATGCCTTTAAAAGGACTATCGGTGAAATCTTAAAAAAATAAACTTAATATTTTATTAATGTAAAATGAAACTTTTACCAGCAGCATTTTTAATTAATGATGGATGGCTTAACTTACAGATAAATTTCAGGTAAAGCAAAAGCTATAATGAAGTCAAAGAAACCGTGCTGGTAATGATTGGCTTTTATCAAAATAAGATTGTTATTGTAGGTTGATGAATTTTGTTCAGACATTGGAAGCTCTAAGTCGTTTGCAACTCCTATAACAGCAGAAATAACTGTCGGATTTGTAAGTGTTATACTGTCTGATTTGTAAGTGATGTTTGTCTATTGCAGCAATCCCTTATGGGAAAATGTAGGTTACAACAAATAGTTTAGGTCAAAACATGTAGGTGCCACGATAAGGCCTAAAATCATAGGGGAAACAGGTAGACAGAGAAAGGATATTCGTCTAAAGCTCCAAACCTTTAGTATATCTGCAGATACAGGTATACTAACGTTTGTTCTAGGGCACAATCTACAATAAAGTAAACGTTATTTCCATGCATGTCAGACAGTAACTCCAAATATGTGTATCAAACTTTATTTTCATTAACATTAAACATTGATAGTAGTTTTGTTATTTCATCGACCTATCGCGGTTATGCTTAACGTGGATGCATCGAAACCCCTTACAATTGTACACTCAATAACGGATTAGACATTGCATATATAAAAAAAACAATATATATTGTACTATTGTTCTTCATATAAATTATCTAAAATCGGGCGTGAAATTTCTTTTTTCCATTTTTCTAGGTAAAAAAGGTTTGTCTTAAATGTAAAACGTGTGAAATAGACGTAAGCAGATTAAATGAAAAGCAAAAAAGCAACCTTGGTTTTAATAGTTATACAAAGCGTTCCACGACTGAAATAAACGAGATGCTTTGGCCAAGTATTCATGGATATTCAATACTTTTCACATTAGATAATGGTTGTTTATTATACGATATTGCAAATAGAATCAAATCAGGCGGATATGTTTAAGCGTGCAGAGAGTGACACAACAGTCAATGTGCAAACAGAATCGCAAAGCTCCGTGTGATACCTTGAGAGTTGATACAAACAATAGTCTACCCAAAAAACAACTTTTGTCGCATCGTATCATAAAAAGAAGACAAGATATACAACATATATCTTTTTTCTTTCTGCAGCAATTCAGGCGTTGTCTTGTGAGCGTATATTCGACATTTCATTATAAGAACAATAGTTCAAAGACGGTATCACAAATATGAGCTGAAACGGGACTTTTTGTGTACATTTGTGTTTTTTTTGTGTGTCTCTTGTCTTTTTTGTCTGTTTGGGATAAGGCTTTAACTTTAATATTTCCCCTCGAAACCAATCACAGTAAGGCTGAACAGTTAGGTTTGTCCATGTGGAATCGAACACACCAATGTAACTATGGGAGTTAACAATAATTATAAATTGATAATTTAATACGAATTAACCAAGTGGTATTATTGCTCCCTTGTATTTTAATTTGTATTGTTTTAACAAGGAACACATCGTGGAAATGGCTTCCTTCATTAAACAAACAAATGGTAATTTCAAGCATCGTGTATTTTAACTGAGTACTTATAATTATTCGCTTCTTTACCATCAAAAACCATCATGACTAATTATATTAGAAACTGTCACATTGAATCTAAATTGGTCTGCAATTTATGTTCTTTAAATTACGTCTTACGTTAAACTGGAATTTAATGTCACTATTTTGATGATTTAAGAAAGGCCGTATTTGATGACACTGGTTATAATACTGCATGTATTGGATCCAGAGATCTTTGCAATACTGAATTACATTTACAAATTATAAGGATCTACTTCATTTTCGGGGAAAACCAAAACACATTATCTTTTACAAAGGTCATGTTTTAAGGTACCATTAGATATTTGATCAAAGGAAATGGACATTTCGTGCCATGGATTTCTAAGGAAAATAAATAATTCATTATAAGCCGTTAGCAAATAATCCGTTATTCTTGTTACATTTACATTTCGAAATACATACATTGCCAAACTAAGGCTAAACTCCTGAAAATGAAACAGTTTTTTTGAATTTCCTTGATTTTGAACAAAGAAAGGGAATACTAGATATGATTTAAATTACCCTGCATCCATTGTACAAAAAGGATTATTGTGACGTGGTATACATCTATATAACGCCAGTCCTCTGTACATGTCTAATGCAATGGATATTCGTGATTCTCGAAATAAATATTTCTTTGGTCTTTAATGTACGAGTATCTAATAGTTGCATTCAATGTATTTTTTCAGCTGAACATTATAATGTCTGCAAGAAAGAAACTCAAACTATTTTCATTTTTAGTAGGTATTCGCAACACTTGATCGCGTAGATCTCGAATAAACAGTTGTTTAGCATAATGAAATAAACGAAATAACATAGATAAATTAAAATCTGCTTGAAATATATCTCGGATCTTGATATGAATATCTAACTGAGCTTTTTGGTATTATTCTTTTATAGATACATTTTTGTTTGACCCCCATCCCCCTACCCCACCCCCAAAAACAAAACAAAAAAAACGTTCACATAATATTTCGTCCTTACGGTTTTAAAATCAGCGGTCTAAATAAAAAAAATACAACACCGATTCATTTAGACGTCACTCACATCGTTAAATAACATCGTCCGATACCACCACAATCCACCACACTCAGCGATGTTAACGAAAGGTGTGCTTTAGATGCCGACCTTGATCTTACATCTCTAAATAATTGGTTTTATTCCAGTCGTAAAATTTGACTTGTGTTGTATTCCTCAAAGAATTCTTCTCTTGCGATAAGTTCAACACACATTTCTTTTAGTAATTTGTCGAGCAAATTTGCACAAAATATTTATTTGAACTCTCCCAAGTTTACTATATCATTAAATTATTACATAATAAGCTTGTTCCGAGCCATTTTAAGTCCACTCACAAACTTTGTAATTAAGTTGGAATACATTCAGAAAATGATCTCAACAAAACAGCATCAGAGAGAGTTCTAGTTAAGATTGTTCGCATATTGCCCTGAGCATAACGCAGTATGTGGTCATCAAATCAGACAAGTGGGTTTCATCCGGTCCCCCACCCCTCTCCCCCCAAGAAAACAACAAAATAACACAAGCCTACAAACTCGCGTACCAACATGCAAACGAGAGTGGTTAATATTATAATGCTCAAATAACTTGTTTCATTATCGTAACAAAATAAATAAGTTTAAACTAATCCCAACAACAATTGGCTGAACTATTAAACATACGCAAAACTGTTACTTACGGTGATGATTCTCGTTTTCTACACCTGGACAAGATTCATTTTAAGATGGCCCTGAAAGTACAAAAAGTCACATCAGGACGCATTGATTGTATCCCGTTACTCGGCAACCCTCTTAAAAATAATCCATTATATATTTCATATAACATGCAATGATTCAATCTTATATGTTCCTTAACATTTTTGACAAAATAAGATAGAGTCAAAGCTCCAACCAAGCTTTTTCTTTGTGAGATAGGTTGCAGCAAAGGCGACCATAAAAAGCATCATCCCTGTTGGTCCCCAGATAAATTGAAATTATTCGTTTTAAGAAAAGAGCTTTAAAACGAGAACTCAGTAGCAAACTCGTAAAATCCTAAAGCTTGAACGTTCTAAAATTGATGGAATAAATATTTCACTTTAATTTCAATTAATTGATTAAAATATATTATTTAACTCAGTGGTTTATTATGTTATCGTGAACGTTTCAATGAGGCTGTTTTCGTCTGTATAAATCGCGTCGAAGGTGATTATGAAATAAGAATCTCTCATTTTGTTTTTTCCGATATAGAGTTAATGGTTATAAGCAAAGAGCCTTAAATGTAATTAGCAATTTTTTAATCTAATCCTTATAGCTAATATTTCTTACAACTATAGTGGTTCAAAACATGAGTGATTGAATTAGTAGTTATTGGATGACCGTCATCAGATATTCAGGAATTTCCACACCGTCAGACCTAATCTTATTTCTTGGTATTTTAGAGATGCTGATGCCAATGCGATTATGTCCAGATGCAAGCGTATAAAGTTTCTTTGGGAAAGTAATAAGCACTTCTTTCTAGTATTGTTTAGTATTTTGTGAAAAGGAAATATTAATATCTTTGTTATGGCAGAATCATATTTATTTAACATTTTCAACGGATATTACGGTGTATCAGGCGTATACATGGACAAATTGAGCAAGCGCACTGGGTACCCTGAAAAAAATCGCGCTCCCAATACAGGACTGTTACATTGGAGCAAAAACAGAATTCCTTCAGGATATGATATTCAAAGACGGAAAGACTCTTGTGTCCATGTGTTCACTAAAATATCAAATAACATTATCGAAATTCAGAATCTTATTTGTGAAAGTGTCATGGTCGCATGTTCTAATAAAACAGCTCCAAACAATTGGTTTCATATTTTGATTCAGTGATTATTTAGATTTAAGTGAGCAGCATCCGGGAAAACCCGTATGTTATGCAGACAGTCAGGATATTTGAATTCGTATTCCGCCTGCTGCCGGCTCATTACAATATACAGACATACAGTATTAATTTACAATGTTGTGCAACAATACAATGAAACACAATGAAACAACTATACAGTAATATGGTTTTTATATAGATAGTGATTTTTAGAATTTCATTATTCAAGTCGAACTTTTCTTTTATTAAACGCGGAATGGAATAGCTATGTTAAGTCTATAAACATAATCCTTTCAGTACATTTAATCATTTAGACGATTATCCCAGTTACCGTAGATACACATTGTATCAGAACCTGTTTTAAAAAAAGTTTTGACCTAGTATGGTTTATTTATCTGAAGGTCGACCTAGTTTGGGTTCTCATATATATAATTTAACAAAGAGTGTTGAATTTGAGTACTTTATAGATTCCAATAACGATTTCTATCGGCAGCGTAATTTGTAATAATAAGTGGTAGTATTTGTTTGCTTTACTTGAAGCTATTTTGATTGAAACCAGATATAAAAAACTATGCAATCTGACAAGGGACCTTTAACCGTGATGTTATTATGCATTATTAAATCTCGGCCTAATGCTTTTGTGTTCACCCGTCTATTGAATAAGATAAATAACAAGTGTTGTCTGCTTGAAATATTGCGGTAGGGAGTTAAATGATCACAAATAAAAGTGATTGCAAGATTTAGGAAGCTATATGAATGATGAAGAAGTGGTCTTGGTTATTTTATGTATTATGCAAACAGTAACCGAAATAAGAATATTCCAGATAAGAGATCTCTTGGTAGCACCAACTAAAATTGAAGTAGTAAAATTGCGGTTGGTGATTCACAGTCAACTCCACCTAATATAAGCTTAAGCAGTATTTGTGATATCCAGGAATCACTAAGATATATGAAAGGATCCAAAAGACTACAATATAATAATAACAGTATTGACTTTGCATCATACATCATTCAAATTGTAAATGTTGTGAATAGATTTTTTGGAAGCATAAACCCGGATTTGATTAAAATAGGTATAGGCAAACACAACATATAACACCGAGATTATGTCTATGTACACTATTTATTGATTGACCATTATAGCATGTTGCATGGGTAAAATATTTGAAAAAAACAACAACTCCATTTTGACTCTTATATAATGATGTAATATATAAAAAGGATGAAATAAAACATTTTCTAAGATTATATAGCAACATATTTAAAGTACTTCTTACTACATAATGCCTTTTAAAATCATCGGTGAAAACCTTGAAAAAAAACCTTAACATTCTAAAAATCTAAAATGAAACCTCTACCAGCAGCATTTTTTAGTATGATAGATGACGTACCTTAAAAAAATTTTTCAGTGCAAACAAAAGCTTAAAATTAAGAAAGTACCAATGAAAAGAAACGATTCGCTGCATATACTGAAATCAGAGAGATCATTATCGAGTTCATATGAGGTAACACAGCGCATTGATAATGATAGGCTTTTATCAAAACAATACTGTTATTGAAGGCGTTGGAAGCTTTAAGTCATCTGCAACTCCTATAACAGCAGAAATAACTGTCTGATTTGTAAGTGTTATACTGTCTGATTTATAAGTGATGTTTATCTATCGCAGCCTTCCCTTGTTGAAAATGTAGGTTTAAACGAATGTCCTAGGTCAAAACAAGTAGGTGCCACCATAAGGTCTGAGAAAAATTCATAGGGGAAACAAGTAGACAGAGAAATGGTTTTCGTCTAAGGCTCAACGCATTTAGTTTATCTGCGGACAAAAGAATGCTAACATTTGTTCTAGGACACAAGCTACAATTACGAAAAAGTTATGTTTATGGATGTCACCTTTTATATAATGCTTGTTTTAAAATACTAATCGGTACAAATTTAGCGGTTTAGGATACATTCATACAACTTTGGAAGAATACAAAACTTGATATAGAAAATATTGTGACATACTCATGAAGATACTACTTATATCATTTCCTGGTATGCTTCTTTTATATTGTCTTAAGAAAGCAGATTGCGTTAAAATTACTTCTTTCATCAATACAAACAAATTCAAGTTTTTTTCAAGCACCATGTACATAAATTCAGCTTTTATCATTATGCTATCCAAGAAAACACAATGACAATTTTTATTGGTAAATGTCACATTAATTCCAATTTGGTCTGTGATTAGGAATTTTTAATTGCGTCTGACGTAAAACTAGATTATTGCGTCAATAATTTGAAGATTTATACAAGAAAATCGTTTGATGACGCTTGTGCTAGTAATCATATTGATTGTATTACATCTAGAGGACTTTGCTGTGTGAAAATAATCTATACTAAATTATCTTTACAGCTTATCAGGATCTACTTCATGTTTGGGGGAAAACAAATTACATAATTTCTAGAAAGGTCATGTTTTACAGGGCCAATTTCCATTTGGCCAAAGGAAATGGACATTTCGTTCGATGGATTACTAATATACAAATACTATATAAAGCATTTGTTGCCGTTCGAGAATAATCCATACTTACACGATACTGTGATAATTGTGAATTGCTACATTGATAAATAGATTGTCAACCAAATTCAGTTTAAACTTTCTAAAGGAAACAGTTTTTCCTGACCTCCATGAGTTTGACTCAATAATCATAAGACAAACCTGATATTGTTTCAAAAGCACCCCTTTCATAAACTATGATAAATAGGACGTACATGGCATAATTGCACATAAATCCAGATGAATGTACTAACTGGATTTCCTTTGTATTAGAACGTAATTCTAGGAATGAACACTTAAAGCATCATTTTATATTGTTTTCTTTATCAGTTGAACATTATCATGTATGTCAGACAGTAACTCCAAATACGTTTTTTAAATGACAGGCAAATCATTGCATACAGAAACCGTTAATGCAGATTGAACTTCTGTTCTTCATTCATCTAAAATTGGGCGTAAACTTATTTTCCTTTTTTTCTAGGAAAAAAAAAGTTTGTCTTAACATGTGAAATAGACTTAAACAGAAACAGAAAATAAAAAGATAAGCAATCTCGGCTTTAGTTGTCATACAAAGCGTTTTACGATTGAGATAAATAAGATACGTCTGTCAAGCATTCATTGATATTAAATACTTTTCACATTAGATAATGATTGTTTATTGTTACGTAGATACGGGCAATGCGGCGTCTCTAAAACCATGCATCAAAACCTTCAATGCTGAGTAATGTTAAATGCATTGAATATATTCTTTGAACAATGGTCATTAGCATGCATTTAATCATATGTTCTATTGCGTATCCCTTTTCAATCAGACTTTCATCTGGTAACAATGAGTTCCAGCACGTACCAACAGTTAAATTCTATTCATTTTAAAAGGAATTAATTAAGTAAAAGTGATGGCTAATTAATTGCATTTCCGTGCAGAATATTCTTTGAAGATATGTGACTCTTAGATGTTTATGTACAGTAGAGTCAATCAACACTAAGTTATAACAACATTATATCTATCATTCTTGTTGGCACGATTTAACGAGATAGTTTGAGGGGAAAGCCGGATTTCCCAGATGAAACCCCCTTGTCCGGCTCGGTGGCAAAATAAACACAGCACTATTACATTGTATATGAGACATTTCAATGTTTATTCAAGGAAACAAAATAAAAGAAGAAATAGTTACTGCACTCACTACCAGTTATTGCAATTCTTTTAGAAATATCTGCATACCAGTTAAAATGCAGTTAGGCAGTTAAGCTCTGCCTTGTTGCTACCAATTTCAGTATTGGATACATGAGTAAATCGAGAATTTACGAAACGCAACCTCCGTCTGTACCGTTACATGAGATCCACGTTTCGAATGGTGTGTCATCCAGTCATGTGGACTGTGTAGAGTTTTACAGCGTGTTGTCGGTATGATTTTATTTATTTATACCATACAGCTTTGATAAGACACTTGCAAGTTAAATGCGATTAAAATCCACAAAATAACGATAAACGCGTTTTTGCGATGATCGGTCGACTCTCCGCTCGCTTTAAAACGACTTTTAAAGCTGCACTCTCATAACATTTTAGCAAATATCAACATTTGCTGTAGTGTTCCAGCTGTCAGTAGTTAGTTTAAACTCTCCTTATGATTAACTACACTTTATTTCGTAATAAAACTGCAGTATACAAACCACGGGCGAGTCCTTTAGATTTACATGTAGCTATCTTCGACCTTGAAATGAAATGAATATTGGAATGAAACGAAGTTATTCCGGGCTGTCGCTAAATGGCATTGAAAGCGTTGCCCATACAATTGCTCCAAACAAATACGTTTGAAATACGTTGTGCCTCTCAATGATTCCTCCTTAAGAACAATTTGATTTAACAGTAATGATGTGTTCACGTATTTGGAAGATTGAACAGGACCTTTGCCAACATTTCAAATTTATGCGCAGTATCTTAATGAATAATGCTATCAACCACTATAAAGGCTGAACTGAAGCCATAAACATATTACGTCTGAATTCTAAGCACCATATCACTTTTATGCTGGTGCAGAAAAGGTTAATTAACATTGACAGTAGCTATCATCAAGTTTATTATTGCAGTCGGTGCATTAACCCTCAAAAGACAATATGAAAAGATAACGGATGAATATCGCTATGCACTGTGACGTGCATTATTGATTGTTGTTTTTGAACACCTAATTTATTTCATTTCGTGTAAAGCGAGTAAGCATCTTCTGAAGTACATTAGACCCAGCAGAGAAAGTATTTATCAACAGTGGCAAATTTACATAATTATAATGCATTTTTTGTTTATATCAGTTTATATCAATTGAGTAGTTATGTGAGTATGTTTTATTTTGATTGATCTACATACTATTGTAGTAACAAGTCGTCTACACGCAATCAAAACCTAAAGTCGCAAGCAAGTGTTTCGCTGATCGGTTGTTGGAGATTTTTTTTTTATGTCTTGTCATAGTTTAACCCCATATTGCCATCAAACAAGATATTGATGTGTTTTCAAACAAGATACTGATGTGCCTTCAAACAATGTGCCTTCAAACAAGATACTCATGTGCTTTCAAACAAAATACTGATGTGCCTTCAAATAAGACACTGATGTGCTTCTTGTGTTATTTTCATAAGATAAAGCTGTTACCGTTATTGAAAGCTAAGTCCTCAGTCTTTATAATAATGTGTTTTGATTTGATAAAATTCAAGCAAAACCATAGTTAAATACTTTTTCATTACCTAATTGTAAGGAAAGAGATATAAAGTTCCTGTTTCTCGTAAACAAACGATTTATTAATAAAAGCTTCAAAGCTGAACTCACACAGTTTTGGCCTTTGTATTTGTATTGTCTCAGAATCAGCTCATCTTGGCATCAGTGTCTTCAATTCATATCAGATATCTTACTATTGACCAGATCTCATTCGTTTGTTAAGCTGCCAAATATTTCAATTTTCTTGAAGCGTTAGCAACGCCTTTAGCCATAAAACATCAATTTCCAAAAGTAAATATGACTCTCCTTCTGCTCTTTTGTCTGCAGCCTTATATCACAGTTTCCATACATTCACGCATCAATTTACTCATTCCAAGACTAAAAAGAATAAAAAAAGTCAAAACAATCATTCAGTGAAAAAACAGCTTTTAAAAGACCAAACCGATTTGGTTTCATGTCCATGCAGACTGCACGCATTCCCATTGCCAGTTATCACGCGATGTTGGTGTAAGGACAACTTTCATGACACTTTTTCAAATGATTAGATTCAATTAAGATGCATCCTAACTATACGTCGGTTCCACTTAGTCTGAGGTTGACGGCAGTTAAAAACACTCTGTTTTTTTCATTCCACGGAATAAAGATTCATTTATTTTTCAAGCCAAAACAGGATTATTTGGGAGAGAAATGTTTTTACAAAATTCAATTAGATTCCTATTGTATGTTTTTTTTATTGAACACATTCATAAGTGCCATTTTCATTCCATTGAAGTGTTATAAGTTTTAAGTAACTCCCTTCCTATTGACAAAAATGGCCTTCATGTAATTTAATATATAATAGGGTTTAATCTGTAATTGCTGTTTTAGCTTTATGTTTTTATCTGGTAGATTAGTGTTCTCGGTGGAATTAAAAAAGATTTCGATTTCTTTTACTTCTCATACCAGAGGTATATTGTTAATATGTTCAAATCAACGAAGGTCAGGTGGTTTGATGGAGAAGTATATGGACATGTTGAAACTTCGAATCTAGATTACATAATTGAGTGTCGTTTCCGAAAAATACAACAACAAAAGTTTATGACCTAACTGGTTAAATATCGAAATTTTCCACTCAAACAATCAACTGTGGTCGCAATGAATACTAATAAGTAATGTTACAAATATATACATTTGTTACACACTAACATCGGTATATTTCGAAAACAATATTAATTTTTCCAATTTTCGATTTGTGATCATAGGTCTAATTCAGGAGTAAAGATTACTATAACAGAATGATTTAGATAAAAGTGAACCTTTTCCTTATGATCAATACTTCAAACTCTTGTTGTCCACAAGGAGAAAATGATGCTTAATGAATATCATGCTTTGGTAAAGTGTTTAAAAACAAAGATATTTCTAAAAAAGTTTTAACATTTAAACATTTAACGCATTAATAAAAATACTTTATTTTTTCTAAGATCCTTCTGTAATACTGCCGACACATAACCCTTTAAGCTTCGCTAATACTTTAAATAGTTCATGACAAAATGCAGAACTCAATAATTTTCAATGACGTAGTTAGTGTACATATGATCAGTCTTGGATGTCTCGTGATCCGTTGTTGTTGCTATCATTAAAACGAGAGAAATAGGTAAACATTTTTAAAAACCTATTACAAACAACCTTTGTGACCTTATTAAATTGCAAACTTGGACATTTGTCAGATTTCTGTTGAAATTGACAGCATTATCAATAATGTATCCTCCGTCACTTGTTTAACATATAAGTAATAGGCAAATAATATATTTTTTCATTAAATTATATTGTGTAATTGAACAGTCTTGTTATTGTCACAAAAAGAGATAAACATCAATTCCTGTACATTCGTGAATGGAAACAAATCGTTTAAATAAAATCTTTACATGTGACAGATATATTACATTTTTCAAATGGGATCACTTCCCAAGAAAAATATGTAACTAAATTCAGAATTGCACGCCCCAATTCCTCGCACACACTGTACTCGCCCTTCCCTACCAGATGAAAGGCCTAATTGGACAAACTACCAGTGTGAGATGGCAATTTACACGGTTTTCATGTGAACACCTACAGTAATGTTCTTGATAAGGTCAACACATTTTCTTAAATCAGGAGAAATGACAGGCGCAAGCTATTTGAAGTAGAGATAGTTTTAAATGTCTAGATAATAACTATCAATCTCTTTGACGAAAACTCGAGAACGTTTAACAACATTGCTGAAGTTAACATTAGCTTAAGCTTGAATAGCATACTTCAAATACATATCATTTTCAGAGAAGATTCATATGCAATAATATACAAAGTTATCAATATAAGGATTGAGCTGGAAGGGTATAAACAATTTATGAGAGCTTGAGATTGTCAAATATAGGCATAGCATTGCTTTTCTGATAATACAAATTAATACATATGGGGTGATATAAAAAACTATCAGTAAAATCACGGAATATAATGTTTTAGATGAAATCGTTTTAGAAATATAAAAAAAAACTTTAACTTTTGCGTAAAAGAATGACTACACTGCATGAAGTAAAGTGAAAATAGAGTGAAAAGTTGGAGAACAAAAAAGAGCATGAGAGTAGGAGTCGGGCGCCTAGAACCTTTTGTTTTTCTTAAAAATGTGTGCTTAAGTTTGAATATAGCGTTACTGGATTTAGGACTAAGTGATTTGCTTGAAAACAAAATAATGTTTAAAGATGGAGAGCATAACCAGAGCCAGTAGCTGCATTTGTATAATGGAAACAACAAGAACAAATGAAGAAATAGTGATGACAGCTTTCTATATTTTAACATACTGTATTTTACGAAGAATGTAAAGAAAGTTGTATCAACTCTTGCTAGGTCATATTCGCTGGCACGATATTGCGCGAGAATGTGGTTGTGTTGTGGAGAAAAACCGGAGAACCCAGTCAAAACCCACTCGTCCGGCTTGGTGATTACAAACCAAACCCACCAAGTTCACCATACGCACATATTCGCAAGCCGATAACCGAATCCGCGTCGTCTTGATGAAAAGAGAGTGCGCTAACCACTGCGCTAACTGGATAAACAGCCACAGTTGATGCACTTTTGAAACATTTTTGAAAAGAAATAAGCAGCAAAAGCACCGCAGTTAGAACGAAGTCGCATACGTAATGCTTGTAGTGATCTTTGTCCGTGATAAAAGTAGGAAGTTCAGGAACTTGCGAGATGTTGTTATTTAACATATTTTTGAATGGTGAAATAGAGTCTGCACTTTGAAAACTGATTGGAAGGGAATTAATAGCTTCGAATAACAGACGGTAGAAATCAATTAAATTGATATAAAGAATGTTCTGGCTGGAAAAATATAATTTGTTGATGCTTTTTTCTTCACTATTTAAGAGTTTCCCGTCATACTTATTGCGCCAGTACCGGCTTTCAGTTTATTTTTTTTACCTTCTGTTTTTTTTCTTGTTTACAATAAAGAGGATATCATCATATAATTCCAAAAAAGGACGAATGAAATAGATATCACTATAGTTTCAAGAGATTAACAATCCCACACAAATTTAAATTTACGCATAATATTCATTTTATTCCTACATTTGGCTTGTATATAATCAATTTGAGCACTCCAACGAAGGTCGATGGAAAATGAATAATTCTAAAGTTTATAATGAGTAACTTCTGTGAAATGTTCATTTTGTATTTGTGTCGATGGATGCTGGATGCTTTATTTGACGTGTTTTTATAATCGGAATATTTCTATTTTCTTAGGATAGAATTTCACAAGCAAATAGGATGCCCAGGTAGTTACGTATTCACATACTATTGCTTCAAACAGATACGTTTGAAATACGTTGTGCCTCTCAATGATACCTCCTTAAGAACGAACAGTAATGATGTGTTCATTTATTTGAAGATTGAACAGGACCTTTGCCAACATTTCAAATTTATGCTCTGTATCTTAATAAATTATGCTATCAACAACTTTTAAGGCTGAACGGAAGCCATAAACATAATTCGCCTGTATTCTTAGCAATATTCCACTTTTATTCTGGTGCAGGAAAGGTTAATGAGCATTTATACCAGCTATCAGCAAGCTTATTATTGCTGTCGGTGAATTAATTCTCAATAGACAATATGAAAAGATAACGGATGAATATCACTATGTACCGTGACGTGCATTATTGATTGCCGTCTTTGAACACCTTATTAATATCATTTCGTGTAAAGCGAGAAAGCATCATCTTTGGTAAATAAGAGCCTGCAAAGAAAGTATTTATCCACAAATTAACATATATTGAATATCTTTTATGTCAGTTGAGTAGTTATGTGAGTATGTTTTATCTTGATTGATCTACATACTATGATAGTAACAAGTTGTTTACGCACAATCAAAACTAAACAAACGCTTTAAATCTGCACCCTCACAGTTTTGACCTTTCTACTTCTTGTGTCTCAAAATCAGCTCATTTTTACATCAGTGTCTTCATTTCATATAAGAAAACATAGTATAGAACAGATCACAATTGTTTGTTATCAGGAAAGAGAACAAGGTTAACATGATCTCGATAAAACCAGGGAAGGACATTGATTATATATACCGTAAAGGTCCCTCGTTGTGCGCCAAATGTCACAGGGTGAGAAAAATGTGCAGCCAGATCGGGTCTCGAACCCGTAATCCCTCGCTAACAAGGCGAGTGCCCTATCGACTGAGCTACCGGATCGCGTACACACCTTCTTAACACCTGATTAGGTAACGATACCATGAACTAACAATAAAACATCAACTTTCTAACGTAAATTTGAAAACTGCGTTCTGCTCTTTTTTGTCAGCAGTCTTATATCACAGTTTCCAAACATATACGTAAAAGAACTCACTCATTCCAATACAAAAAAAATATGTCTAAACAATTATTTAGTGAGAGTGCAGCTTTTACAAGACCAAACCGATCTGGTTTCATGTCCATGCAGACTGCAGGTATTCCCATTGCCAGTTATCACGCGATGCCGGTATAAGGACAACTTTCATGACACTTTTTCAAATGATTAGATTCAATTAAGATGCATCTTAAGTAAACGTCGGTTCCACTTAGTCTGCTAGTCCACTTAGTCTGTTTGATAAACACTCTATTTTTTATTCCACGCAAATAAAGATGTATTTATTTTTCAAGCCAAAACAGGATTATTTGGGAGAAAAATGTTTTCACAAAGTACAATTAGATTCCTATTGTAAGTAATTTTATTGAACACATTCAAAATTAGTGCCATCTCCACTAAATTGAAGTGCTATATATGTTAAATAACTACCTTCCCATTGACAAAGTGGCCTTCATATTAAGTTTATTTTATCTGTTATTGTTGTTCTAGCTTCATGTTTTTATTGGGTGGGTACGAGGTCTCAGTGGAATTAAAATAAAATTCCATCTCTTTTACTACGCAAACCAGAGGTATAATGTTAAAAAAATAACCCACGAAGTTCAAGCACACACTATCACTCCACACTATAGGTTGATGGATTTTCTCGAGTGCACTTTTGCGTTTATATAGCTAAAAACGCAAGAAAAAATGCGACTAATGCTTAAGGTACCAATTCAAACCGGTTAATAATTTAATGAATAGATGAATGCTTAGGCTAAAAAAAATATTATAATTTTTGGTATTAAATTATATAGTTAATGTTTCCATGTCATTCTTAGGTGGTATACTGAACTCATACACGTGTCCCGTTTATATTTAACTGTGTGCGACATCGCATACACTCTTAATTAACATGACCTTTACACAGCAAAGTAATTCATACTAGACCGTTATCACTTGTTATTCTGGCCTGTAAAGAAACCAACTCCATAATTAGATCAGTGCCCTGGTTCACTGTTAAGAGCTTTCCCCAAGTTAGACATGACACAGACTATGGTCCCTTCCAGACAGGATTTCAGTAGATTGGTATAATTTAATTCATTCAAACAAGGCGATGCTTGCAGTACGATACTCCCAACGGACCTGGACGCCAATTGATAACTTTTCAGTTGAGATAGCTGCAGGATTGGGGAGTATTGTACAAATTGTTGTCTGGTATAAACGGGAGAATCTAAGACTTTTAGCACAACGCTATATGAACTAAAACTAACTACAAACTTGGCATTTTGATTGATAATGCATAACAAAAAATGAATCACGTCATAATAGCCCACTATTCTGCTTGATATATATTTTAAATCAAAAATAGCTTTTCAAATCTAAAATTTAGCAATACACGATAGTTTACAATTAACATCTATTTTATAAATGTAAATGTTGAAATAATGGTACATGTGCGCAAGAAGCACCTGATGTATTTTACATCTCAACAATAGACTTCAAATAAAAAAAATATGCGGTACGCTCTCGTTTACAATTTGCATATGATGGTAGAATTAGGCAAACAATGCATAGTTAGTACACTCATATTACAACAGCAAGGCCTACATACCTAATATTTTCTAAAAAGTAATCAAGAAATGAAAGGATCATAGCATTTCTAGATCGCTTATCGAAGTTAAGATTCAGAATAAAACATGACGTTGGTTCGTTTTAAATGTTCAATGTGAAAGGGTTAAAATATAAGATATTGTTTTCTGTTAAATCTAAAATAAAGCCTATCGCGGACAAAGTAGAAGCGATGTTTAAAAAGGTTGTATTTAAATGGAATCTAAAAATTGGAAAACGTGCAATGGAAGTTGTCATAAAAATCGCAATGCGTGATAACTGGCGATAAAATAACGTTCAGTCATCATGGACGTGATACCAGATCATTTTAGACCTCGCGATTGTGCGTTTTAAAGTATTTAATAATAAACCGTCTAGTTACATGAGACAAACACTCGTACATGTTTTATAACACATTATGTTATGTGAAATGTTGAAAGCTGTACATTTTTTTCATATCGAAAATGACGCTGTATCATATGTTATTGTACTATCTATAAAACGCTAAAAAACAGTTGAATATAAATTCTTCAATATATGAAAACATGTTGAGCAAATACGGCGATCTAATTGATCATGGAAGTTTTATGACAAACGTTTCGATCTTTTTTATATTTTTTTGTTATTACCAAATGGGCTCAAGAATAAAAGGGAAACTCGACGAACTTCTTTTTCTTTAAAAATAATGGATATCTCTGAATATCTGAAAACTTAAAGGAGATCAAGTTTTATAAAGTTTCATAACATTAAATTGCAAAACAAAATCACATACTTTATTAAAAGATTATGTGAATAGTAAAATAAATCAGCTATTAAGCTCGGTTAAGATTAGGAAGAACAACAACATTTCTTAAAGTCAGACAACAGACAACAGACCCTGTGAATTTGCCAAAATTTACAATAATACTTAACAACATCTTCAAAAAATAATCAATCGGGAAATACTTTTCACTTTTAATTCTGCGCAAACCATTTGTTGTACTCATAAGCAATCAATCAAATGAACGATACTTACACATTTACCTGTCTGGTTAAAAAACAGGATTCAATGTATGCTGCTTTGTGGAGAAATAACATGTGTTTCTGTGCTTAATTTACCAAAGAAGATGCTTTCACGCCTATGCAGAAATGTTACTAGATGTAAAAAAACAGCATTTACAATGCACGTCACATTTCATGACGATATTCATTCGTTATATGTTTGAAAGTAAATGCAGCAACTGCAACAATACGCTTTCAGATAAGTTGTGTTAATGCTTATTTGTAACTTTGGTGGCATACCACATGATGTCGATTTTTTAACACATCTAGGGGTCGAATTTGTAAATAGTTCTTGTTTGTTCGTATCTAATAAAATGAAGGATCTCCGTGGATTAAACGTAGTTTTTTAATTCGACCTTTACACGTAAAGCGTGGTTGGAAACTCAGCAAGCCACGTTACTGTCGTCCGTACGTGCCGTATTTTTTATATATTCTGAGCAAACATTAAATGGGCTACACGTGGTTGTTTGTAAAGTGTAATAGAAATTATATGCCATGATACGTTTAATTTGAACTGCATTCTGAGGCAGACTCTTTAATTAGGTCGCTCTGTATCGATTTGGCCTAATAATGGTCTCCATAATGGCATAGTTAGTTCCCCCAAGTAGTACTGGAACACATTTGTTATTTCTCAATACGGGCCCCCTGCTCGAAATCTCATTCAGCATGTGCTTTGTCAACGTTGCGCTATTTTTTTAACAATCAAGAGGCTAGCACATCTGAATCGGTTTATTAGGGTGCTCCCAATAGACTCCTTTATTGCCTTAGAAAAGCCTCTTCCGCTTGTTAAGAATCGTGACATTTACTAAGAATGCAGTTAAGTATGCGTCTGCTTTCAAAAACTCTAGTATTTTCCAAAGATAGAAAGCAGCCGACCAGGGTAACATGATTGTACCGAAATGGTTGAAAAACAAGAAACAGGGTACACTTTGGAGGTTGCTTTATAAGGGAAATGCAGTTTGCTAGTTAAACACGCTGTAAGTAATCAGTCAACGTACCGCAACTTTTACATATTTCAACAGCAGTAACCTCAATACAAATGTAACTCAAAAAGAATGTGATTTATTCATTGACATCTTTTAAACAGTCATCATTATTCAAACATTTATAGGGATAAATAAGGTGGAGGGGATATTTTAACAGGAGTAGGTTGGGTTTCTTTAAAATTTCCATAGGTCTTCCTTTTCCTTCATCCCGGTTATGTGTGTTCAAATAACAAGAAAGATATGTCAGTTTGGTATGTTACTGAAATAATAAGAAGTATGGATCAAAACGCCTGATCGAGTATTGCAAAGAGCATCGGAAAGCGTTCAATTTACTTTTTAGCCTAGGGCTCTGACATTGTTCTACATGCTATAATGTTTATGAATAGATCCAGCCCTAGATTTTACTTTAATTATATGTTGTAACTGACTGATAGTTGTTCCAGTAGCAATTGTCAATGTTATGTGGCATCCCGTCTTTTTGTATTCCTAATAAGAAAGTGACTAATGACAAACTTGAAACTTTTTTATTCTTTACGGACGCCTGTTAAGTTCTGGTGGCAAACAATAAAAATATTAAAACAGCATCAGCAATAGTAGTAACAACAGCATCAACGAAAATAGTTAAAATTGTTAATGAACATAAGAACGTTGTACTAAGTGACATAACGGCAGAATAAGTGGTCATTGATAGTAAGGTGGCTGAACATATTTTCAATTGTATCAATTTAAAATTGTGGTATTCAAAGAAGATATTTTGGCAAATATCAACATTTCCTAAAGGGTTCCAGATGGCAGTATCTTAGTTTAAACTCTGCTAATGATTTGCCACACTTTATTTCATAATAAATAGTGTATTCTACAAACTATGACAGCTCGGAATAGATTCATCAATATTCGATCTTGGAATAAGACGAATGTATAGTTATTCCGAGCTGTCGCTAAATGGCATTAAATGTGTTGCGCATACTATTGCTTCAAACAGATACGTTTGAAATATGTTGTGCCTCTCAATGATATCTCCTTATTTTTTAATATTAATGATGTGATCATGTATTGAGAAGATTGAACAGGACCTTTCTAACATTTCAAATTTATGCGCTGTATCTTAATGAATAATGCTATCAACAACTATTAAAGCTGAATGGAAATCATAAACATAGAGAATCGGAATTTTAAGCAATATTTCACTTTTGTTCTAATGTAGAAAAGGTTAATGAGCATTTCCAGCAGCTACCAGCAAGCTTATTATTGCAGCCGTTGCATTAACTTTCAATATAAGACAATATGAAAAGATAACGGATGAATATCGCAATGCACTGTGACGTGCATTATTGATTGTTGTTTTTGAACACCTAGTTAATTAATATCTTTTTGTGAAAAGCGAGAGAGCATCTTCTTTAGTACATGAGACCAAACAAAAAAAGAGTTGATCCACAAATTAACATATATTGAATGTTTTGTTTATATCAATTAAGTAGTTATGTGAGTCTGTTTTATTTTCATAGTTCAACGTACTTCAACGACAAGTGGTTAACTTACAAACAAAACTAAAATAAGTCGCAAACAAGAGTTTCCAGTGATCGCTAGTAGTAGGAAGCGTCTGCTTCGTAACTCTAATATTACTTCTTGAATCTTAATCAAACTTGATAGTAGTATTATCATTATATTGACAATATATCTCAATAGATAAAGTTCTTTTTCTTTTGCAATGACATTTTTTGAAACGTGTAAAATCGAACATCCTTTTGGATAAGTAAGCATTTATTTCAAAAAAAGTGAAGTGCTTGTTTCTCGTAAATAAACGATTTATGAATAAATTCCTTAAATCTGCACTAGCACAGTTTGACCCTTTTTACTTCTTGTGTCTCAAAATGAGCTCATTTTGGTATCAGTGTATTCATTTCATATCAGATAACTCACAATAGAACAAAACTCAATTGTTTGCTAAACGGCCGAATATTGCCTTTTTTCTTAACGCTTTTAGCCAAAAAAACATCACTTTTCAAACGCAAATATGTTTACTGCTATCTGTTCTTTCGTAAGCAGTTTTATTTCAATAATTTTCAACATTTACGCAAAAATTTATGTTTATGGTTCATTTCAAAAATAGATTTATAAAATTACCACATGCCGGTTTTCATATGTGGTTATATAAAACAACAATCAGTTAAATTACTGAATATAATGTTATGGATGATAACAACTATAGAAATAAAGAAAATCTTTAATTTCAAAAGGAATGGAGAAACTGCATGAAGTATGGTCGGACTAAAGTGAAAGGTTGGAGACCAAAAGAGAGCATGGAGTATGAGGAGGACACATAGAACCTTGTTGCTTTTACGTATAAACGTGTGCTTAATTTTGAACATCCTTTTTGGATTAGGAATAAGTGATACGTTTCCAAACAACAAAATGTAAAAAGGTGAAGTGCATAACTTTCAAATGTGAGCCAGTAGCCGCATTCGTATAATGAATAAAAAAATAGGAACAGATTAAGAAATAGTGAAGACAGTTTTCTACAACGCCAAAGTTAAGCGTAATCTGTTTTCCGTGATCTTTTTCCGAATAGATTGAAATGCAGCTTACTTATTAAGATATTTCAGTTGAAAATTCTCGTTGAAATCGATCGTTTGTGCCATCTTGATTACCCCGGTAGTTGCCTTGCGGTAACACTAAACAACTGAGGAGACTTCGAGGGTGAAACAAATATAGCACTGATGCCTGAAAAATGAGCAGGCATTAAAACTGTAGCAGAAGACTTGTCAATTTATGTTTGGTTTTGAACAAAGTTGTTTTAAAGATCAGCTTTTGAAATGGTGTATAATATTACCAATGTGTCTGATTTTAATGGGGTTATTGTCTTGAAGACATTGGACTTGAAAAAACTCTTAAGACTGGATCATCAATTTTTTAAATATTTAAAATTTTGAGTGAAAAGTTTAACGGCTAAGCAAAGATTGTATATGTGCTTTGACGATTGAACGTCTTGCCTAACGATACGCTCGTTCTCGCCTGCAAATTTGAAGTATTTATAATTTAGGGATGGCAACGAGTACACGAGTACTCGAGTACTCAATTGAACGTCCGAGTACTCGAGTACCAAATCACTACTCGAGTACTCGGAAAAAAATCTATAAAAATCACAAAATACACGATTTACAGACGAAGTAACAGATCTTGTTAGTTGCCAAGAGGACAATTTACGGTCCCTCTTATCCCCGCTGTGTACATAATTGACCCTAATAAATTAGTTGAGAGTTGCAAACTGTCAACATAGGGCCCCTATTTCCAATTAGCACTGATGTCAATTAGCGAAGTTTTGAAAGCGGAACTTTCACCTACACAATTCTATTGTTTACCAATTAGAGAACTTTCACCAAACAATGGACGCTAACGAGCGAACGAGTAGCGACCGTTACGAGCATTGATTTCTTAATGGGCGTATTTTAACTATTTTTGCAATGTTTATCACAATTGATTGGTTGATATCTTAAATCAAGAATTTTGAATATTAATGAGGTAAACAACAACATCACAGTACGAAGTAATTCGTTCATTATTTTTATGTATGCTATTATTTTTCGTTCATTGTAATTCTGATTGATGTTCATTATAAATCTCGACTATCTAGACAGTGCATTCTTATATAAAATCATTAAAGTGAAATGAAAAAGACAAAATTAAAAGCATGAAACAGCATTTGTTTTCCTTTTATTTACATTTCTGTTAAAGAACATAATGAAAGTCTAATTTAAAGATGAAAATGATCAATAATACAACCAACGCACAATATACGTCATGAACGATACATGTATACATGATCTTGTCTTTCCCAAAAACGATTTTTCATTTTTTTCGAGTAATCGGGTATCCGAGTACTCGATCGAAAGATTGTCCGAGTACTCGAGTACCAATTTACTACTCGTTGCCATCCCTAATTTTTATTATCAATTTATCACACCATAGGGATACATGATCCCTGATAAGGGTATACATTTTTTTTCCTGATTGCTTGTACCGCTGATGCATAATAAGTTTATTCACCGTTTTTTTAAACCTCCACATTCAATTAACTCCATGAAAAAAAATGGACTGGTATTTTCTCCGACGGAAGTGGCATCGCTTGTCTTTTTCAAAGGCACACACTATAGGTGGATGGATTATTCTCGCGTGCACTATTGCGTTTATATAGCATTAATGCAATAAAACAGCGAATAATCCTTTGAGTAACATTTTAAATTGGTTAAAATTTATTGAATAAATGAATGCTTAAGCTTAAAAAAATATTATTATTTTTGGTATTAAATTCTACAGTTAATATTTCCATGTCATTTTTAGTTTGTCTACTGAACTGATTTACGTGTCCCGTTTATATTTAACCGTGTGCGACTTCGCATACACTCTTAATTAATATGACCTTTACACAGCAAAGTGTTTTGTTGTAACCATATATTTCCGTCTAGACTGTATCGCGACACCTGTTCTTCTGGCCTGTAAAGAAACCAACTCCATAAATAGATCAGTGCCCTGGTTCACTGTTAAGAGCTTTTCCCAAGTTAAACGTGACACAGACTATGGTCCCTTCCAGACAGGAATTAAGTAGATTGGTTTAATTTAATTCATTCAAACAAGACGATGCTTGCAGTATGATACTCCCAGCGGACTTGGACGTCAATTGATAACTTTTTAGTTGAGAAAGCTGCGAGATTGAGTTTTGTTCAAATAATTGTCTGGTATGAACGATATAATCGAAGATTTGTACCGTCCTTAAGCATAATGATTTACGAAATAATACCAAATACGAACTCGGCATTTGGATTGATAATTAATAATAGAAAATATAACGTAATCACAGTCAACTATTCTGCTTGATATAAAATTTAGATCAAAAACAATTTTTAAAATTTAAAATTTAGCAATGGTTTTTATACACGATATTTTACAATTAACACTTGTTTTATAAATGTATATATACATGTATATACTTGTAATGGTACATGTATGCAAACAGCACTCGATGTACTTATTATATCGCAACACAAAATTTCAAATATAGAAATTCTGCAATACATATTCTTTTACACTTTGCATGACATGAGATAATGGTAGAATTAAGCACACTCATATTATAACAGAAGGACGACATACCTAATATTAATATTCTAAAAAGTAATCAAGAAATGATAGAATAACACCCTTCATAGGTCGCTTATTGGAGTAAAGATTCAGGATAGCACATGCTATGGTTTCTTTTAATTGTTTAATTTGACAGTTTTTTTTCATTAGAGAAGCTTTCGATTTTGTACTTAAATACCCAGCTTTATTGTCGCAAAATATTTTCAAATTGTTAAATTGTATAGGACCGGATCCAGGAAATGTCGTAACTCGTCCTTCCGTCTGAACCGAAATTAAAATTGTTCCAAGTGTTGACAGGAGGGTTTAGTCATAACCCCCCCCCCCCTTTCCACCTAAAAATGTTAACAATTATTAGTTCGAAATGGTGCATTTTGAGCGTATTTAAATACTATTTATATCTAAATAATTCCCGATATTGAAATAAAAAGTAAACTTTAATTCGAATTTCTAGACAATGTTTCGCTCACATATTATCTTATTTTGTCTTAAAGAAAGATATTTTTCTGTGCAATCAAAACTAAAGCCTTATGCAGACAAAGTAGAAGCGATGTTTAAAAAGGTTGTATTTAAATGGAATCTAAAAATTGAAAACGTGCAATGAAAGTTGTCATAAAAATCCCAGTGCGTGATAACTGGCGATAAAATAGCGTTCAGTCAGCATGGACGTGATACCAGATAATTATAGATCTCACGATTGTGCTTTTTAAAGAATTTGATAATAAAAAAAACAGTTACAGGAGACAAACAATTGTAAATGTCTGATAACACATTTTGTTATGTAAAATATTGAAAGCTGAACTTTTTTATTACGCAACTGGCATTGTATTTGTTTTCTAGAAAACGCATTTTTAAAGAAAAGGGCTTAATATGATTTTTTTTAATATATGAAAAAAACATGTAGATCGTGAAATGACATACGTTTCGACCTAAGCAATGTGGTTTTCATTATATTTAATTTGGATTGCATTCCTAGTCAAACTCTTTATTAGGTCGCTCTGTATCGATTTGGCCTGATAATGGTCTCCATAATGGCGTAGTTAGTCTTCTCAAGTAGTGTTGTAACACATTTGTTGTTTCTTAATACCAGTTCCCTGCTCGAAATCTCATTTATCATGCGCTTTGTCAACGTTGCGCATTTTTTAACAATCAAGAGGCTAGCACATCTGAATCGGTTTACTAGTGTGCTCCCAATAGACTCCTTTATTGCCTTAGAAAAGCCTCTTCCGCTTTTTAAGAATCGTGACATTTACTAAGAATGCGGTAAAGTATGCGTCTACTTTCAAAAACTCCAACGATAAAAAGCAGCAGACCAGGGTAACAGTATTGTACCGAAATTATTGAAAAACACGAAACAGAACAGACTTTCGCGGCAGCCCTATAAGGGAAATGTAGTTTGCTAATTAAAAACGCTTAAAGGAAACAAAAAAAAAAAACGTACCGCAAAATTTACATAGTTTAACAGCAGTTACTTCAATACTTACGTTACTCAAAAAAGGTGTGATTTTTTCATTGACATCTTTTATATAATCATCATATTTCAAACATGGATAGGGGGAAAAGGGTGGCGGTGACTTTGGGCTTCTCCAAATAACAAAATAATATATCTCAGTTTGTACGTTACTTTAGTAATAAGAAATATGTATTGTAACGACTGATCGATTATTTCGAAGACTATCAAAAGGCTTTCAATTTACTTCTTAGCTGTCACCTAGGGACTATGTCATTGTTCTACATGCAATAACTGTTAATAAATATATCCAACTCTTGTTTTTCCTTTAAATATATGTTGTTACTGGCTGATAGCAGTTCCAAAATATATTTTTCAATGGAATGCGGCATCCTGTCTTTGTGTATCCTTAATATGTAAGTGACTCATGACAAATGGTACAAATTACTGCTTTTTTCTTAATTAATGATCGTATCAACACCACTTGAAGGCTTGCAGAAGCCATTAACATTGGATATCTGATTTCTATATAATTCCTCCAATGAAAGAGGTTAATGAGAACTAACCTTATAGCAAGCATCAAGCATTACGATCATTATTGTGTTTTGTGCATTTACTCTCAGAAGACATAAGGAACCGATAACGAATGAATATTATACGCGATGTGACAAGCAAAATCCTTCAAAAAAATTCACACTTACGTGTTCTACAAAAGAGGTATTCGTACTTTGTTAGGTAAATTAAATCAACCTTACATTGTTTTTTTTACTACACCCTTTGAAGGTAATTGTCGCACGTTAGTAGGACATACACACTTTGAAAGTTATTGTCCCACGTTAGTAGCACATACACACTGTTAATGTGTTTGGCGTACTTTAGTAGCACATACATTAAACACTTATTGTTTTTGAAACACTGTAAAGGTTTTTGTCGAACAGACACACTGTCGAGGTGATTGGCGTACATAAGTTGCACATATATTATTTGTAGAAATGATAACTTAAAAACAACACTTATTGTGTTTGAATCCTTGCTGTTTTAATTGTTAAAGACTATTTGAATTTGAATGAATACTCTCTGAACTCTTTAGTTTTGATAAAATAACAAATGCAAACTTCTTTTTAACACAACACCGAATATTGTGCAAATCTGTACAGCAGTGCAGATTACATTTCTACCATTAATTATTCGAACAAACAAATCGCCATAGCAGAGTACAACATTTAAAAAATGTGTTTCTGTACCTGAAACCTTTTTTATTTTTAACGGACGCCTGTTAAGTTGTGATGGCAAGCAATACAAATGAATAGCACTAGCAATCCTAGTAGCAACATCGTCAATGAAAATAGTAAAACATCACCGTAGTTGCATAATACAGTTTAAACAGTTGTAGTTATACCATGAACCCATTAGCAACAGTGAACAGATAAGTGCCTTTCTGCAGTTTTCAATTCAACCATTGCATTCAAAGCCAATATTTGAATAAGTCATTACTCTTTTTTCATAAGTTACACTGTCGTCGTTTTTAACAATATACCTAACGTTAAGACATACTATCTGTAGTGTTATCAATGTACGTTTAAAGACTATTTCTATTCTAAGAATGATTGATTACTGTTTGAATCTGTTGCTCATTTTGTCATCGTTGTTTCCCTATTTGGGTTTTTGCAAATTGTCCTTTTTGCGAGAGCAAATCTCATTTGTAAATGAAGTCTTACAAATCATCACAGCAAGTTTTTTTGTATTAATTCAAAATTCTCCGTTAAAATATTCAACATCTTAAAGCATCATCCTATTTAAGACAATCGTGAATATATAGATGCAAATTCTTTTTCTTCTTTGGTTAGTGAGTGCATATTGAAAAATGTATGCAAAGGGAGAGCGTATTTATGTGTCTGGCAATTTTCGAAAAAATAAACATACCTTCCAGAAAGTGTTAAGAGGTATTTAATGTTCTCAAATGTGTACAAAGAAAACAACAATCGACAGGTATAGTCATTAAAAGTGTATTCATATGTTTACAAGAAAATATTTGATGCATAGCATCAAGTCGGCGCAATGAAGAAAAACGTGCATGCAGATAACCAAAAATGGTTATTATTTCAATGATAATATTTTTTTATGTTGGGTGTACATATGCTCGAAGGACATTATGGTTAATAATAGTGTTACAATAGTTTTAGCCCGGAATAATAGGTATTCTGTAGTTTTTTTTCAAGCTAATCCTCCGGTTAAAACTAAATTATAACAAAAATATACATACGCTTTTTCGGAAGAAATAGAGTCAATGGACTAATACATAGATTTCAATGGCATGAAATTCACCTTTTATTTGTACCGGCATGTGAATTCCTTGCTTTATATATTGTAAGTTTTTGTAACACATTTCACTCATACGAGTAAAAAGAACGAGAATAAAAATACTATACATCTAGAGGGAATTATCTGGAGTTCATTCCTTCTAATGACATTTTTAAAACAAACAGTTAAGCTCAATGTTAATTTTTCAAAACTCGGCATTTTTGCTGTCGCCAAGGGAGATTAATGCGTAGGAGGTTTACAAATATAAAGGATATTGTAATAGTACCGTGTAACCTTCCTATTTGGGCGGAAGTTGGTATCAATCGGAACACCTCGGCCTGTATCTACCTCGGAGATGGCCGAGTTGTAATGATTGAGTTGGTATTTAAAATTTTCAATATGATAAGCAGGGCTATTATAATTTAAAGTTTCTCTATCAATTGAACTGTACAGTTTTATAAAACATACTAAACTTCATATTTTATCATGCAACGTGGAAACTATTGAAAGCATTGTGCTGCAATTAATGAACTAGTCCCTTAGTTGGAATATTTCTAAAATATTATCAAATATAGAAGGGCGCCGACTAATAATATTTGCGTTACATTACCTTATCAGTCCGTGTACAGCTAAACCTCTAAGTAGGTAATTGTTAATGCTATACTGTTCTAAGCTATGGAACATTGAGAGTTTAATACTTTCCATTGCTGTAAACGAACAAACGTACGTTCTGTTAAGTGACATAACAACAGAATAAGTGGTTCTTAATTGTTTGCAAATATCAGTTAGGAAGCTGTACGTCAAATATACCGTATGTGCGAGACAATTATTTGTACAATACTCCTTAATCATGCAACTATCGGTAGTGAATATGTATCAATTGATGTTCATGTCCGTTGGGAGTTTCATTCTCTAAGCATCGCATTGTTTAAATGAATAACCATGAATTCAATCTTCGTAATGCCTGTCTGGTAGGGACCATAGTTTGTGTCATGACTACCTAAGGGACATCTCTTAATAGTGCACCAGGAGACGAACTGGATGGATGCGAACAATTCCAGTAGAAGATATGTCGTGACATCGGTCTAGTGCGAGATATTTTGTAAAAATAAAACAACTATTACGGTAGTCTTTGTAGAATTAAAGCCATAATGATTAACATTTACATCGCATACACTGAAACGCAAACATGATATGTAAAACATATTAAGCATGCCGTGGAAAAGTTTGTAAACATGTTTTTAAGTTTTTAATACCACACGAACTAAATAATATCTTATCATCAAAAACTGTTCTACAGTCAAATTGACATGGGACATTTTGGGATCATGTTTTAAGTCTATAATACCACACACAATTTATCATTTTTCTAGTATTAAAGCAATCATTCATTTACTTATTACGTATTACACTGTTGGAATAAAATTTACTAGACTGTAACTATATGTGATGCAATTCGTAATTGAATAACCAATAATCGACCTTTTTCGACTAAATCAGTCAAGTTATGTGATAACATTACTTCAGCAATTTCATATTAGAAATAATTTATGTTTGCATAGATAGTGGTTGCCGTACAGGTATTATATATATGTATTTTACATATTTCATTTCTTTTGTATATAAGGTCGATTGCTGTCAATGATGGTCGGTCATGGTGGGTTTAAAAAGGGATTTGTTTGATTGCGCATGGCAGTTTTGAGTCGACGGGAAGTCCAGCATTCATAATGCTGTGTATATTTCACAAAACATATACTTTATAACATATATGTTTAAAATCCGTTAGTAATTGTTACGGAACGGTCATTCGACATTATGTCAAATATTCATATCGCATTACAATTTGTGTAGAATGTATTGTTGTAGTGAACGATAGTGACCTAAAATAACTTCCTTGTTACCAAAAAGTAAGCATTATTCATAACGAGGAAGCAATTACCACACATCCTTATTACCTTTGTGATTTGATAGTGTCAAGCATTATTGCACCTGAAACTTTTCACTATCTTGATACTTTTTGTATAAAATGGATTAAAATCTGATGAAATCTTCCTTCGTAAAACTTTCGCAATACACAATAAGAATGTATAAAATACTCATGCGTTTATGTCAGTATAAAGCCACATTTTAATCGATGTTTTACCCTGATAACTATTTCCAATCGGACAAATTCAGCAATCCTTAAAGAATATGATTGTCTTAATTGAAAATTTCTATCAAATTTTAACGCAATAAACATTTATTTTTCCGAAAAATATCTCAATATACTAGGTTACTTTGGTTTGCAGTCAAATATATGACTGACATGACTAAAATCTGATCTCCTTACAGCCGGCAGTATGTTCGAAAAAGGCATGGATTATAAACATCAAATCAAAAATTTATTCATCGAAACCATTATCCTAAAACTTAACATAAATAGCTAAGCTAGATAATTGGACATCTTTCAATATTTTTCACTAGATTGAATTCATTTCATTTTTGATATCTGTTTAAATTTTGATTTGCATAAAAAAGCTCCATCACATTCAACCTTTCCATTAAAGATTCAGTTTCTAGAAAATACATAGAAAACACATATATCAACGAATGTGAGTGCATCTTTCATTATTTTGCGTAACATAATGTGGTAAGTGAAATTTGCAAGTGTTTTTTCTCCTGTAACTGAGCGATTTTTTTATAAAATGCTATGAAAAGCCTAGCCGTGAATTTTTTAATTATATGTTTTCCTGCCCCTGCTGACTGAGCGTTTTTCCATTGCCAGTTATCACGCGATGCAAGTATTATGACAACTTTCATGGCACGTTTTCAATTTATTAAATTCAATAACAATTCAGTCTCAATCCAACAAATAAAATACACGATGGTTCCACATATAACTTAGAAAAAGATCAACAACAAAATGTAAGATGATTTGGAAGAGAAATGAAAATTGAATAATATAAAATATGTGTACCTTTATAGAGTATGTTATTGTCGGTCATTTGTGCAAATGTTGGTTCAGTTTGAAAAGTATAAGACATAGTAACGTCTATCCTAAAGTTCAAATCCGCGATATTTCCCTATTTTAAAAAATAAGAAAAGGGCTTAAGTGACTAATTGTATTGGTCTAAGGACGTTATCAACGTATTTCATATAAGTCTAATGTCTAAGAGTTTACTCGCGATACCTCACTATTTCGAAAATTTATAAATGGGCTTAAGGGACTGAATTGTGTTTTGGTCTAAGAACATTATCAAGCACTTTCGTATTTTAAGCGATATAATTAAGATATAAGTAAGAGTTCAATATAATATTTTAATATGCCTACATTTAAGTACATTATGTTTTTATCAGGATACGTTTTACATATTAAGCTTAATAGCAAGTTTCAAGAAATCGAGTAAGATATGTTTAAATATAAATAAACGTTTATGCGTTAGGGTAGTAGTAATAACTATTGGTTGCACAGCCAAAACGGATCGAGAAATCCCAGACAATCATAAAGGCGTTTAGCCCGGGATTCTAAACACTTTTCTTCTGAAGCTTTCTTTGATCATATGACTTTTGTTCTTTCTAAAATGATTCTGTAAATTGAAATTCAGTTTATAGCTGTCGCGATGGGGTCTTAACAGTAATGAACATAGTATTGCTGTCAGAATTTTTTCAACCAGAGATGTTCCTTTTAATGTAACTTGCTTTTCCGCGCAATAACAACTGTTCAAGAATGGATATTTCAATGTTATATGACGTAGTGTCTTTATGTTTCTGTGAGATGTTGGAGACTTTTGGCAAATTAATGCATGCTGTCTAAATTAATGATTGTATCAATACACATTAAAGCTCACAATAAGCCAAAGAATGTCTGATATCTTCATAATACCATCAATGCTGGAGGTTTCAAGATTTCCCTATAGCTTTCATCAAGCATAATGATCATTATTTAGCTTGTACTTTTACAATCGAACACAAAAGGAACCGATAATGGATGAATATCTACAATGTATGCACGGTGTATGCACGGTGTGGCGTGCAAAATTCTCCCGACGTAAGAAACGTTTGTATTTTGTTGGTTAAATTAAATCTACCATATATGGTATTCTCGGCTTGAAAGACGCAAATAATTTATACTATTAAGCTTGAAATAAGGTACATAACTGCGTAAACACGCATTCAAAATTTTAAAAATGCATTGATGTTGACCCTCTGCATATTCAATTGCATTTATTGTAGTCAAATCGTCCATCTAATCGATAAACATTGGTATCGGCAATTTTATGTGTTAAAAAGTTAAAATTAAAAAAAAGCATCAGAAATTTCATTTATCAATTTTAAGGGGATATCACTGTGAGTGATATTGTCGTATGTTAATAAACGCCATTACACATACATAAGTAATGATAATTAAAACAAAACTTCTCTTTTCTTTTCTTCTTTTCTCTTGAAATTTCTGCTGAAATATCTTAATTGCTAAAGACTATTTGTATTCAAATATATACTCTCTGAATGTTTAAGGCGTTGATTTGAAGAAAAAAAACAACCTTACCTGGAGTTCTGAACTCATCACTTTGTGGGTACTTGTCATGTTTACATAGCAGAACCTTTTTGCCAACACCTACCTACATACACCTTTGTTAGTTAGTTTGTCTCAACGGATTTAAGTTAAACACATTACATTACTTAAAGTCGCTCTCTGTGTTCACTTTGGTACTTTTCTTGTTATGTAAGTGCTAGTATTAAAATCGTTTCACAAGCTGTCTTGTTGGGAAATATTTCTACCGGTATTAATTTATATGCGTTATTCAAGGGTACTTGCATCTGGTATGTTAAATGGGGTTATTAGTTTGCTAAATCACTATTCGAATGTACCGTTAATAAATCTTAGTAATCAAATTACGAGTAGCACCTTTGAAATATTTAGAAATGTGTACAACCGTTAACAATACGTAGTAATTCACTAAGTTGCCGTACATAGATAGCAACACTGGCTGTGTTGAACTCAAACTATGCCTTAAATAAATAGCTATTTTGAAAATACTCATGTTTTGTTAAGAAGCAAATCATTTTGATAAATTCACGACATCATATTGTCTTTTTCAATATCACTTTTACTAATCTCTATTCTTTGAAAATGCCTGTTTTGTTGTGATGTGTTAAAACACAGATAAGCATCATCAGCAACTGCAGTGACGTCAGGTGTCGTCAGGATCATGGACAACAGATTAACTTAACACTAAAGTGTAGTCGTGATACGTGTTTTTTTAAATAATATTGTTTTGTGGCTAAGGAGACTGGACGTTTTCTTGTCGCCGGTTTTTACACGATGCGAATATTATGACTACGTCCTTTGGACGTTTTTGCATAAACCATTAACCGACAACCTTATTCTACAATGTAAAACTCATATAGTCAGTTCTATGTCATTCTCGAAAGGTGTCTGGAAATACAATAGATTGAACGTTTTCAGAAAAACATTACTAAAATAACCTAATTAGTCAATTGCAAGAGTTCTTCTTTTGCAATATGTGGTGTGTTGGCGAATGTTTTTTATGGAATCACATTGAGTTTGTGCTAGATTTATTACGTCCACCAGACGCCAGCCTAATGGGATTTTATTTGTGAGGTGATGGGCAGGTGGTTCCATTCAGAAAAGAACATCATCATGTACTTAGTGTTGGAAGAGATATCATTAACTGTACGGCATTATACATTGTCATCAAACTGTGTTTCTCGTTCATTACTGGTTTTGTACAACATAGAATTGATAGGTTAATTTGGTTCTGAACAGATGCTATATTTCGTCTTATGTTATAGATATAATAAGACGTTATAGAGGTTATGAAACAATTCTTGTACGTGTATATGGTACCTTTTGTGCTCAAGGTAATCCAGTTATATTTATACACGTTCAGCGTGAAATGTCCAAAAGCACGGGAAAATTGATTTAAAACAGTATCGTATAGCTTACAGGTGTTTGTTTAAGAAGAAAATTAGCAGACAACTTTTGAATCCAACTGCAGCTTTTACATGATGACACGTAGCATGCGTCTGCTGCCATCGTGCATTATTATAATTATATTCTATAACATGTCTTCACTTAATGTAATGGTCAGGAAACTCAAGGTATGGCATAAGTACCGAAATAATGTTATGACCACAATCTGTCTGCAACACATTCAACAACGGTGAAACATCGATGTATACTTTCCGACCATATGTATCAAATACAAAATGGACACATACAATCAAAGTGTCTATACTTGCTCTTCTTTCAGAACATAATTAGATATATATACGATGTAAAATAAATAGTAGAAGCGATAAAAGTCAAAATCTTAAACGCTTAATTCCGTCTTCCCTAAAACATGGACTATGTCCGATGACTTGAACACCTCGTCGTCGTTATCGTACTGAATTTACGTCCAAACATTGTGTCTCGATACCCACCTTATAATTCAAGGTTTCACCAACAATTGTATATAACTCTTCAGAAATAGTTTGTTATCATTTCGAATCAAAATGCATACACAAACGAGTGTTCCTTGGGCCAGGACCAATGGAATTAAAAAAGTGCCGCAGCCTCTCTTAGCATATCTACATATAGTGCTGACAAGACCAATTTCTGATACTGAAATTAATCTTAAGAAATGTAAACCTATCATGCTTTTGTATTTCGAAGCTATGTTTTTAAGAGCTCATGAACGTATATTTGATGCATTTTAACGGTTTAAAAAGTTGCAGGTATTTATTGTCTATATGCTAATAGTAAACAGGTGTTGTGCCAGTGCACATTAAAAATGGTCAACTCATTTATTGCGTTCGAATCCAATCTTTAGATAAAGATATGCTTTTCAAGTTAATATTGACTAAGTCGTCGTTCTAGAATAATACACTTTTATTGTTTAGTGAAATTTTCCGTACTCTCTGCCGTTGGGATTTTTATCAATGTCTATTTAAAGACAATTTCTAATCCATGAATGATCGATTAATGTTTGAATTTGTTGCTCATTTTGTCGCCGTTGTTTCCCTATTTGTCCTTTTGCGAGAGCAAATCTCATTTGTTAATGAAGTCTTACAAATCATCACAACATCAAATTTTTGTATTGATTCGAAATTTTCAGTTAAAATATTCAACATCTTAATGCATCATCTTATTTAAGACCATTCCGCTTAAAATAGATGCAGAATGTTCATGACTTGTTGGTGCATATTTAATTTGAATGACAATGGAGTGTCTGGCATTAGTGTCTGGCAATTTTTGAATACATAAACTTCTTCCCGAATGTGTATAGAGTTACTTAATGTTCTCAATGTGTACAAAGAAAAGAAAACCGACACGTATAGTGATTAAAAGTGTAAACGTGTATTAATGATATATGCGTTTGAGTTCGTGCACAGCCATACATCTAAATCTGCTCTATGCTTGAGACATTGACAGTAAAATACTTTCCATTGCTGTAAACGAACATACGTACGTTATGTACAGCGACAAAATGACAGAATAAGGTGTCCTTAATTGTTTGCAAATATGAGTAAGGAAGCTGAACAATGCTTCAATTCTACCGTATGTACAAGACAATTATTTGTACAATACTCCTAAATCATGAAGCTATCGGTGTTGAATATTTATCAATTGATGTTCATGTCCGTTGGGAGTGTCATTCTCCAAGCATCGCATTGTTTGAATGAATATCGATGAATTCAACCTACTTAATGCCTCTCTGGTAGGGACCATGGTTTGTGTCATGACTACCTTAGGGACATCTCATGATAGTGCACCAGGAGACAAACTGGATGGATGCGTACAAATTCCAGTAGAAGATATGTCGTGACATCGGTCTAGTACGAGGTAAACAGCAAAACAACTATTACTGAATGCTTTGTTTTATTACTATTACTGAATGCTTTGTTTTATTGAAGCCATAATGGTTAATCATGACACAAACGTCGCATACACTGAATTACAAACAGGATATGTGAAGTATGGTTGTACACAACGTGACGAGGACATTTAGTAAACATGTTTTTAAATCTTTACTTCACGCATTTAATCATTTTTTTAACCGAAAATGTTTTAATTGTAACCTTGACATGAACATTTTGTGAAAATTGTTTATGAAGTATATAATGCCAAACGCAATAAATCATTTTTCCAACATTACGGCATTCACTCCTACTTATCAGAATATCACCCTGTTGAAATACGACTGCTAGACGGTAACTATATGTGATGCAATTATTATTAAAATAACCATTGATCGACCTTTATCGACTTAATTAGTGGATGAACTCTCTTGAATATGTTTTCTAATAAAGATGCATACATATTCTAAAAATGATGCAAACCACTGCTATTGTTCACACTTTGCATTTTGAGGTTGTGAATACTATACCTACAACTTTACTTCATTTATTTGATGCAGGAAAGTTTCATTTTTACATAGACGTTGGTTGCTTTTCACGAATTATTTCTATCTTATAAATGTACATATATTTATTTCTTTTGTTTATAAAGTCGATTGGTGTCAATGATGGTCGGTCCAAGACGGTTGAATTTGGAGATTGTTTAATTACGCAGGCACTTGAAGTCAACGGAACTCCAACAATAGAAATACTGAGTATAAAACAAATTCCATAACATATTTAATTTTGTTGTACGTCCGTTTGCAACTGTTACGGAACGGTCTTTCGACATTATGTCGAGTTTTCTTAACACATTACACTGTCTAAAGAATGTCTTGTTGCTCTTCAAATAAGATAAAAAATAAATACAACAGTGACCTAAAACCAGTTTCTGGTTACCAAAATGCAAACATTATTCCATTATATAACGTAGAAGCAATTACCACAAAGCCTTATGGCCGTGTTGATTAAATAGTGTCAAGCATTTTGGCACCTAAAACCTTTTCCTAAAATTGTATTTTTTTGCGTTGAATGGACAGAAATCTGATAAAATTTTCTTTCGTTAAACTTGCAAAACTATGAAACACAATTTACATGTTTAAAATACTTATGTTTTATGCTTTCATGTCCGTATAAAGCCAACTTTTCAGTCGATTTTTACCCTAATTCTGATTTTCAATCGGTCTAAAGCAGCCTTTTTCATAAGGTATTATTGTAAATAATTATTGCATAAAACAATAATAAATAATGCATTCTATATTTTGGCAATATGCTAGATATTTTTTTGTTTTTCAATCAAATGAAAGGATACTTGACTGAAATGACTTAAATCTTAAAGTCCTTAAAGGTGGCAAAAATCATTATCCAATGAGGGATATGAAATCTAAAATTTTATTCCTCGAGATTCCCATTCAGAAAACTAGTAGAAAAATAAATGATTAATATAGACTTAAATTGGAAGAAACAAATATCCTGAAACTTTGAGAATACCTTAGCTCGATTATAATACATCTTTCAATATTTTTCACATGATTGAATACTTTTCATGTAAGAGTTTGGTTTAAATTTTGATTTGCATTAAAAGGCCCTATCACATTTATCCTTTCCATTTAAGACTCAGTTTCTAGAAAATACATAGAAAATAGATATATCATCAAATGCAAGTGTATCTTTCAATATTTGACGTAACATAATGTGTTAATGGATATTTACAAGTGTTCTTTCTCCTTTAATTGAGCGAGTTATTATAAAATGCTATGAAAAGCCTAGCCGTGATATCTAAATGATGTGTTTCCATGCCCCTCCAGACTAATCGTTTTTCCATTGCAAGTTATCACGCAATGCGAGTATTATGACAACTTTCATGGCACGTTTTCAATTTCTAAATTCAACAACAATGCAATCTTAACCTACAAAATAACACATAACGGTTCCACCTAGGATAAAGAGAGAGAACAAAAAACAAAACAGCATTAGATGATTTGGAAGAAAAATGAAAATTGAATGATATGAACTTTTTGTACCTTTATACATTATGTCATTATCGGTCATTTGTGCAAATGTTTGTTTGGTTTGAAAAGTAAAAAGCTAAGTAACGTTTATACTAAAATACCAATCCGCGATATCTCTCTTAAAAATTAATAAATGGGAGTTTGGGACTAATTGTTTTGTTTAAGAACGTTATCAACGTATTTCATATAAGTCTAATATCTATGGGTTCAATCACGATACCTCACTATTTCGAAAATTTAAAAATGGCCGTAAGGGACTGAATTGTGTTTTGGTCTAAGAACATTATCAAACAATTTTGTATTTTAAGTGTTATAATGAAGAGTTCAATCGTTATGTGCAAGTCTTGCATTTGTGTTTTTGTCTTCTGAGGGAATGAGCTCGTTGATATTAAACTGGGTTCTCATTAGATATACTACGTCTACCAGACAAATAATTTTACAATCGACCCCTGGCAAGTAATGTGATTTAACAGTACATGAACATGTACAAATTGTTCATCTAGATTACTGTAATTGAACGACATGTCCCTCAGATCTTTCCTTCCCTGCTATATATCGACATTTTCACAAAAAGAGAATCACTCAGAAGAAGCATTCTCGAACAATGTTAATTAAATCTATATCAGATACGTCCAATGGTTTCAGGTGAATATCTGTAAGTGTTTGAACATCATATTCTATTATATCGGGAGCCGTATTACAGAATAATTATTATAAATAAGTTAGCACTTTGAATTTGTCTACATTAGGTTTTAATCAGGATACGTAATACATATAAAAACTAAAATTATAACCTCAATTTTGTATTTTTTTCGAAAATTCCATATTTCCGTAATGGTTTTATTCCAATGGTAGAAATGTTTATGCTTAATGTTTATTTTGTTATTGAAGTATGGAAATTAAAGTTTTTAAAAATGACCTAAAGCCTTAAGTAATTGAAGAAATATAACAATTCATAATATTCAGTCACGCGAATCAACGCGAAACAGTTTACTGCTTTTAAGTTTTAGTTTATGAGAATAACCAAAAAATATAACTTTACCAATACTGGGTTTTGCATGGGATGTTATTCTTAAGGGGGACTGAAAACAAAATCGATGTATTATTAATTTGTAAGAGTTTAAAACGATGAGGCGTATTCAGGAATATTTACACTGGTATTGCCAGACGACTTGTGCTTGCATTTTCTTAGAATCTGGACAGAAATTCGAGGTAATTATCTATTAAGTCGGCTATGCATAGATTTGACCTGATAATTTCCATAAGGGCATAGAAATTCTCCTCGAGCAGTGTTATTGTTACACATTAAACGCGGTCGTCTGAGATACATCTCTTATTCATCATGAGCTTTGTCAACGTTGTGGTATTTTTAGAACAACCAATAGGCTGGATCTTCTGCATCGGTTAATAAGTGTGCTCTCAACAGACTCTTCTTCTGCGTGTTAAGAATCTTGACATTTACTAAGCTTGCAGCAATATATGCGTCTGTTTTTTAAAAATAAATAAATATTATCGTCCTAAGATCAAGGCAGCCGACCGATTTGATATAATTCGTAGCTGAATAACTGAAACAAAACCCGAAACGAGCTGGATAATGAAAAAAAAATCCAGTTTCAAGAAATCGACTAACATATATTTAAACATCTATCAACGCCTATGCGTTAGTAAGCATTGACAAGTATGAATTGTACACCCGAAATGGATCGAGTATCCCCTGACAACCAGAAAGGCGTTTTAGCTAGGATCTCTATAAAACGCGTTGAATTAATTTCAGCACACTTGATGTTGAATCATATAACTCTTTTTCTTTCTAAAATGATTCTGGAAAATAAAATTCAGTTCCTACGTGTCGCGATAGGGTTTTCACAGTTATATACATAATATTGCCGCCAATGGGTAGATTTAACCAGAGATCAGGTTTAATTTAACTGCCGAGGCCTCTCCGATATTATCTATATGAAGTGCTTATGTGCCGAACAATATCTGATACAAAACTTTCTATATAAATTTAAAACTATCATGAATCTGTATTTAAGAACAGTATTTTTAGATGTTAATGAAAATATTCAAGATGTATTTCTGTTTAAACAGTTGCAGTTATCAAGGCGTTATAACAGGCGATGTGCAGGTGCCCTTTATGAATTTGTCAAAGCAATCATTTTTTTTAAAGCCCATATTTGAGTACGTTAATGCTTTTCAAGTTAGTAGTGACTATGTCGTCGTTTTGAAACAATACACTTAGAGTTTAGTGACATTAATTTTTTTCCATGCTCTCTGCCGTTGGGATTTGTGATCAACGTTTGTTTAAAGACTATTTTCATTCCATGTATGATTGATTAATAGTTTAATGTGTTGCTCGTTTTGTCCGCCTCGTTTCCAATTTGGGTTTGTGCAAATCAGAAATTGTCTTTTTCGCGCGATCAAATCTCATTTGTTAATGAAGCCTTACAAATCATTACAACAATTGTTTGTATTGATTCAAAATGTTCAGTAAAATATTCAACATCTAAACGCATCATCTTATTAAAGACCATTATGATTGAATGGATGCATTTTTAGCGATTAGATAGTGCATACTTAAAATGAATGCAAATGAAAAGCGTTTTATAAGTGTCTGGCAACTTGATAAACGTCGTCTCGACTTATTTAATGTTCTCAAATGTGTACAAAGAAAGAAAACCGAGACGTATACGCATTTAAGTGTATATATATGTTAATTATATTTGTTGTTTTTTGTTTCGTGATCAGTCTGTATATACATTTTATTTAGTTGATTCGATAAAAAAACCGGTATACGAAGCTATTGATTAAATATGATTTGACAACATATTTTAAAATGCATACATTATCGTAAAGACATTTGTTTGTATTGCTATGACCTTGACATTGTAGAATATTTCATTGCTATTAACAAACATATGTACGTTCTGCTAGGTGACACAACGACAGAATAAATGGTCCTTTATTGTTTGCAAATGCCAGTAAGGAAGCTGTACAAATCTCCATTTGTACCGAATGTGCGGAACAATTATTTGTACAATACTCCTTAATCAAGCAGCATCGGTATTGAATATTTATCAAATGATGTTTATAGACTCTAGAAAATACATAGAAAATACATACATCATCAATTGCGAGTGCATCTTTCGATATTTTGCGTAACAGAATGTGTTTAGTGATATTTATAATGCCCCTGAAGACCGATCGTTATTCCATTGCCATTTATCACGCGATGCGAGTATTTTGACAACTTTCATAGCACGTTTTCAATTTATTAGAGTCAAAAATAATGCAATTTCAATCCTCCAAATAAAACACTTGGCGGTTCCACCTAGAATTTAGAAAAAGACCAAAACACAATATTAGATAACTTGGGAGAGAAACAGAAGTTGAATTATATAAAATGTATGCATATTTTTACATAATATTATTGTCGGTTATTCGTGCAAATGTGGGTTCAGTTGAAAAGTATAACTTACTTTTATACTACAATAGTCCAGTCATATTGTGAAAAAATTGTGCACATTGGGTTAAAATCTTGAAATTTGGTATACATGCAGAAAATGTGAATATGGTTTAAAAAAGCTCAGGACCCACTCTGGATTCATCCAATATGGCCGCCAAAATTGAAGATGGCCGCCATTACCCTAATTGTGTTAATATATTACTGTAGTACTGTGGTACTATGTACTGTGATCGGAATAAAGGCATTGTTTAGTGATATTTAATAACTTTTAAGATGTTGAAGGTGAACCTTTTAAAATTCATAAAAATATTCCTCGGGAAAAGTTTTTTGTTGCCATGGCAACCATGATTTCCTTAAAAAAGATTTAACCCAAAGTGCATAATTTGGTAAAATTTTGTCACGATATGACAGGACTACAACACAAATCCACGATACATCACTATCTTGAAAATAAATAAATGAGCTTAAGGGACTGAATTCATTTTTTGTCTAATTACAAACACTTTATAATTTAAGTGTGATACCTAAGAGTTCAATCGATATGTGCAGGTCTTGCATTTGTGTTTTTATCTTGTAAGAAAATGATCTCGGTGATATTAAACTAGGGTTTCTTTAGAATTACTACGTCTACCAGACGTATAAAAATATAACCGACGCCCGGGAAGTAATTTGATTTAACAGTACATGGACATGTATAAATTGTTCATCTAGATTACAGTAATTGAACGACAAGTCTCTCAGATCTTTCTTTACATGCTATATATCGACATTTTCAATGGAAGAGGATCACTAAGCAGTAGCAGTCACGAACAATGCGAATTAAATCCATATGAGATACTTCCAATGGTTTCAGATTAATATCTGTCAGTGTTTGAACGTCAAATGTTTGTATGTCCGGAGCCGTATTACAGAATGATTAGCATTAATAAGTTATGACTTTCTATTTGTATACATTAAAGTTCATTATGTATTAATCAGAATACGTTTTACAAATTAAGCTTGATATTATTTTTAATTTTGTACGTTTTTACGTAACCCTTTTTTCCAGTGGTTGAAATGTTTATGCATAATGTTTATTATGTAATTAATGTATGGAAATTCAAGTTTTTAGAAATGAGCAAATATCTCTTAAGCCTTTAATAATTTTTTTAAGAAATATAACATTTAATAGTATTCAGTCACGAGAAATATCGCGCAACCGTTTTCTGCTTTTATGTTAACTTTAACTTTATAAGAAGAACTGAAAGTATAACTTTACCAGATCTGGCTTTTACACGGGACGTAATTTTTGAGGGTGACTGGAAACATAGTATACGTTCTATTAATCTGCAACTTTTCAAAACTACGGTGAGGCGTTTCCAAAATAATATCGGGAATTTTCACATAGGTTATGTCTGACAGAAATCTGGATAGAAATTCGAGGTAATTATCTATTAAGACGCCTATGCATAGATTTGACCTGATAATTTCCATAAGAGCATAGAAATTCTCCTCGAGCCGTGTTATTGTTACACATTAAACGCGGTCCTCTGAGATACATCTCTTACCCATCATGAGCTTTGTCAACGTTGTGGTATGTTTGGAACAATCAAGAGGCTGGCACATCCGAATGGGTTTATTAGTGTGCTCTTAACAGACTCTTCTTCCGCATATGAAGAGTATGCGTCTGCTTTTCAAAAAAGATATGATAAAGGCAGCCGACCTGTGTCATATAATTCGTAGCTGAATAACTGAAAAATCATCGAAAGGAACTGGATAATAAAAAAATTAAGTTTCAAGAAATCGACTAACATATGTTTAAACATCTATCAACGCTTATGCGTTAGGTTTGAATTGACAAGTATGAATTGTACAGCCGAAACGGATTTAATGTCGGTAAAAATGCTTATGTTTTAAATGATCCATGACATCCGACATGACATCATGACTTAACCTGACTTGGATCTAGTTTTACACAGACAATCAGAAATGCGTTTAAGCGACAAACGACTGCTTGGTGTCTCTATTAAACACGTTGTTTTACATTAAAAAATGCATTTTCCTAATGAAGCATTTTTGACCATATAACTTCATCTTCTTTCTTAAATGATTCTTTAAATTGAAATTTAGTTTTCAGTTTTCGCAGTAGGGACTTCACAGAGTTATACACAATAACTTTGTTAATGAATTGATTCAACCAGGAATGTTTCTTTTAATGCTATATGCTCTTCCTAGCACTTAAAACTGTTCAAGAATAGATATTTCAATGATATATGGCAGTGTCCTTATGTCCTTGTGAGATGTTGGAGACTATTGGCAAATTAATGCATTCTGTCTTAATTAATGATTTTATCAATATACAATAAAGCGCACAAAAGCCATGAACAGAGAATGTCTGATATCTACATAATTCCTCCAATGCCGGGGGTTAATAATAATTACCCTATAGCTTTCATCAAGCATTATGATCATTATTGTGATTTGTAAATTTAAAATTGAAGACAAAAAGAACCGATAAAGGATTGATATCCATATGCGATGTGGCGTGCGAAATTCTCCTAACTGAAGAAGTGTGGGTATTTTGTTCGGTAAATTAAACAAACCTATTATAGTATTATCGGGTGGAGAGACGCAAAGACCATCTCTTTTGAGCTTCAAATACGGAACATTATTGCGTAAAAATGCATTCAATATTTTGAAAACGCATTGGAAGTTGAGCCTCCGCATATTAAATTGCAAAATTGCGAAATCATTGATATACGGAATTAATATGTTAATAGTTAATATTTTAAATAGTAAAGCAGTTGTTTATTCAATGCAGTGATTACATTTATAGTACTTAGTAAATTTGAAGGGTAGATAAATATGAGGGAGATTGTCGTATGATAGTAACCGCCTAAGCACACACATTTATACTGAAAAGTTTTCTATGGATCTGGATGTTGAAGTGTTTTAATTACTAAAATTTTATTGCATTTGAATATATACTTACTAGATCGTTTAGGGCATACCTTTGAAATACGCATATGGGGGTGAAGACACTTGTTCTCAACACCTTACCTGGATACTTCATGTGTACTTGTCATGTTTATATAGCAGAACATTTGGTCTACACTTGTATTCAATAACCTTTGTTAGTCAATACGACTCAAAATATGTTTAAGTTGAACTCGTATTGATTTGGTGTTCTTATTGTAAGTCGATGTGTTGGTATGAAAATCGTTTTACAAGCTGTCATGATGGGACGTATTTTGACACGTTTTTCATTTCTGTTCATTATTTTAGGGTCTGGTATGTAACACAGAGTTATTCGTTTGCCTTGAAAACATGTACACATGTGTAAAGCTGTTAACAATATGTGATTCATAAAATAATCGTACATACATAGCAACATATACTGCGTTGAACTCTAAACAATGCCTATAATAATGAAAATAGTAATAGTTTTTGTTCAAAAGTAAATCATTTTGTTAAAATCATGACAACAAATCGTCTATTTCAATATCACTTCAACCAGTCTCTTTTCGTTGAAACGCCTGTTAGGTATTGATGTCATACAGCGTAATAAAGCACCATCAGCAGCCTTTGTGACGTCAGATGTCGTCATAACTATGGATAGCAGATCAACTTAATATCAAAAGAGTGGTCGTGAAACGTGTCTTTTAAATTATCTGGCTTCGTAGCTATGCAGACGGAACGTTTTTCCGTTGGCAAATGCACGTTTTTGTATAAATCATTTACAGACAACCTTATTTTACAACGTAAAACTCACCGTCAGTCAGTTCTATTTACTCCAGGATAGGTACAGAAGGTTGAACATTTTCAGAAAAGCATTACTAAAATAACCTAATTAGTCAATCTAGGAGTTCTTCTTTCACAATTTGTGGTGTGTGGGCGAATGGTTTTTATGGAATCAAATTGAGTTTGTGTCGGATTTATTACGTCTACCAGACGCCAGCCTAATGGGATTTTCTTTGTGAGGTGGTGGGCAGGTGGTTGGATTGAGTAAAGTACATAATCATGTTTTTAGTGTTTGAAGAGATATCTTTAAGTGTACTGCGTATCTGTCTTATTGTCATCAAATTGCGTTTCTCGTTCATTACCGGTCTTATATAACATGGAATTTATAGGTTTATTTGGTTCTGCACAGATGCTTAATTTCGTCTTCTGTTATAAATATAATTAGACTTTAGGGAGTTTACGAAACACTTCTTGTACGTGTATGATGGTCTTGTATGTGTATGATGGTACCTTAAGTGCAATAGGACATCCACAAATATTATACATGTCCAGCATGATATGTCCAAAAAGCCTCAGGAAATTGATTTATGTCATTATATCATACTAATAGCTAACACATGTTTGTTTAAAAACAAAATTCACAGACGACTTTTAAACCCAACTGCAACTTTTACATGTAGGTGTACTTTCCAGAAAAAGAACGTAATCGTCGTGTTTCAAGGCTCTCTAACGCTGATGACATGTAGCGAGCGTCATCGTGCTAATAAAGCATGATAATAACCATAAGACGTTTTTACTTAATAGTATGGTCTGGAAACTGGCTCAAGACCACAGTTATCTGCCCCCCGTTGACCAAGATCCGGATGTGAATACAGAAAAAAGAGTGCTTGTGTTCAAGTATCAATATTTTATTAAAATTGAATGAAAAAGAAGCAAAAAATGTTCTTTTTGCAGAGAACTTGACTGAATTTGACACTCTATTGCAGAAATTGATATAGAGGAAGCTTTTGGAGGGGTGGCCTATTTTAAATTGTTATAAATTCTTAATTTATACAGCTATCTGGTTGATATTTGGCCAGTTGACAGTGCTTAGCCATAGAATATTGGTGTTTGAGTATGAAATGTGAAAATCTTATATTACATTATATAATTTAATAATGTATAATTTTCTTATATATTTTTGACGGTAACTAATGAATGAAAGCCTCACTTTCAATTCCAAAGTATAAATGGAGGGATTTTTAAACATAGGAAGCAGACCCAGGAGGAACTGTCTGTTGAAGAACCAGCCAGACAGCCCCCCCACCAAGCTGCCCACCAGAGGCCAAGCTGTACTTGGTGTTTGCCAACATGCTGTAATTTGTAAGTACTTCAAGATAATATATTAGAAAATTGTATCCAAACTTAAGTACAAAGTGAGACAGTTTGGTCATAAAAGCCCATTGAGACTGTTTGTTCCATTCCTAAATGAATTTCTTTCATGTTGTCAATCATTTCTGATGTGGCTTTGATAATAATATGATTTTCTAATGAAAACTGTTGACTTGTATCAGTCTTTGGTCTATATTTTGCATCTATACACACATTTTGTTTGCTCTTTTAAGCAAACATTACATTAATTGCAAATTCTATAAGCAATTAAACAAAACTTACTGCACATAGGATGCAGAATGATGTTTTATTTAGTGTGCATATGATTTTCAGCTTATGGACAAGAAAACATATACAATCACAGCAACACAATGAGATCCCAATTTTAAAGAAATAATGCCACCTTTCATTAATTCATTAATTCATTCTATCAATCATTCATATATATTCATTAATTCATTCATTTATTCAGTTTATTCATTAAAAACTTGACATTTCTCAAGGCAAAATAAATAAAAAGTGAGCAGCTTTCATAAAGAATAGAGCCTTTTCCCTTCATGCATTAAAAACACACAACCTTAATACATTATAAATGTTTTTAAAACCCTAATTTATTGCTTATTTTAATAGCCAGCCTGGTTGCTGTAGCCACAGAGGAATTTTCAAGGACAAGAACCAGTGCTGGTAAAACTGTGGTCTCGTGTGGTTTTCCATACCGGCTCTCGGCAAGGATTTTCAAGAAAGGAATACCATCTCCAAGTAAGAAGAAATTCTAAGCATGTCTGGTTTGAATGCTTGCAAAATGCATCTGGGTACTCAATAAAATAAGATTTACCTTTGAGTTGTTAAAAACTGATTGCAAAATGTCCAAAAGACTATATATTCTATTAAATTTGTCCTGAAAATCTTTGAATTCATGAACTTTTCTGCATATTTATCACATTTATGACTATATTAATGGTTGTGTATGCCTCAAATGAGTGTTTACAGGCCTTTTTCAAACTTTAACAGTAGTGGCAGATAGTTTTATTTGTGTAAAACATTGCTTTTGTGTCATGCTTGCAGATCATCATGTGCCAATAAGCTCCAGTTAGCTGCGGCCTTTTCCCCAGGCGGTAGTCCTGCAATCTGAATCCAGGAGATGCAGCTCTGAATCCAATATTTCAGAAGAATGAAGATGTTAGTCAACTCTGTAGTACTTGTTTATGTGTTAATGATTCCAATGTGTGAGATTTATAGCAAATCAGGTGTAAATAAGCATCTTATAGACAATGGTGAAGTGCTGTACTCTGAATTTAATGCCAAATCTAGCCTTCAAAACAGATTCTTAAATTATTATTTTTTAAATGGGCATAATAATGCTATCTCTGCCTTTTCTACATCATGTAGCCACCTTATACATGAAAACACTAGCAGTTGTCATGAATCTTTAAGTTTTGGTGTGTTTTTTGCCATTTCCTTTGTTGTGCCATTTGTCCCGGAAGCCAACAATTTGGCATATAGTGTTGTTTAGACAGTCTATTAACACATGATCACTAAATTTCTTGTGTTAAACTGAACAGTTCTGTTACCTTTGTATATAAGTGGACCAGAAAAGCAAACTTTTGACAAGTTGAGGCATTTCAGTTTGGCTCTATGTCATTTTTTATATAAAACACTAAGCCGATGAAGTGGAAAAACCTTATTTTGCTTAGAAAAAATCTTTAAAGAGCAGGCAGGCCATTTTTGTGGTGCTGTTCTATAGACAACATTAAAAGCTACAAGGAAAACTTTACTCGGTCAAATCATTCCAATGCATAAGGAAATAATGGCTCTTCAAAGGTTTGCGGCTTAACATTTGAGGGAAATGGCTGTTTCTGCTTTTTATGAAAATACCACAGGTGCTAATACTTGTCTCATTCATTTAGTGTTTGATATATCATTGCTAAACTTTCAGTGTGTGTTGCATATAGCCTGAAGCTGAACTATAGGAGTTTTGAAGTCTGTTTCTGAAAAAATGTTGCTTAAATAGGCTCAAGACCACAGTTATCTGCCCCCGTTGACCAAGATCCGGATGTGAATACAGAAAAAAGAGTGCTTGTGTTCAAGTATCAATATTTTATTAAAATTGAATGAAAAAGAAGCAAAAAATGTTCTTTTTGCAGAGAACTTGACTGAATTTGACACTCTTTTGCAGAAATTGATAGTTTTCAATGTAAATATTGGAAAAATCATAGCTTGTGGAAGTCTGAAAATTAGCTGTTTGTAGCCGATTGACTCCCTGGCGGAAGGGTTATGTATTTGAACTCAATTTTGACAGTCGTGTCAATGGTCAACATGGTATTTTCTTGTAATTATATTTTGTGTCTTGAATTGTTCTAGAGATGCCATGTCCTTGTTTTTCAATTGGGGTGTGTATAAAGTCAAAAGCCAGGTTAGTGTCTATATGAAACATATAGTAAAAATAACTGTGGTCTCACGCCAACTGCAGGTATAGCATCACGACGAAATAATGTTATGACCAGTTTCTGTCTGCAGCACATTCAACAACGGTAAAACATCGACTCACCTTTCCGACCGTATTTATCAAATTCCAAAAAGATATATACAATCAAAGTGTCGATATTCGTTCGTTTTCAGAATCTTATCAGATTTATAAAAAACCGATCTGAGCGATAAAGGTCAAAATCATAAAACGCTGTATTCCGTCTCCGATTGGTACACGATCTATGTCGAAGACGTGTAAACCTCTTCATCATTATCGAACTCAACTTATGTCATAGTCATTCAAATTTACGGGATATATCGAGTGCAAATGTAGCGACAAGAAAACATATCTGATACTACACTATCCTATCTTAGAAAAAAACAGTGAACAGACGTTGTGAAAGTGCTTTTATGTTTTTTCAACTCAACCATTGCGTTCAAATCCTATTTCTGACTTTGTCGTCGTTTTTGAACAATACTCAACTAGAATTTATTTACCATTGTTTTCCATACTTTCTGCCGTTGGAATTTTTTTATCGATGTTTGTTCAAGGACTATCTGTATTCCATGAATGGTTGATTAATGTTTGATTGTTGCTCACTTTGTCGGCATCGTTTCTCTAGTTGGGGTTTTAAAAATCAGAAATTGTCCTTTTGGCGAGAATGAATCTCATTGTTAATGAAGTCATACAAATCATCACAGCAAGTTTTTGTATTGATTCAAAATCCTCAGTTAAGATATTCAACATCTTAATGCGTCATCTTATCTTAGGCCATTATGACTAAACAGATGCAAGATCTTCATGAAATAGTTATCGCATAAAATGCAAATGGGGTGTTTATGAATAACTGTCTAGCTATTGTCGAATAAATAAACGTCCCGTATAGGGTTATACTATGTTCTAAAATGTTTACTCATATACAAGATGGGCACGTATACACATATATTATGTAAACATATCCTTTTGTGTTCAAAACCTTCAAATGGTCTTCATTAACACCAAGTGATTAAAAAAATAATGCTACGAGAGTATCCTATTCCGATAATTCCTTACAAAGAATTTCAACTCATTAAAATGAGAATAATTTACAATTTATTCTATAACAACAGTATTGAGCGTAGTTTCATCCTTTTTCGATAGACTGGAGCCAGCTTGTCCGCAAAAACCATATATGTTACGCCTTCGTGTATTGCATCGTTAAACAATGTTTATAATGTACTGTATAACAATTTATATCATGTAATCAGGAACACAAATGCGTTTGGATAACATAATAAATGTTGAATCTTGGATCTGATATGCATCTGTTAAAATTTTCTTGACATGTTCAGTGTGTGTATACCACGTGATAAAATACGTCATAAATGCTACGTCGGAGCAACATTTTTTCTTCACAATTTAAATGAAACAGAAGACAGTCTATGCCACTTTAAAAGCTCTCACTTCGTTTTATTACCGGAGTCAATCAGGCGGCGGTTTTGTGAAAAAGTTTGTCGAAATGTTTTAAAAAACTAAACTCACAATTAAACAATGAAAAATCACCAGGTGGGACTTTTTAAGCGGCGTAGACTTGCGCTTAGTTTCATTTAAAATGGTTAATAAATAGTGAAGTTATCTGTTGAACAGACAACATGAGAGTCTATGGCGATTCGATTAAGTTTAACCATCCAAACACTCAGGTGGTCTTCATCAATACAAAGTGGATTGGGAAAGCTAAAAATACAAATGTTCTGAAATGAATTGATTTACAATTAATCGAGGTTCAATCTGCATGGGCAAAATTTTTATCCTTTACTTTTAGTTTTGTGCAATAACATTCGAGATTATAAGTATCTTCCATGGTTTACCGAGTTTCCGCAAAACACCCTGCGCGAGGGTCGGGATGAACCTATCTTACACGAGTGGCTATGGTAGATGCTTTTTCTCCCACCTCAGTTAAACAAAATTAAGTAAAAATGTATTTTTTTGCCGGAACTCTTTTTTGCTTAAAGAAAATAATTGCGTACGGATATGCAATAATTCGTGGTTGTCATGGATATTCGCGCAGTGATTCAGAGTATGTAAATGGTCTGATCGGTCTTTAAATAGTTCTAAGAAGTGTGAAGCATTATTTCTTGAAAGGTGCGTGAAAACTGTTTTATGGTCACATTCGAAGCGAGAAATAATTAACTCGCGTTCTAAATATTGCCACCAGACAAGGTTTCCATGATGCGCTACAGACGACAGTCTTCAACAAGGGAGGTAATTACAATGTGGTGACCATTAAAAGAAGTTCCATACGGGCATTTTATCTTCGCCCGTGGGCAAGATAAGAATTTCTAGCATGGTTAAATTAATGGATCTACTTATCTGAGGTGGGAGAAAAGTTGATCAAAATTGTACTGTACGTGTGAATGACTTAAGTTCATTCCACCTGTAAAAAAGAAATATTGGAAAAAATAACACTCTCAAGTCACAGGGCAGTGTATTGATAAAGCTGACAGCATTTTGACACCTGAAAAGATTCCATGTTCTGTTGCACTTTTGCCTTTGAAGGTACAATTCGAACAGTCTCCAGTATAAATAGATACAATCCATGTGTTATTCTTGATTAAAGATGAATTTAAAAAACAATAACATGAAACTCGAGTGTTTGCACATTTTGTGTTTCAGTGCTATAGACTCACTTTTACATTTTGGTGATTACTGAAATGCTATTATATAAAATTGTGCAAACTTGCTTCAATAAATATGTTATAACGCATGTGCTTTGAAAACCACTTTAGATGTCTTAAACATTAAGATTCGAATTACGTTACTGCTGTGTGATTAACATGTTAAGCTTCAGAAGTATATATATTTTTAAATAATCTTATGCAATGTTTAAGACTTGTCTAAGGTGGATCTTTTTGAAGTAATAATATAATACATAATGATCAAATACGTGTTTAAGTGACTGGGGTTATCACCTTAAAGTGACTAATCGATGCTATAAAATCAGGGTAATGAGAATTTAATTTGGTCTGATTTCATGTTAGCGTTATTTCTTTGGCAAAAATCATACGATAGGAATACTGTTGCTGTGTCTGTGATATCAAATGCAGCCTTGGACCATAAAACTGGTAATGATTTATAAATTTATATCAGTTCGTCAAGACTAAAATATTAAAATTGCAAGAAGATTTTGAGGATTGTAGTTAGAAATCAGATTAAGAACAAGAGCTGTCACAGTATGTGACGAATGCCCCCGAATGTGACATTGACCTATGTATGGTCAGTACATGAAAGTTAAAGATCAAACAAATACATATGACAAGTTATTTTAAATTGCCTCTGAACATAAAAAATACCACCCATACTTGACAACCTACATTCTTATGTTCTTATATTCAGCATTCCATTGTGAATAAACACAAAGTGTATCTTTCACCTTAGAGATCTTGCATCTTGCATGTGACACGTTGTCTTGGTATGTCGAACACATGTGGCAAGTAATTTTAAAATCTGTCCATACACGAAAAAGTTACAGCCCGGACATAACAACCTATACTCTGTATCCTTATATGCAGCACTCCATTGTGAATAAACACCTAAGTGTGACCTTGACCTTAGAGGTAGAGACACGGGTCTTGCACGCGACACATCGTCTTGGTAATTCAAACACATGTGCCAAGTTATTTTATAATCTGTCCATACAAGGGAAAGTTACAGCCCAGACACGACAACCTATACTCTTATGTCGTTATATGCAGCATTCCATTGTGAATAAAAACTAAGTGTGACCTTGACCTAAGAAATAGGGACACGGATTTTGCACGCGACAAGTCGTCTTGGTATGCCGAACACATGTGGCAAGTTATTTTAAAATCTGTCCATACAAGGGAAAGTTACAGCCCGGACACGACAACCTATATTCTATGTCCTTATATGCAGCATTCCATTGTGAATAAACACCTAAGTGTGACCTTGACCTAAGAGGTAGGGACACGGGTCTTACACCCGACACATCGTCTTGGTAATTCAAACACATGTGCCAAGTTATTTTATAATCTGTCCATACAAGGGAAAGTTACAGCCCTGACACGACAACCTATACTCTATGTCGTTATATGCAGCATTCCATTGTGAATAAACACTAATTGTGACCTTGACCTAAGAAATAGGGACACAGATCTTGCACGCGACACGTTGTCTTTGTATGCCGAACACATGTGGCAAGTAATTTTAAAATCTGTCCATACACGGAAAAGTTACAGCCCGGACACGACAATCTATACTCTATGTCATTATATGCAGCATTCCATTGTGAATAATTAACTAAGTGTGACCTTGTTCTTAGAGGCAGGGACACCGTTCTTGCACGCGACACGTCGTCTTGGTATGTCGAACACATGTGGCAAGTTATTTTAAAGTCTGTCCATACAAGGGAACGTTACAGCCCGGACACGACAACCTATACTCTATGTCCTTATATGCAGCACTCCATCGTGAATAAACACTAAGTGTGACCTTGACCTAAGAGGTAGGGACACGGGTCTTGCACGCGACACGTCGTCTTGGTATGCCGAACACATGTGGCAAGTTATTTTAAAATCTGTCCATACAAGGGAAAGTTACAGCCCGGACACGACAACCTATATTCTATGTCCTTATATGCAGCATTCCATTGTGAATAAATACCTAAGTGTAACCTAGCCCTTAGTGGTAGGGACACGGTTCTTGCACGCGAAACGTCGTCTTGGTATGCCGAACACATGTGGCAGGTTATTTTAAAATCTGTCCATACAAGGGAAAGTTACAGCCCGGACACGACAATCTATACTCTATGTCGTTATATGCAGCATTCCATTGGGAATAAACACCTAAGTGTGACCTTGACCTTAGAGGTAGGGATACGGTTCTTGCACGCGACACGTCGTCTTGGTATGCCGAACACATGTGGCAAGTTATTTTAAAATCTGTCCATAATATTCTGAGTTATTGAGTCGGACGGGCGGACGGACGGACGGACAGACGGACGGACGGTGCGATTTTAATATGCAATCAAGGATAAATTTCTTTACATGTTCTTATTTTCAAAATATGTTGAAGCAAAGGAAAACCGGTTTTGTCAGAATGGTCCATTTTGCCATTTTTTTACAGCAAAATTAAACAATCTTTGTTTAACTCTTTGTTTTAAAAATCAAATTTTAAACACTTATTTTTCAACCAGTTATCTGAGTTAAACTAAGTGTCTTTGGAAGCAGCAACCACCGAACCGTTTTGCAATTCTGACAAATAATCAATTTTAAGTGACACTCTTATAAAATATCAATACATACACATGTATAACAAACATACATTTTGAGTGATTAACCTCTTACTACTTACTAAATAATGCATTAATGGAAAATATAAATTACTGATACGAAGAATGTAACCGTGTATTTAACAGCTGAAAACGCAAACATATTAAATGGTTGGTGAGTGCTGATTGTGATCTATTATCATCTCATAATGTAGAAATACCGTGTTGTCTGCACATTTCTTTCAATTAAACTCGATAACCTTCATAAGAACCACTCTTTATGACATTCATCCGTCCTTTTTGGTATGTTTAAACAATTGTATTGATTGAGGTAAATCTTATTTGGGAGTAAGAGTGCATCATTATGCAAGAAACCTTTGTAAAAAAACCCCATATAAAGCCATAGTTTGTTTCTTGTCATCGTTAGGATTACGGTGGCTAAATAAAGGCACATACATCAGCATCTTTATCCTGTCATTACAAACGCACAAATGTATGAGGCTGTGTCGATGACATGTTACATTTGTCTATTGTAATCGGACAAAGCAGGGTTATTATAGTTTATTACTGGTTTTCATTTCGTATAATGAACTGGAAATTGTATAGATGTCAGTCATAGAAATATTGAACAATATGGAAAAGACCTTTCCATCATAACATGATAAATTAGCACGTCTATTCAGAATACTGTCAGAATTAGCACCTTTGTCATATCATAACGTGAATTCTTTACTAGATAGTCTCTCATAATAGCGTTAAATCAAGGATTTGCAGCGAAGCTAATTCAAACGTTCAATAGCCAACACCATAATTCCATACACCGTATATGTATAGAGAGAATATTTGTTGATTTCAATTTAAGATCAAAATATATTTCACCGAATACTCAAGAATGAAATTAAATTTGTTCACTGGCAGGGTGGGAAGGTGGGAGGGCTGTCGGTTTTAGGCACGGCTGAAAATGTTCCAATTTATTCATATACTGTGAACACTGTTAAAAGGTAATGTATTTCCACAATTGAGTATGATTGTAAACTATGAAACCAAATTATTTGTTCAATAATGTTAAGTATAACAACTTAAAAATTTATTTGCAACATTTCAAAAGAGAAGCAATGTGTGATCGTAATAAATTAAAGCCATTCTAATAATCAACGCAATTACTGTTTTTCACAACATTTTGGAACTTTTTTCTCAAAATTTCTAAAAAATATGGTCTGTTCTTCGACCAAACGTCGTGTTAACTATACCTTTAGTCGCAGTATGCAGGCTGTTTTGGTGTGGATTAGTACCCGTTCAACCAAACTAATATTGGTGTCAAAATGGATATAAATGTCAGTGTGATCAAGTAAATGATGACGTCTAGACTCATCTAATATTGCTAGAATATAAAAAAGTACTTTCGGCCACAATTTAACTATTTAACAGAATGAATGACTGTCTATACCATTCATCACTAAGCAGGCTGAATTAAAATAACAGCCCCCCAAACACCAACACTTTCTCGTGACTGAGGTGCACTTATTATTTTTCCAAAAATTGTTTAGTGAAATGCTATGACATTGTTTTGCACCTGCAGTATACCCGTACTCTGAAAGAATAAACAGTTACCAAGAGTTCAAGACATACATTTCCAGGGATTATGACAGTACTGGAAGAGTCCATCCGGTACACGCCATGTCAGAGTACATCTGAATTAGTTAATTTACAAAAAAACATTATTCTAAAACGATACTAATCATATTAAAAAACGTTGCAATAAAGGAATTTTATTTATTATCAACATGAACTAAAATACTACACGTGACGTCATTTTGGAACATTGCATGGGCTGTTTGATTAGATGTACACAAATGTTTTTTTTCTAACAAAATTACAATTATGAAACATTAAAGATACTTAACAATATTCAATATCAATTATGATTCCTAGTCGGACCGAAAAATCCGAACATTCGGGCACACTGCGTAATCGGTAACTCAGCACGACTCGTTACTGCCCCCCTCCCTTTCCCCACACGGGATACACATTAAGATTTGGATTGGAAACAACCCATCATTTTTGTATTTGCAAGTTGTTAATATAACACTCGTATTTAAAATCAATACATACACATATAAAACAAACATAAATTTTGAGTGATAAACCTTTAACTTTTACCTAAATAATGCATTTAGGGAAAAATAACTAATTTTAAATATCAATTGCGTACTTAATAGCTGAAAAAGCTCAAATATTAAGTGGGTCCTGAAAGATTTACAGTGATCAACTATCGTCCCATAAGGAAGAAAAAACATGTTTTCTTCACTTTTTTAAAATATACCCGGTATACTTCATACGACCCATTGCTTACGATATTTTTTCATTCTTTTCGGTAAATAAACGCAATGGTATAAATTGTGTTACACCATATATGAGATTTCGAGTGCATCCAAAGATTCAAGAAATATCATTAACGAAGATGCTTTTATCACGATTATATTACAGTGTGTGTATACCACGTGATCAATTACGTCATATATGCTACGTCGGAAGGCGACATTTTGTTTAAAATGAAGTCTTAAATCAAAGATAATTTTTCTTTTACAACATCATTTTAAATGAAACAAAGGGCAGTCTATGCCGTTTAAAGAGCCCCGCATTTGTTTTATAACCGAAATATGATAAAGTCATTAGCTTCATCAAACACTTCGACAAACCGGTTTCCAAAATAATATTTTGACAGTGCTCCGTCAGACGGCCGTATTGCAAATAGGTTTGTCGAAGTGTTTAAAAAACTAAACTCTCGATCGAAATCTGGTAAAAGACCGAAGGCAGGGCTCCGTAAGCTGCGTAGACTGCGCTTTGTTTCATTTAAAATGGTAAAGAAATAGTGAATATATCTTTGTTTAAAGTATTTTTTCAAATCAAAATATTGCCTTCCGACGTAGCATTTATGACGCAATTTATCACGTGGTATACACACACTGTATTAATAACTTTCAGACGAGTGATGTAGACCAGCAGGTCGACTTGGTATTGATTTGGCCTAATTATTTCCATGAGGGCATTGTTAATGTCCTCAAGAAGTATAATTATAACATATTCGTTGTTTTACAATACACGGTCCCCTTCTCTACATCTCCCATTTATCATGCGCAATGTCAACATTTAGCTATTCTTTGAGCAATCAAGAGGCTGGCGGAACTGAATCTGTTTATTATTTTGCTCCCAACAGACTACTTTAGTGCCTACGAATAGCTTCTTCTGCTTGTTAAGTCTCTTGACATTTGCTAAAACTGCAGTAAAGTATGCGTCTGCTTTAAAAATATATCATTGTCCACAACACAAGATAAAGACAGCAGACCAATGACACATTATTGTAGCTGTATAACTGAAGAGGCCCGAAACGTTCTTGAAAATGAGAAAAGCAAGTTTCAAGAAATCCATTAACAGTTGTTAAAACATCTATCAGAGTTAGATTTGATGTAACAAGTATAGAATGTATCTATAGGGATCAAGTTTTGCCCACACCACCAGAAGGACGTTTAGCGTTAATCCACTGTTTAGGATCGTTAGTAAAAACGTTGAAAGTATTTTACACGTTACTTTTCCCTTTGCAACTTTCAATTAAAAAAAAAGTTTCAGCTTTCGAAAATGGTGTTCAGATTTTAGTACATAATATAACTGTTAACGATGTTCACAACCAGAGATGTTAATTTTTGTAACTTTACAAATATTGTGCCTCGAAATGATGTAATTGTCCAGAAACATATTTTTGAATTTGTTTTTGATTTTAATGAATTATTATTAATACAATGCATGTTTAACTGATTCGGTTTTAATGATCCACACAAAAAAAACCCGCATATAATTAAGATACAAATAAAAAAGAAATTGTGGCTACGTAGCTTTTAGTTAAACATTTATAAAGAATATTCTTTTTTAATGTACACCTAAATAAAATACCTTTCAATTCTTATCATTTTAATTCACATGAGTAGCTGCAAAAAAACATCATTTATGTACATTATCAAAGATATCAATACATATTTAATCTAATTAGTCAATCTAAGAGTTATTCGTGTGTTATGTTATTCTTTCTTTTCTATCCAAGTCGAGTGGGCGAATGTTCTCTGTGGAATGCAATTGAATTTGTGCTTGTTTTATTTCGTCCAGCAGACGCTAGTCTGATGTGATTTTCTTCGTGAGGTTGTTGGCAGGTGGTTCGATTGTGTTCCGAACACGCTCATGTTTTTAGTGTTGGAAGAGATATTATTAATTGCATGCGGAGTCTCAGAAATTGTCATCAGACTACGATTCGCTTTCATAACCCAACATGTTCAACATAGAAATGGTTCTGTGCAGATGGTATATTTTGTCTTCTTTTAGAAATTTAACGACGACGATTGGGGGGTTACGAAACGCTACTTGTACGAGGACGTATATATGTTGTTTTCGATATCTAATGGCCGAGTAGCACGTAGAAAATGACATGTCCAAAAGCAAGAGAAAATTGATTAACGTAATTATCTTCTGTATACATGTATTTTCTTAAAGTTAAAATTCCAAAACGACTCTCAGCTCGACTGCAATTTTGACATGTTCGCTACACGTTAAATAACACGTAAACGCTGGAATCATTCAAACAACTTGTTGATATTTTGCTAATGTTTCAGATCATGTTTAAATATATGCATAAAAAGTAAAGTAAAGTGTTTGTTTATTATAGTGTCACCCCTCTTAGTTAAGGGCCAGCCCATTGGGCTTATGAGACACCTACATTCGTGAACATCTTTACCCCGATTCCTTATCCCACATGCCAGGCGCCTGGCAGGAAGGCAATCGGTACCCCTCGATTTAACTAGCTGCTGGGTGGGCAACCGGCCATGTCAGAACAAGCCCCGTGTGAGACTCGAACCTTCGACCTCGCGCTCCGTAGGCGGACGCGTTAACCATTAGGCCACGGTGACGACGATGGTAAATGATGGACGCAAGCAATGAACGACACAAATATCAAGCGTTTCCGTCCGCCTCCATCTGTCATACTAGTACGGGCTATGCCGAAAGCCTTTTAACCACGTCCTTAATATACATGTAGTACTATAGTTTCGTCTAAACTCAAAACTGGATATATATTCGAAATATTGGCCATTGAAAGCATGTTTCATTAAACATGCACATATTAAGCTTCCACTACCACTTCCATCATAATACCTTTGGATATAGTGCTTCTCGATAGCCGCTCACAATGCATGGTTTCACACAATTGGTTTGGTTTATATATTTATTACTCTGAAATAACTTTTCATTAACTCAAAACTAGAATACGTACAAAAGCACATGTATTACGTGAGATGATACATGGATTAAAATTTCATATAAATGTTTCTTCCTCATTGTCTCTGATTATCTTCGACAAGTAGTAAAAGGGTGGGTACGAGAACAATATATGATACTGAAGTCAATTGGAATAAATGGTACAGTTATGATTTTGTACTTTATGCACCAATCAATTTTAACCACGCACCCCACCCCCACCCCTAAGGTCCGGGGAATAGCGGGGACTTTGACTTTCGGTCTAGCCAACCCCGGGTAAAATCTCTGCCCTGCGGGGACGAACTGCTGGTAAAATCCTCGCTAAATGCCCCCGCACCCCAGGGACCCTTGGTAAGGCCTATTCCCCACTATTTTTGGCGCGAAGACAAAACCACCACATTCACCCGGCACTGCGGGGCCACCTAGAAAGTAAAAACGCGGCCCATTTCCCCGGCTATCCCCGGTATGTCCCCGAACCTGGGGTCCGTGGTTAGAGTTGACTGGTGATTTACCGTTATTACTGGTTATTTTAACTGTTCTTTAACATTACCATTCTTTGCATTTTACAGTTAAAATAATTGCAGTTATTCTATCACCCATAAGCTGTAAGCACGGATTTAAGTGCAATTTGTGCATTTGGCAATTCATCCATTGCGTTTAAAGCCACTCTTCAAATAAGTTTATGCTTTTCAGGCCAAAAGTTAAACTGTTTTCCCATACTCCCTGGCGTTTCGAATTTTATCAATGCGCTTTTAAAGTCTGTTTTTATTCCATGAATGATTGATTAAGGTTTGCATTTGCTGCTCCTTTTGTCGACTTCATTTCCCTATCTGATGCTGTACAAAGCAGTCGATTCTTTCTCGCGAGAGCAAATCTCATTATTAATGAAGTCTTACTAATCATCTCAACGTCATGTTTTTGTATTGATTCAAAAAGTTCCGTTAAAATATTCCGCATCTAAATGTAGCTCCTCGCTCAAGACCAGTATGAGTAAATAGATGGAAACTTTTCATAAGTTATGTACTCCTGCATATTGCAAATGTACAGGTATGCAAATGAAGAGCGCTAATTCAACGATATGTTTTACTCGTCGAAACATGTTTAAATATAAAAAAGTTTCGAGAAAAATAGGAATCAGAATTACCCATCAAGGTCATTGTTATAAAATATTACAACATATTTGTGAAATGCACCCTCCAATCATGATTTTTGTGATCTTTTAGATAAAAATATGATTTGCAAAGAAGAAGGTTTACTCCATATGTATGTATTCTAGTAGTTAAACGGATACTTATTTCGTTGGTGTCAACAGCCTTAAAATGTGAACATTTTGAAAACAAAAATAGCATTTGTTTCTATTGTTTCTATCAACAGTAACAGTAATACTGTTTGTTTCATTTACATTAAAGTTCCGAAATATTTGTTTCTCCAAATCGTCGAATTCCCCCGTTACAAGACTAAAGAGTCAACATTTATTGGGTGATTTGAACACAAAGGTATTCTTCATTATATTTTCAAAATAATGGTTTAATTTTACATTTATACAACGATATACTACTACACTATTCTTCGTGTTTTACCGTAGGCGATTAGGCTAAAAAAATCTTGTACTCACTAATAAAACAAGAGACAGTTTCGGTACAGATTTGCATTTTGGACTCGTCAGGCTATGAAATTGATGGGTACTCAACATTTTGCGTGCATAAAACTGTTAATCTTGATTTTTTTAAAAAAAAACAATGTTGATAAACTATTTTCCCCTTGATTTACTATATTTAACTCGAGGGGGGAATGCAAAAAAGTTCTAACTGACATTAAATAAAGAAGAAGATAGAACCTTTTCATTTCACCCCTCGAACTGTAACCAATGTATTACTTTGTAATATTTGTCTTTGGAACTAAACTTTCGCAGCAACCATCTATCCGTTTTACAGTTTTGAAACAGAAATCAATTGAACTCGGACACCTTTCTGAAATTAAACACGGTTTGAAGCCATAGTCTGTAACTTGTCATCGTAAGGATTTAATCGAAGCACCTCGGCCATTACTCATCGAAAACAACTTAGGATATTTTAATACGGTAAATACAGGAATAATTCTTTACATTTAACAACGTTGCAAGTAGATAGCGAAGTAATTTTAAATAAGCAGTTCGAGGGGTGAAAGCGAAAGGTTCTATCTTCTTTTGTATTTAATGGCAATTAGAACCTTTCCGCATTCACCCCTCGAGTTAAACGTAAAAGACTTGACTTTTAGAAATCTTATTGATTTTTGCAATAATACACTTCACTTGGAATCAATTCGAACTTAGTTATACAAATTACACGTTTCAACACATCAATTGATTTGTACTATTATTATTAATTTAAAGGAACTACTTCTACTAATGCACCGGCAAACATCCAAGGTTGTTTTTGATTGAACTACATCTTTACCCTGGCACCATAGTTGTACAAATGAATGAGGCTGTGAAGTCGACATGCTACATTCGTCTATTATCATTGGACAAAGCAGGATGATTATAGTTTATTACTGGTTTTCATTTCGTATAATGAACTGGAAATTGCATGTCTGTCATACATAGAAATGTTGAACGTAATGTGGAGGATGCTTCCATTATTATAGAAGGATAAATAGGCACATTTTGTGCAAGTCATTGTCAACATTAGCATCTTCACCCACGGAAAATTAGGACATGATTCTGAGCCGATAATTTGTTATAATAACATATTATAACAGAATATCATATAGTAAGTACTCTATCCGATCATATTTATACACGAACAATCATATGGTGCATGAATAAGAGTGAATCAATGCGTTGACTTAATAATATTTGGTGCTTGCATTTGTGTTTAATCTATTGCAGATGGATGCTTTTTTTAAAGTTTATTCATTTAACGTAGATCGATTCTGACGATTTCCAAATTAATTACCAAATAGCCTAAGCCGAGCAATGCCCGCTCTATTTTCTGGACATCACCATAACTGAAATGTAACACATACAAAGAGGATATTTTTAAGCTTTGGTTGAAAAGATCACCATTTATATCACCAATACATCGAAGTGATTTATAATATTCAGTGATGTATTCACTATCTCCTTACATGCATTATCAATTGCTTGTGTTTGTTAGTTTGTTTATTATTTTTTATTTTTCCACTCATTTCCTGCATCTTGCTTGAACTGTTTGTCATTTTTCAGACACTGGTTGAAATAAAGAATATTTAATTGAATTCGAACCTTTTCTATGTCCGTATATAGTATTTATAATCGTATAGCTTCATTTAATGCATATCAATGTTCTGTTATTCAGCCACTCCAATAATGTTTATATGGATAAATAAGGTAATATGAAATATGTCATATCACTTCGAGGCGAACGAGTTAAAGTCCCTTTGAAGCTGTGTAAATGGTCATTATGTCATAAGACTTAAGCAATAAAAACATAATCGAACCACCTAAACAATGAAAAATCACATCTAAAATATAATTAAATGATAATTAAGCCTTACGAACATTACTTCTTAGCAATTATTTAATAGATTATTTAAGTCTTACGACTTAAAAAATGGAGATATCACCTCAAGCGATCATTACATGATCATTAAATTATAAAAAAAAAACTATACGTTGATGGAAACATAACCTCTAAGCAACGTCAACGTGCATGGTCTTATCGTAATACTGTAATTATTAGCTCAGAAACGTATTTTATAATCATACCGTCAATACCCTATAGTAAATAACCACTAGCTGACAGTAAGGTCATGTTGTCTATGTTAGGTCTATTTTCTATAATGTGTATTGTTAATGCGTAATTTGCTTTAATGATAAATATTGGCCGTATGAATATAAATCATAATGTGGAATTATTTAAAGCATAACAATTCTATGCCATCTATAACACTTTTCAATCGCACCTCATTTTTATTGACATCAACCATTAAGAGTTTTGTAAATAAAATCAATAAATGGTACTTATCGCAGTTTGAGTTCTTTCTCACATTATACAGGATTCACCGTTTTCATATTTACTCCCACGCGTTTTTCATGAAGTACTTTTTTCTACCACCGTAGGTCGTGTTGACCGAACCTGTGGTCGACCAGCGGTTGGTTGACAAGGCATTGTACAGACTGGCTTTCTTCGAATTCGTACCATTCGGAACTCCTTTGCATTTTTTTTATCGAAAGCAAACTCGGGTGAAATCCGGTACATTAGTAGTAGTAGTATGTATTTTAATAATATTATTAATTAATTGTAGTGTTTTAACATGTATGATGTATATCTAAGTTTGGACTGATTGCCAATGAAGTGAATTAGTGCACACATAATTAATTTTCCCAAGAGTAAAGTCATAAAAATAAACTGCTAAATTGAAAATACTATGCAATCTACTTGCAGGGTAGTTAAACTGTAAAGATTTCTGACAAAGTTAACTGGCCATTTACATTCAAGGTTGTTTTTGATTAAAAATGGCCGAGGTGTTCCGAATGTTTGGTTTTGATCGAATTCGTACCAGCTGGTTTTTCGGTCAAAATGCATATAAATTCAAGGCTATTCACATGAATGCCTAAGTAAGAGTTATTCAACATTACTTAAAAATATATGAAGTATTTTCGGCCATAATTCAACCATTTGAAGTAAAAAACACTGTTTAAGAAATGCATAACAAAGCAAGCTCAATGAAAGATAAAAGTAGCAGACAACACTTTCTCAGAACTAAGCTGCACTTACCTTTTTCAAGAATTGTTTAGTGGAATGCTATGACATTGTTTTTCACATTTGATTGTTCCTGGCTTTATGCTGAAATAAAACAAAATTTAAAAGTTAATTTTAACCAATTGGATCTTTTAGTTTTAAAGGCGCACAATAGAGATTGATGCCATTTTCTTTCTTTTTCTTTAACCTGAAAGCATTATTATGTGTAATACATTTGAATGAAATGATTAAAAACACACCATGTGATTAAGGTACAGATAAAATCGATAGCCTTTATAAATGGTTTTATTTCAATTAGAAGTTAGGTGGCCACAACTTTAAAGTTTAAAAATCGCCAAAACATCGCTAATATTTTGTAACAGAAATGTTACAGAAATGCGCATGCGTGGCAATGGCGGCAGTTTATTTTGCACAGGAATTAAAATAATGTTTAATGATATAAATAAGGGATAAATAACGGATATATGTGTTGAATCTTATTTTAATGAAGTTGTGAAGTCATAGCTGATAGTTTGGACTTAAACGGTGTACATTTCGCCCATGGGTGGGGCCAGAAAACGCAAGAAGAGTAAAGGGTCTCCGCAGAACAAAGAACTGTTCTGTTCTGTTCTGTTCTGCTAATATTTTGTATCTGTAACTTAATCTTTTGCCTTTTTAATTTGATCAATTAATTCTAATGTTTATCACGATAATGCATTAAAATTAACACAGGGATTAACCTATCCTATTTCGCGCCCTAACAGAACCCAAAAAATAACAAATGGACACCGTAAACCAGACAGTATACACAGCTTGATATAGTTCATAGTTTATTACCAAATACATGCAGACAAAAATGCTTTTAATTATAGGTAGAATATATACGAACATGTTTTCAAACATTGTCAATTTACTTTCAATTATCATTATTGTACACCAGAGGGATGATGCTACGTGTACCATTAGCAAATCATGCCATCATGAGACGGCCGCGGGGGTGGTGAAATGAATCGTGGGTTGTGGGAGGCAGTGGTATTATAATAGAAGTTATTTTTACCATAACAGTGAACCTATAAACTCAGACTGTCTCAGATAGCAATGCTATGGGAAATGCGATGGAAGAATATCTGATTGTCATATTACCGTTGTATGAATAATTTACTGCTGAATTGGAAATATGAGCGCCATTCTGAATGTAAAAGTTTAATTAAGACTGTCAGCACAATCTCTTAAAAAGTCAGGCAGTGCATGCTGTTTCCAGAAGAGAAATCATAATGATATTGTTTCTCCGAGAGCATCAGTGACTGATGCGAGGGCTTGCGTTTGTTTTATCCCACTCGATCCTATGCGTTACGTTTTTAGTACGGAGTTCCGTTAGGACCATCGCCTGTGAAAGTGTTGAGCTGAAACGTGATACTCGATAGTAAGATGATAAAACGCGAAATCACGAACATGTTATTACGAAACTGCGACAGAAAAATTATGAAAAGGCATCATTACGATCATGAAAACGCGATAATACGACTACCGATGCTGATGTAGAGGATATTTGTTTATTTCAGTGAGAGATCGTATTTTATTTCACAAGTGTTTTAGAAAAACATGTTTTCACGAGTGGCGAATTATTATACATTTTCTTTCATAATAACATTTTATTTAATACAACCTTCAAGTTTCTTGAAAAAAGTCATCAAATTCAAATTTGTTCCCGCAGGTTTTGCAAAACACGTTATCGTGTTTAAGGATAATATAAAAATTGCCTTAAAATTTCGAACGGATTTGGATGGATCCGATTTGAAAAAGGTTTTTGGAACACGAGATATTACTCCAGACATTGTATGTAGAAGGTCAGATGAAAACACCCGATAACCTTTACTAATGCATAATGAATACAGTTGGGCTAGTTTAAGTACGGGTGGAGTCATTTGGAATACATACACTTTAACCAGCCCGACTGCGTGCGTATCTCGATAATGACACCAATCCCGCAATTCATTCCTTCAATAAACGAATCGAAGTGTTTTGTTTCAAAATTGTAGCCACCGGTGTTTGTGTTTGTTTTCTTTTCTTTTGGTTGATATACATTTTTTACCTGCATTATTTAGATGTCTATCGCAAATTACACATTTTTTATTGAGTTGAGTACAGTCGAGCGTCTTTTGCCCGTACTGACTTGGGTCGATATCCTGGTTGGCTCAAACTGAATGTGAAGGGCCGATATCTTTAAAGAGAAGGTTAGATTTCCCGCTTGCTTGAACTCCCCGAGGCTCGAGGTATTTTCACCGGTCCCTGGGAGTTCGAGCCAACTGGGTTAGACTGTTTACACAAAAATAATACCATTTTAAAAGTGTGCTATTTGTTATCGGCATCAAATTAACTTTTATGTCAAAACGGTAACATGGATAATGGGTATAACCGTTCTATAACAACCGTGTATATGATTAACAACGCTGGTCAAAACAGTTACGTCACCAGCAACCCTCGTCATTAAAATTATTCACTCGCGCCTAAGCGCTCGTGTACAATAGCTAAATAAATATGGCTGCCGTAACTCTCTAGCACTTAAATACATGTCATTTCATCATTTGGTTGATCGAATGACCAATCATTGTCATCTGTAAATGGCTGTTTTATAATTAATTGCATTAAAAAGAATAATGTGTTCTGGTTTCATCTAAATGCAGTCTGAACGGTACTGGATTGTCATTTCGCATGCAATACAGATATTATGACGGTTTTCATGGCATGTTTTCTAGGACGCAACCTTGAAATACAAAAATAATAAATAAAATAAATATTGATAGAAAGTGTTTATACAGCACAATTTTAGGCATCCTCGGCACCCCAGCGTATCATAACCTATATGATACCCTTGGCAAACCAACTGTAAAAATCTCGTTCTCATGAATAATTAATAAGGTGAAATCCAGCGGCTTGATTGGTCGAATGAGACACACCTCATGCGGCACGGAAATGGCCGAGAAGTTACGGATGTAATCTCGGTTCGAAATAATCCAATGAGATCACGGCTTACAAATTGTTTTAGGCAGGATATTGTTAAATATGCCGATAATTCTTTACAAAGGAGATTCTTTCCTTTTTGTTATCGGCTATTTTATTGGTCGGAAAATGCTTATGAATATTCAAGATTTACGAAGTGTCCGGAGCCAATTTGCCCAGGGTATCATATAGGTTGAATTTTAGGTTATAGAATGCGTTTCAATAAGATATCTTAGTCGTAAACTTTATGATTGGTCAGAGTACTTGGGGACACACGTAAATTTACGAGAAAAATATAAAAATTAATTTAATCTGCACTCTCACAGATATACCGCTTTGACAACTTTTTGAAATTTGCGTAAATATCTGCAAACCAATGATATAAGACTGCTGACAAAAGATCAGATCGCAGATTTTCATATTTCCGTCCGAAAATTAATGTTTTATGGCTTAAAGCGTTACTAACGGTTTAAGTAAAATGCATACAACATAAAACAGTTTTTATTTTGCCAGCAGTCTTATATCACTGGTTTCCATGCTTTTTTACATAAATTGGCTCGTTCCAAGACAAAATATAAAAAAGTTGTCAAAACGTTCTATCTGTGAGAGTGCAGATTTAAACTTAAATATTTTTACTGAAACGAAGTTTACTCGCCATAAAATGAGTTACTCCTGAATATTAACTATCTAATGCAACATTATGTATATGAATCAAAACACTAGTTCTTTCTATTGTATTTATTTAATTACGTACAAACGGAATTATGGTAGCGATAAATGATGAATAATAATTGTGTATTGACTGAATGTGTCATTCGGTCTTTTCGTTTGAGCGTATGTTTCTGTTCTCACTTCTTATTTTCTGTCTCTTTGTGTTTATGCTGGCATGTTACTATCTCTTTAAAATCAATTGTATTTGTATGCTATGATTGCTGTTACATTTGATTATAACAAAATAAACTTTACGGTATTTTGTTTTGTTATGATCAGTTCAGAACGCTCTTTTGATCTCTTCGGATGGGTGAATATTGGACTGCTGTTTTCGCAACGGTCCAGCATATCTGGGCTGGCATTCATATAGCATCTTAAAGGCCTAGTTTAAGCCTTCTATAAGTGAATCCCCCCTCCCAAATTTGTGTAAAGTACACAACATTTGTGTATTGATCTTAATCTACTTGCCTTGATCCCCCTTATCAAATCTCCGATCTGAGTATCCTGCTGTGCAGTTTGGCCGGTTTTATTTTTGAAATGGACCCTAAATGGCCCAGAGCCAATTAGCAAATACACAGGAAATTGGCTTCTTCTGTGACACCAGAGCAATTAGCAGACGATGCACAGCAGGGGAATATCATGCCAAACATTCCTTAAACTAGGCCTAGTCACTTCCTAACTTAAAGGCCTAGTTTAAGCCTTCTATAAGTGATCCCCCAAATAAAAACTGTATACAGTACACAACCTCTGTATATTGATCTTAATCTACTTGCCTTGATCCCTCTTTTCAGATCTCTGATCTGAGTATTCTGCTGTGCAGTATTGGAAGTTTTATTATAGAAATGGACCCTAAATGGCCCTGAGCCATTAAACAAATACACAGAAAATTGGCCACTACTGTGACACCAGTGCAATTAGCAGGAGCCACACAGCAGGGGATTATCATGCCAAACACTCCTTAAACTAGGCCTTTAAATCCCTTCCCTTACTTCCCCAATTGGTCAAATAATATAAAAAACTTAATAATTTATGAAATACAATAGCTGTGTGAAGTTAGCTAAACATACGACATTAGACATTGTACATTCAAAATCGAATGTTGTGCTGGCACGACATTGGACATTGGGATTTCAAAAATGAATGTCGTCCTAGCACGACATTTGACATTGGACATTCAGCATCGAATGTTGTGCTGGCACGACATTGGACATTGGACATTCAAAATCGAATGTTGTGCTGGCACGACATTGGATATTGGACATTCAAAAGTGAATGTTGTGCTGGCACGACATTGGACATTGGGAGTTCAAAAATGTTAGATTCACCGACTCAAATATGCAATGTTACAGTAGATAACTCCTAATAGGTAAGCGCACTCGCTTTTCACCTAGGCGACTCGGTTTCAATTCCCGGCGAGGGCGCATGTGGGTTTGGTTAGGTTAGTGGTCCCCAAGCCGGACAAATGGGTTTCCACCTGGTACTTCGGTTTCCCCAACAAAAGATTCCATTCTCGCGTAACATCGTGGAAAAGAGATGGATTAATATAATGTTGTAATAACTTGTTTCACAATAATTATAAAATAAATAAGTTTTAGCTAACTGCTAATTTGACGAAAAGGCAACAATAATTAACAGAAACGACACTACTTATGTCATAACTAGGTCAATTTAAAAACAAAAATCGTATCATAAATACAGCTTGACTAACGTGCCAATATAAGCATGGTCGTATACAACAACATCAGCTAAGACTTTAATTTAAACTTATTCATTTTACAACGATTGTGAAACAAGTTAATACAATATTATATTATTCACTCTCGTTGGCACGATGTTACGCGAGAGTGTGGTCTTGTGTTGAGATGGGAATCAAGACTTGAGCATATTCACTTTCAAAGGATCCATGCGGAGGGATAACTGATGAACAGTTTACGATATCTGACGTGCAGGAATTAACTTCAAGTTTCCTCAACTCTCGTGCGTGAAAAAAGGCAATTAAAGTTGACCCTAGCAACGAAACCATATCCATTTCTATCCTGGGAAGAACTTGAAAAATACTTCATGACGTGAATACCAAAAATATTCTCTCCGCGGGATACAAAAACAGGCATATAAAAGATCCATGTGTGTTACTTTTTGTTTTAGTATTCAGTCAATATTCGCCGCTAGTTAACTATTGCGAATTGTACGTGAACATGAAGTACGTAAACCGTCAAACAAACCTATTTTGGATAATTGACCGTTTTAAACGGAATTAAGAGCTATTCAAGTAGTAAGTTTGAAATATGTTAATGCATCTATGTTTAAAACACCATGGATCAAGAAGTACGTACGTACGCATTGAGCACAATTGTGTCATGAAAACGTTGGGAAAATGATTCAAATACATTTATATGTTTTTCGAACGGACGCAGTTGATATTTCCGTGGATAAATGAAGCTTTTCAACAATAGTCATTATTCCTTTTAAAAATAGGCAAAAAACCCCACAAGTTAACAATCATGTTCCGCCATTAAACAATACATAGTATGTATAGTGAAGTAAAATCATTTATTTGCAAAACTTTCGTCTTTTAGGGCCGGCCACAGTGCAACAGTGGGTGGGGAATGTAAAAAATCAAACCGTTTCAAAAGTTCATGCTTTATTTAGTTTTGAGGAACGATCTCTTTTGTGTGTAAAAAAATCATTCTTGGTGACATGTTTTGAGGTAGTAAAAAGTTGAGCAAATTTTCAAAAATAACATTTTATCAGATTTTGGATCATTGTTTCAAAATGCCCCAGACGACCTAATCAACAAAGTCTTGAGAATTCTTGATGATTTTTTTTTTCAAATGAGAAATATATTCAAACAGTAATGGAAAATAGTGGATGAAATTCATTTCATGGTTACAAAAATGCAAATATTCTTTTTAAATAGAAGCAATCACCAAAAAGCCTCAAAATAATGTTGATTGGGTAGTTCTGATAAATTTCACTTATAAACATATTCATTTTCATGAAGACATTTCCGGGAGAACGTAAATACGTTTTGATTGGAACTCCGAAAAAAATGGCGAACTTCTAATTACAGCTTTACATGTTGCAACTGATATATGAATTCTGCTTGCTAAACATTGAACCTAAAAGCTAAATAAAATAACGTATGCATTGTGACCAGTCCTTAAAGATGCTCTCTTACTCCCAAATATGCAGTTCCACAAATAATCCAATCGTTTTAATATACCAAAATGTATAAATTAATATCGAAAACAATGGTTTTAATGAAGCATACCGTGTTCAGTTTGAAAGAAAGATGTATAAAAACATGATCTTTTAACCTTATGAGATGATAGTTGATCTGCGTTAATCTTTTAGGACTCACCAGTCATTTAATAATTTTGCGATTTCAGCTATTAAATACACGGTTACAATCAAATTATCAGTGAATGATATTTTTCCTAAATCCATTATTTAGTAAGATGTTAAAGGTTTCACTTAAAATTTATATATGTAATATTGATTATAAATACGGGCATCACTATACGCAATGTGCGTTTCCAGCTATTAAATACTCGGTTACAATCTTGTTATCAGTATTTAATGTTTTCAATACGGGTATCACCAAACCCAATGTGCGTTTCCAGCTATTAAATACACGGTTACAATCTTGTTATCAGTAATCAATATTTTCCATAAATGTATTTTTTAGCTAAAAGTTAAAAGGTTTATCTCTCAAAATTCATATTTGTAATATTGATTATATATTCGAGCATCGCCGTATGCAATGTGCGATTTCAGCTTTTAAATACACGATGACAATCTTGTTACCAGTAATTAATATTTTCCATAAATGCATTACTTAGTAAGAAGTTAAAGGTATCACTCAAATTTATATTTGTAATATTGATTATAAATACGGGTACCACCGTACGCAACGCGGTTGATGCACGTACTTGATAACGTCGCTTGCAATAGGTACTTAAAAGCAAAACAAAGGAATGGAAATAGCAGCAACGCCATAAATAAATCGTTCGAACACCATGCCAAAGGACGCATCCGTCATAAAAGATCTTACGGTCGAAAATTGTCTGGAAAAATATTCAATGAAATTCCTTTTATGGGCAAATTCTTTGGACAAATCCACATTATGTGGTGTTTGTTATTACAACACATCACATTATGTTCAGGCAATGATGTGGTTTTGATGTGAATACTCTGACAGCATTAATACATAACAGGAACGAGCAATTCTATTCAGTAATCATGAAGTAAAGGTGTCTGAGCACTGTTATGTCTTGCTAATGTAATTAAAGATGCACTCTTACTCCCAAGTAAGGGTTACCACGTTTTAAATTAATATTATTGTATGAATATTCCAAAAAGGATGAATAAATGTCGAAAACAATGCTTCTTATGAAGGATACCGAGTTTTAATTTAAAAGGAATAAGCATAAAACATGACATTTCTACCTTTAATATGAGGCTATAGTAGACCATAGTAAATCTTTTAGCATTCACCAATCATTTAATATTGTTGTGCTTTCTGCTATTAAATACACAGTTACAATCTCGCTATCAGCAATTAATATTTTCCATAAAAGCATTATTTAGTAAGTAGTAAAAGGTTTATCAGTCAAAATTGATGTTTGTTATACATTTGTATTGTATTGATTTTTAATAAGAGTGTCACTTTAACTTAATGCTAAAGGGCAGACATGTGTACATATTTGATAGGAACATTTTGATTGGAAATATCCGTTTGATTTCTGTATGTTTCTTATACAGCACTACTCTAGCAGAATCACATTATAAATTTCCAAACAAACCAAACATCTCTTTGATAAATCTAAGCCACTTGTTTCAGAAAGTTAATGCGGGGTGGGAGGATGATAACACAATTTAAATGTATTACACCTCTGACTACAATTGAACAAAGTATCTTAAATCAAATCTCAATATGAACTTACTTAAAAACATAACATCAAAAGTTATCAAAAATGTATATGTGTTTACGTGTTTTAAATGCCCATAATTGCATGTGATATGTTGATTTAAAACGATGTTCAACATTCCAATGAAAAAGCAAAACATGTTATTAAGCATTACTCTCACATGTATTTATAATTAGTTTTTTTGAACTATTGACAAACGTCAATCTGAAAATGAACCAACCTCACAACATTACATCAAAAGCTATTAAAATGGATTCGTGTTTACATGTCTACAAAGCTCATTAACTCATAGGATATGCTGAATAAAACCTTGGTAAACACCCTAATAAAAACAACAACATTATGTTATTGAGTATGACTCACACATATATTTATAATGAGGTTGTTTTACTATAGTTGACAAACCCCAATCCGAAAATGAACTAGCTTTACAATATAACATCAAAAGTTATTAAAATGAATTTGTGTTTACATGTTTACAAAGCGCATCATCTCATATGTTGAATAAAACCTTGGTCAAACCCCAATAGAAACAACAACAACATGTTACTGAATAAAACTCACACATATATTTTCTATATTTTGTAAAGGTTTCTTATAGCTATTGACAAATGTCAATCTAAAGATGCACTTACTTTATAACATAACATCCAAAGTTATTATTTGTGTATACATGTTTTCAAAGTGGATAACTGCACGGGATATGATGAATTAAACCTTGGTCAAAACTCCAATAAAAACAACAACAACATGTTATCGAGTATGAGTCACACGTTTATTTATAATTTGTTTTCTTTGAACTATTGATAAACGTCAATCTGAAAATGAACTAACTTAACAACATAACATCAAAAGTTATTAACTATTTATTTGTGTTTACATGTTTTAAAGGCGTATTTTCTCATTGGATATGATCAGTAAAACCTTGGTCAATACCCCAATAAAAAACACAACAACATGTTATCGAGTATGAGTCACACGTATATTTATAAATTGTTTCCTTTGAACTATTGACAAACGTCAATCTGAAAATGAACTAACTTAACAACATAACATCGAAAACTATTTATTTGTGTTTACATGTTTTAAAGGCGTATTTTCTCATAGGATATGATCAGTAAAACCTTGGTCAACACCCCAATAAAAAACACAACAACATATTATCGAGTATGAGTCACACGTATATTTATAAATTGTTTCCTTTGAACTATTGACAAACGTCAATCTGAAAATGAACTAACTTAACAATATAATATCAAAAGTTATTAAAAATGTATTCGATTTTACATGTATAAAAGGCGCATTATGTTATAGTGCATAATTCACACAAATATTTATAATTAGATGCCTTTGAACTTTTGACAAAGGTTTTTATCAACTCCTTTTATGAGAAAAAACCGTTTAAAAACAAAGCAAAACATACATTTTGATACACATATGCTTTTTATGTGATAAAACGATTTGCGATTGAAATTTTATTTCACCTCTTTTTTTTATCTCATTGGGCTTAGTGCAATTACTCCATTTGACGCAGTTTTAGTTTAAACGAGACATCTTCGGATTGCTGCGATTGTTCAATTTTATTTCAGTAAGTGAATGTTAAGTACATGAAACAAGTGACGTTATTGGTTCTAGCTCAAGTCAAAGAACCGGTTTTATGCAACGATAAAATATATTTTAGGTATTTTTAACAAGGTAGTTTTATTATTCCGTAGAATGTTTGTTAATTATGATTCTAAAAATAAACATGATCTATTACAAAATTTAGATTAGTCTCAACACAGAGGATAAGAATCTTTATAGATTGGTCAACAACAAAACTAAAACATTCAATTCTTAATTGAAACATGTTTTGCTGGTATCTCCCTCCGTCTCCGGTTGTTGACACAGCTAAAAGTAGTGCCTATACAAAGTGTGTCATTCTCATTCATCAGAGATTTAATAATGATCAATCTGGTACTCATAGCATCATCACTCTGGTGAACGAGAATGAAGGTAGGTATACACCTAAAGTTTTTAAAAGTGTTTTTTTTTCTTCATTTAATGAATCGATTCATATTTAGAATAGCTGAATGTGGGAGTGCTGTTTCCTTATATGAACTCCGATCAAGTAAGGGTTTTTACTGTCACGAAAGAATCTCATTCGTTACGAAACAATTGCCTTATATCTAGGTGGTGTTGCAGCATATAGATACACTATATATGTATCCATTTTGCAAACACATTTTGAAATGAGTTCGATTTGCTCACAGGGTATAAGTACAAAACTCTCTGCCACTTGGGAGATGATGGGGTGGGGTTCTTAGTCGCTTTATGTTGTAAATTGAGATTATTTAACTAAGATTAATTTCTTTGCTACATATCTGTGCTAATTTAAACATTGAAAATGAACAAGAAGTTTACGAAGTTACAATATTGATTGGCTCGCATATGTTACTTTGAAAAGATTTAAGATATAGAAACATTATGACTAGAATCCTGTATGGCAACGGCCGCCATGCGTATAAACATATAAGTGTGGTTCCATTCATTCGATCTACTGCTGAAGTAAACAACTTAAATATTTTCAAGAAATGTTGTCTAGACGTAAAGAATTCAATTAAAGGTTTCAAATTATAATGAAAGTGGTGACTGTCTCCGGGTTTTATTTTACTTATATTGCTTCGTTTTATAATGACGTAACGTTTCCTAAGCCCATGAACACAGCACAAACAACACATTTCCGTCCAGTTTTTTAGTGAAAGAAACACAAATTCTACAGTCTAAATCAAAGTTGCTTTTATTCCTGAGAAAACAGAACGACGCAATGCTAATATAAAACGAGCGAATGGTTTATTGTTTCAAATGACAATATTGTTTGCGCCGTTATAACAAAAACAATCTTAATAATTTTACGGAGGTCCAAAACACACACACCAATTTTGAAGAAACATTCTCTGTAAAACACTACTGAGAAACAATAATGATACTTAAACACTGTCTTTTTGAAGTCCTATTTAAGAGAGTGGTTATAAATCTATTCTTAACAACGACATTTTTGGACGTACAAAATACACCACAAGCATAATAAAGTGGTTTCGGTGTGACAAAGAAAATTGCAACACATCTAAAGTCCCCTAACATGCCACTATTACCGGAAACGATGAACGTTGTGCACGAAAAAATTGTCTTGTTCCATTTTCATCCACATATACCATGTTTTATCTAATCCTGCTAAACTAATGTTCCGTTTAACGTTGCTATGCCAATGCTCTTTTTTAACGTTGCTAGACCAATGTTCCGTTTTAATGTTACTATACCAATGTTCCGTTTTAAAGTTGTTATACCAATGTTCCTTTTAATGTTGCTAGACATATGTTCCGTTTTAATGTTGCTAGCCAATGTTCCGTTTTAATGTTGCTAGACCAATGTTCCGTTTAATGTTGCTAGACCAATGTTCCGTTTTAATGTTGCTATACCAATGTTCCTTTTAATGTTGCTAGACCTATGTTCCGTTTTAATGTTGCTAGCCAATGTTTCGTTTTAATGTTGCTAGACCAATGTTCCTTTTAATGTTGCTAGACCTATGTTCCGTTTTAATGTTGATAGCCAATGTTCCGTTTTAATGTTGGTAGACCAATGTTCCTTTTAATGTTGCTAGACCTACGTTCCGTTTTAATTATTATAGAACAATGTTCTGTTATAATCCTAGTAGAGCATGTTTGGTTTATTTTTGCTACACCAATGTTTCGATTAAATACTACCAGACCATTCCCCCCTTTATCAGCCGGCCATGACTTTGCCAAAGTAAGACGACCATGGTTTACTTTTATGCATGTTTGTATGTCATCAAATTCGGTCTGTATCCAATTGTATACAACTTGTTAAAAGATTGGTTCGGTCAAAGCTATCCAAAATGTTTATTGATTGGTCAATATTTATCCAATTATAAATACTAACCAATCAAATTGTTTTAAAAAGTCAACTAGCCAAAAGATAACACGTGGATAACTTATCAGAATTTTATACAATTGGCTGCTGTTGTATTGCTTTTATACTTATAAAGTGTGGGCATATTTTTGCCAACAACGAAATATCATGTGTTATGATAATTCTTGTATGTATAACTTTGAATGACAAAAAAACTCCTCAAAAATAGTATTTTTCCTTCGCCGACTCTGTAGACAAACTCAGTGAAACAAAAACAAGCACACAAACGTGGCATAGACGCGAAGGTTAATGAGCAGTGTATACCAACTAATATGTCAGAAGAAAACGGGTGAATAATCTACGGTACGTGGTGCATTTATGCACGGGATAGTTCTTTCGAAAGAGGACAGTTGATATAAAGAGCGCCGTAAATGGCAATCGCATTGTTATGTTCTTTGTTTTGATATTATACTTGATAAGTTTGTTTCTGTCCTATACGGGATTCGGAAGGCAACAGCTTTTGACATGATCTCATATGAAGTCCGAATGTTACACAACAAGTAATCGCTTTTAATTGCTTGAAAAAAAGTCATAAGCTATTTTATGTTCTGGTTTCACCATCATAAAAATGGGGCATTTCATTTTGCCATTACTCACGCAATCACTTAACTATTTCCATGGCACATTTTTTCACATCACTCTTTATCTTTACTTACGACTAAACGGAACCTATGTTAATGCAGCTTCACCAATTGTTACATATCACGCACTATTATAAGGATGTTGTTTTAGTAACATCAAATAGGTTTTAAATGACATTGAATAAAGAAACAGATATAATCTTGCAGCTTAACCCCCATGATTTACTAAAGAAATTGTCTATCTAATAAGGCTGTTTACATATGTACTGCCAATGCTGGTTTGTAATAAACCTGTCCCAAGGTTATAGCCAAATAACAATATTTCGGTGATTCACTCCGCAATTCCACGCGAACGTTTATGTTCATGTCAACAATAATGCAATAACTCAATGTCTGCTTCTATTTCTATATGCAGTCTTTGTAGATTTAGCAATTTGGTTACGTTCATAGATGAAAACAACTTTGAAACGTAATAGCTATTTATACAATGACTACGTCCAAATAGGTTCTCAGCAAAGATGAATGTGTGAAGGGGAAGGACCACATTCATTGACGACATCTTGCATAAAAGGTCATATGTGTAAATATTAAGTTGGTACTTACAGGAACACGCCCAGTAGCCAAAAAAACTGTTATTATTTCACTATACAAAGGCGGACTGTTAAAGGTCAATCTCATACCAAATGAGAGACATGCGACGTTATAAACACAGACAACACACACACATGCCATGCCGTAATCAATAGGTGTTGGGTTAAATACCTTGGCACGATCAATTTAGATCCGGAAATATTAGAAATTCATCAATTTCACTGTCTTATGTAATTGAGGTTACTATTCCGCACAGATTACATCCCGAAAAATACAATAACTTCATTTTCAAATTTTCGGTGTCATTTTTGTCCTCGATTATTGTGCCTTTGACAGGCTCATAGGCTACTGTAGGTGTCGTTGTTTGATCCATGACATTAAGACAATACTACCTTTACCATACTAAATTTTGAATAAAGAAGTAGAAATGCAAGTATGCGCATGTGCAGCATGTATACAGTCTTCAATAACAATTGTTTACAGGACTGCAGCATTATAAATGCACAGAAGTCGCGTCATAATTTAAATTGATTCAAGGTAATAATTGTCTGCAGTCTTTCAGTACTTGGCCTTGTTCGTTCTACATTTAAATTGAAGGTGGTTTTTATTTCTACTAAGGAGATTATTGCATGTGTCTCACTTTTCTTGTGAATGTGGTATCTGTAACAACAGCCAGTTACCTCTATACTAATTACGATATTCTTATATTTGTTTAACGGTTGTTGTCTGACGCGGTTGCATGTAACTCGTTAAGTGTTTGTTATCTTGAATGTGTCGTTGTGTGTCATTCGTTTAGAGTTTGTCGATTTTCGACTTGTGTGTCTCTTCGTTAGTGTGTAATGTGGTCTTTTTTAAGAGTTCATTGCTTTGTGTGTGTGTGTTTCTCTCGTTGAGTTTGTCTTCTCTTGTGGCGCTGTGTGTTTCTTGTTTACAGTTTGTTGTTTTATGACTTTGCGAGTCTCTCATTTACTGTTATTTGTCCTGTAGTGAGTGTGTTTCTCGTTTGGTGTTTAAATTAGATGCTTTGCAACGTTGTGTCTCTTGTGAAATGGTTTATTGGCCTTGATCCGAGTGTCCCTACACATAAATTGTGTTAGATGTTAAGCTACTGGTTTTGTTCATTGTTGTATTGATATACAGATATTTCATGAATACAACCATACTAATGTCGAGTACAATGCATATGTCATCAACCTGCTAAGAACTGCGACCTAAGTGAATAACATTGTATTCACTCTCAATATATTTGATGAGTTTGGAATCTATAGATGACGTTCATAAAATACACTTACTAAAACTTCTGTCTAGAACAGTTCCAATTATACAGTTTTGTAATATGGGCATATACTGTCTGAACAATTTCCCATAATAAAGCCTTTCATTGCTTTGGCACATTTTACGACTTCGTCAGATAACATTGACTGCTGTTTAAATATTTCAGATTAAAAAATGTTGGGGCTTACACTATTTTTATTACCATCACTTTTCTCCAACTTTTGTTTATAACTGCAACAATAAAGATAAAAGCCAAACATACAACTGACCCTCTGTCGTCTTAAACAAAAACGCCCAATCACAGTAACAAATGTAATGATTTCGAAAGACATGTGTTCTTACTTTTCAGCGTACAGATATTGATCAACGACCATCGGCAATAATGCAATGTACTTTAATGCCCTTGTACCATTTCACGAAAGGTTTTATGACGCTGTTGCGATCAAGGCACGCAACGTGTTTTATGTTCGATATCACGGGTGTCAGATATTCTAGAAGATCCTGGTTTGAACTTTGAAGTAGTTTTGGTGGTTGAATAGGAGGTTAATTAACTTTCACCTGTCAGAACCTCTGTGCTGGTATTCAATAATGTTCTTAATTGGATCTAAGAACGATATAGCTAATCGGAAAGCTCTATATAAATAACGAAGCTGTACAGTTAATGAAGTCAATGATATTGAATGATATAGAAAACAACATTTATTATTAAACATCAGTTGAATATTGAATACTTCCCCTGGACTCAATAGCTAAAAATAACAAAAACTGTGTTTTTTTTACATGACCACGGACCTGAACTCACTTGTTTATGGAAATCAGATTGATATTGGCTTTATATATATCGAAATACCGCTCTTTATTTAAGAGCTTTTGAAAATATTTCCAGCAGCAAAATTAGAATACTATAAAATAGAACTTGCTTTATAAAGTATTTTACTGTGTATAAACGTCACTTTGTCAATTTGATATGTAAATAACTTTTGAAAACAAACCACTTTCGACTATAAAAAGCGATCCTATCCATTATATCCATTATATGTAAAGTTCATCCATTTCCAACAGCAAAATCGGACTATTTTGAAACAGAATTTCGATAAATAAAAAAAGCCTTTTACTGTATAATAACCCATCTTTAGCAATATCAGTGTGTGTATATCACATATAGCATCATAAATGTATGTCGAATGTTTACTTTAAGTGAATACTTTAGAAATTTAGAGTTAATTTTACTATTTCTTCACCATTTTGTATGGTACCTATCACAGCTTACGCCGCTCTCACAGCCTCGTGTTGCGTGTTTTGATTGGGAGTTTAGTTTCTTAAAACACTTTGGCAAACCTTTCCACAAAACCGCCGACTGATGGAGACCTGTCAAATCATTAATAAGAAATGGTTTTGGGTAGTGTTTGAGGAATCTAATCACATGATCAAATACCGGTAATTAAACAAAGGCGAGTTTTATAAGCAACTTAGACTGCCCTTTATTTCTTTAAAAAGGTGAAGAAAAAGAAAAGTGTTTTCAGTCTTCATTGAAGCATAAGGTTGCCTTCTGACGTAGCGGTTATGACGTAATGTATCACGTGGTATACACACACTAAATATGATATAAATACCAAGCATAACATAAACCTAAATAAACCATTCATGACTAAGATACACAGTTTGTTATTGATCGACTATTCCAAATGCAAAACATCAAATAGTTGTTGTGCGTTTCTTTTAAATGCAGGGGCGGAGGCCGCAGTACTTGTTTTTAAGGGAACGCACTCTGAGTTTCGCATTGTAGCTACGCCCTCTTCTCAAATATCCTGTAACCGCCCATGCAACCTACAAAAATGCTTATGTCACGAATGACAGAAATAGATCAAATTTAATTTGAATTTTAGAACACCGTGGTTGTGGGAAATGAGCGGTGTCTAGGCATTAAATCCAGTCAATAACTGAATTTCAGTATCAAATGATGCATGTTTCATGGTTTATGTATTGGTATATTGAACTATGAACGTGCATTTAAATTAAATTAACACTCCATCTAATCGATTCATTAACTTGATCACGTTGTTCGTTTCTGAGTTATCATTTAAAGGGGAACAGTATAGGTTGATGTGCTTTTTAAGCATTATTTCGTTATTCGTATTTGACTTAAATGATAAAAACACAAACATATGATTTGTTTACAGAAAAAACATAAGCCTTTTTTATATTTTTTTCCAATAAATATTTACGTGGCCACGAGTTCCACAGTTGTACAAAAACGCCAAAATATCGCTTATATTTTTTTTAGTTCAACACAACTGTTTTGTTTATTACTTATTATTGCATACAGTAAACAAAGCACAGTCATTAAAGAGAGATATGTGATATTTTTAACATGTTATTGATTTTGTAATCACAAATGTAGAAATATAGATCTGAATGAAGGCTTTCCTGCATCATGGCAGTCAGGCTTTAACTACGATTGTTCCGATTGGTAAATCCGAGCAATTATGAATGTTTGTTGGCACTTTATTAACAATGGTTTTAAAATGATTCCAAATAACAACCGCGCGATTTTATTCCTTGAAGTGGATGCTTAGAATGACAGTTAGGTATTCGCTGTATATTCCTTCATTCCTTCATTTAACACATTATTAGATTATCGTTTCGTATTTCTATTTAAAAATGCCATGATTTTGTCATTGAACAGAACAATAGGAGACACTTAAGACTCGGAACGAGGACATCAGAATGTATTGAATAATACATCATGTTCCTATACCCAGTCATTTCCATCAACATTCCGATAGTTTTTGATCCCGAAGGATCAACGTATATCAAACATTAAATATATCGCCTTAAGCGGTCCAGCATTTCATCAATTAGTACAACACTAGAGTAGTCCCTGATTTATAAATCCACAGATAAAACTGTTTAGCCCCCAGTCAAAGACAAATGATAGAGAACCAATGATACCCCAACTGAAGTTTGGATGACAGATCAGTACCCTCGGGGAGCAAAGGTGTTCATTTCCAATATTTGCCATGCTATATGGTGTCACCAGATGCTCAAAAATGTATTTAAAATGCAAGTGTTACATGCTGCTATTGACATTAAATTATGTTTTTTCAGTACGGTGATAACGATGAATTGTGTTACGTTAAATACGTTTGGCCAGTAAGCTTTGTATACGTTATTTCATTCTGTAGGAATAGGTTTTCAGCGTTTGTATATAATAACGTTTCTTCTTTTGTCATGCCATGAGTCCATGTTGTTGTTATAACGATGAACTGTACACGTTTAAGATAACAATAATTAATGTTTTGTTCGGTAATGTTTTCATATGATTAAAGTAAATTCTGAATTCGTATTAGATTGAGAGGGATCCAAATAAATAATGATCATTTATGTGAAAAACCTTTTAACCGTCTATGATGTATTTGATAAAGACGATCCAATGCAAGATTTCTTCGGTGCCTTTACATAATATATTTCCTCGCTTGCCGAAACCGATTGCGTAGATATATTGTTTGTACGATTTCATAATGTTTAAGGCGGCACTTTAGACAACTACTGTCACATACAGGAGGTCTAATTAAAATAAAGCGTTTACATGCTAAAAATACCCTAGCAAATACCACACCAAACTAAGAATAAGTAACATCCAGTATTAAATATGAACCAAAAAGAGCTGGTAAATACAAAGTCTGTCCAATCCAAATAGTAAACCCAATATCAAATATCAAACCAAACATCCTTGTAACAAGGTTACCGACTATCCCGTGACATTCCATATCTAATTAGCCAATCGCTACAAATTTCCGTATTTCGATATTATTGAATAATAGTCACGCAATATTCCTTCAATAAAATGAATAATTAAACACTGCTTTTGGATCTCGAGAAGATTTTAAAGGTAAGGACACCAGGAAAAGGAAAAGTGCACCGTGCGTGTTGAAAAACATACTTAATGTTGTAACACATTAAATAGACTCCGCTTTTCTTTAACAGTGCATAACATACTAGTTCTTACTTTAATTTGTTATTTCGAAATTGTGCATCCTTGCCTAAGCAGCCTATTACAATTTTGCCACGACAGTGGTTAATATTAATAACAAACTCATGGAAATACAAATGCTAAATTGTTTGGACCGTTCTTCAAGTTAGCAACGTTGTAAATAGCATCATTGTTTATTTTTGAAATGGGAAATATTTCTTACTGCGCAGATACATTTAAAAAAACAGAGCTGAAAGTTTTGTCTCAATATTTGTTAGATGATCAGCAGATCACAAAATTGTCCATGGAAATTCTAGATTGTAAATATTTTAAAATTAACAAAGATGACGTTAACGAAATTGTAAACTTTTACAGAGTCTTCAAGAATCGGTCCATTATTAAAGCCTAAAAAAGGACATTAATTAAAGCAAAGACTTACCACTGAACCAAGCATTAAATTCCATTCTTATCCTTCACAAAATAAGTTGTAAAGCACTTTAACAACACAAAGATCCCCAAATACAAATTGAATATTTGATATTACACTCTTAATTACAATAAATACATATCCAGAAAGATTCTTTCGTAACGAATAATTATTTTAACTGAAACACACACATTCACATAGAACTATCGGGAAAGAGCACCATGGTATAAATGAACTTTGTCGTCGCCTTGGATAGAGCAAGAAAATGTGTCTCCAGAGGCAAGTCTCGTGACGGAAGAAGGCCAATAACTCGAGCGCTCGGAAAACAACTTCGACGGCTGGTTTTCGCATATCCATGATAACCACGAATTATCGCATATCCATATGCAATTATTTCCAATAAGCATAAAAGAGCTCCATCAAAAAATACATTTTACTTAATTTTGTTTAACTGAGGTGGGAGAAAAAGCATCTACCATAGTCGCTCGTGTAAGATAGGTTCATCCTGACCCTCACGCAGGGTGTTTTGCGGAAACTCGGTAAACCTCGTTTCAGCAAAACACCCTACCCTCGGGTCGAAATTAACCTATCTTACACTCTCGGCCATGGAAGATACTTATGATCTTTTTTGATCTAATTTTTACTATACGCGGCGATTAAATCATAATGCCCACCGTGTTCTTCCAACGCGTTTTACCGCGTCGAGCCAACGCGGCGATGCGAAGTGTTAATTAATGGTAATTAAGTTAATAAAGGTAGCCATTATTTCCTGTAGGCGTTGTCTTTGTTCCCGTCATATAAACATAATGCTAGTCAGTTTCATGAAACTCATACAAACTGGATCCGTTAACTTACAATATTGGTTCGTACTCAAAACGTACTTTGACCACTAAATGTTATGCTGTACAACTGTGAAAGTAATAAGACGCTACTGATATTGTTCGAAAAAATGCGGTTGCATTGCGGCGATTCGCCGCGTGCATATTTTCGGAAGTCGTATGCGGTAGCAGAGATGAACGCGACTATGACGAGCACCACCGCGTAGGCTACCGCGTAAAATATCGCCGCGATTTCCCGCGATGACGCAATCTCTCCCGCGGTGACGACGCGTTTTTTTGCCAAAACAAAACGCGTGGTTTGTAGTGTACATATAGTTTATTTATATTTCATTGATTTTTAAATAAAACTTGAAACATTTCTGCTCGATGTATATCTCTTCAAGTGATACGAATATAAATACATGTATTGGAAAATATTCATAATTCCTTTATTGCCAAGCACAATTCATTGAATTCAGTGCATATTGGTGCATGTGATAACTGACAATTATTGAAATTGACGATGCAGATTAACTGAACTATTAATAAATCGATGTCAGCCAGGAACATATTAGAGAAAAAATGGATCCGTCTTCGGTCGTGAACTCTTTTTTAAAACGTTTTAATTGATATAGCCGTTTTATACCTTTTTATATTTATATTATCCAGGGTAAAGGGGGTCAATTATTACAAACAGGGAGTGTATTCTTATAATGATTCAGATGAACGGATATGTTAAGTTTGTCGTCTGCACCATAACAAGTGCTTACTGAACATTCATTGAAGCTAGCGCGATTAAAACAACGGAGTTTATGCAACATATAAGGCGTTATCTTTGAACTTATAATTTAACGGGCCAATTGGCTTTTACAACAGAAAGTTTGAAATTAAAATTTCAAATATCAACCTAAGTATAAAATTGTGAATTCTTGCCATGCATCTTGGACACAGCAAATACCATACTCATCAACCGCAAAACATGACATTTCATCTCCCTCGACATGGTTTAATGCGGTTCAGGTCAAAGACATCGCTAACACTGGTACCTACACAGGGTAAGTAAATGCCTTTCAAAAAATGAAAGAGTGTTTTTATTCAATAAATCGATTCAAACTTTAACTTGCTCGATTATAGTAGTGTTGTTGCCTTATATGGACTTTAATCAAAATAATAAGGGAGTCATGTTTTCACGAATAAACCTCATCTGTTATAAAAGTATAATTTTTTATCTCAATGATGTTGCCACTCAAAAGTTCAACCATTTGATATTAAAACGCACTTGAGGCATTTAAAAATGGTACTATACCTTCCTAAATGCATAGTGTTTGGAGTGTGTAAGATGCGTTGCAAATGTAAATAGAACGTGTTCTGTGGATCCGGACAGTATAAACTCGTGAAATCATAGCGTATGTTATAATTTGCGAAAACTGACATGCTTGCCTCACTCACTTCCTCGAACGAAAACACAAAAAACACGAAAAAATGAATTATTACACCTCTTGTACGCGAGAGATAATTGCAAAGAGTTTACTCGAAATTTAAAGCGCCTGGAAAGACACTTATTGTTTTCTCCAATATATGATCCATTGTTTGAATGTTTCGTTTTTGTAATATATGAGATTCACGAGATTCTAACAAATGAGGTCATCACTTCCTTATAATTAAAATAAAGATAAAAGTTAAAAAGGCGCAGTCATCAGCGTTTTAATGTTTGGGTTTCAATTCAAATGTCGCATCCCATTGTTGCTATTTCTCTTGCAGAATTAAGGCGAATTTTCTTTCAAAGATACTCGTAATCTTAATGCAGCACGATCAGTTGCCACATATCACGCACTCATATTACTTTGTCGCTGTTGAAAGCGAGAAGATTCTAAATGACATTTCATAAAAAACAGATATAATAGTTTGGCTTTTTCTCCTTGATGTTAACTGAAGGAATGACATACACAATACGGTTATTTGATTCCATATGTACTAACTATAAACGCTTGTAATAAACCTTTTTTCAGTTAAGGCAAATAAGTGAAGTGATTCACTCGATTAAGTCACCCGACTAAATCTAAGCATGTACCGCTGCGGACAATTGGACAACTTGAATTGTAAGTCTTGAAAATGGTCTGTACAAATGGATTATTGACCACACACGTTGAAGTATTTTTTATAAATGTTTGAATGATACGTCTACATATGTTTGCAATGTGCTGTGTTGTATATTGTTTGTTAATGTTGAATAATAAAAACAAAAAAAACCACAACAAAAAACACTAAATGAATTTATATTGATATCAAATACTGCTAGGGTTGTAAGTTAAGCACGGCTAAAGATATCAATGTACTAGATATGTGATAGTTGGATTTTAAACAAAATACCAAAATACGGGTCGACCTCAATAGCCGCCATAGCGTATCCTGAAGTAGAATTCCATGCAAAGCTTTAAGTAAAATGTACATTTAACGCATGTATTTATACTCATGTGATGGACCTTATTAAACTTAATGTACTTAAGGTATTTTAATCTTTGTCTCAAGTCTTTCATTGCATTGGCACAGACTCGAACCGAACTTCGTAAACGGTGAAGTTTGATATATTTGCCTGCCTTTCTGAATATAGAATGTCAATCTGAATGATTCTTGAGAATAAGACACGTTTAACCAGTACGTTTACCTCAACATCTACAGGGTCTCAATCATTGTTTTGTTTGTTGTCTTGTATCGTAATGTGTCGCTTGGTAAATGTTACTTACGCTTTGATCCTGGTGCCCAATGACAATGTTTAAATGCATGGCTTCTTGGTGTGTCACTGCAATAACTATTGTTGTATTGATATACCGTACATGTCATTACTAACATATGCTTATTGCGTGTACCATTTGTCCGTTATCACGTGCGTGGAAATGTGGCAATAGTTAATTATAGTGTATTTAGTCGTAAAATGATATTTGTTGAGTTTGAAACGTGTTATGATTGCTACAAAATATAGCAATTACAAAACATTATGTCTAGAACACCTTCAATGATACAGTTTTATTGACATATACCGTCTGCACAATTTCCAATAATAAACTCTTTCAATGCTTTGGCACATTTTACGATAGAATCTTGACTGCCATTTTGATCCGTCACAAAGAAAGCAACTGCATTTATGAACAGGAAAGCTATTTCCAAGGAAGGCAATTGAAATAAAGAGAGCAGATTGGCAAAGTTTATGGAATGCTTAATAAGTTTGTTCCTGTACTATACGAGATTTGGAAAGTAACGAATCTTGACATGATCTCCTATGACGACAGAAATGTTGCAAAAAGGCAATCCATTTATACTGACTGAAACAAAAAACGACAGTGTTAAAAGGACAGTCATAAGCTATTGTATGTTCTGATTTCACCATCATAAAATGGAGCATTTCAATTTTACCATTAATCACGAAATCGTTTAACTTTTTCCATGGCACATTTTCTTCACAAGACTCGTTATCCTAACATACGACTAAATGGGACTTGTGTTAATGCATCTTCACCAATTGTTACATATCACGCACTGATATAAGGATGTTGTGGGTAAAAGCGAATAGTTTCTAAATGACATTGAATAAAGAAACAGATATTATCTTGCTGCTTAAACCCCATGTTGTTTACTAAAGGAATTGCATATATAATAAGGCTGATTACATATTATGTATTGCCGATGCTGCTTTGTAATAAATCTTTCCTACGGTTATGGCCAAATAACAATATTTGGGTGATTTACTCCGCAATTCCAAGCGAAAGTTTATGTTCATGTCAACAATAATGCAAAAACTCAATGTCTGCTTCTATTTCTATATGCAGGCATTGTAGTAAAAGGAATCTGGTGACGTTTTCAGATGAAAACAACCTTGAAACGCCACAATCAATTATACAATGACTACGTTCAAAAATGTTATCAACAAAGATTAATGTGTGAGGCAGATGGACCATATACATTGATGAGAGCTTGCATAAACAGGTATTATGTGTGAATATTAAGACAGCATTTACAGGGACTCGCCAAGTAGCCAAACACTGTTATCTATACACTCTCCAAAGGCGGACTGTTAAAGGACCAAATAATACCAAAGGAGAATACATAAAAAGCACACACACACACGCACGCACGCTCGAACGCACGCTCACACACACACACACACACACACACACGCACATAACATGTCGTCAACTGTTGAGTGTAAATACCTTCACACGGTCAACGATCCAGAAGTAATAGAAATTTATCAATTTTCCCTGTCTGATGTTTATATGTTAGTACCTCCGCACGGATAACGATCCCTAAAAATTCAATAACTTTTTTTTTCAAATGTTTGGTGTCATTTTTGGTCATTGATCACTGTTCCTTTAAACATGCTCATATCCTACTGACCTTGTCCCTGTAGGTTTCGTTGTTTGATTCATGACATTTAGACAACACTTTTACCACATTTACCATACTACATTCTGAAGAAGTAATCCTTCGGAAGTAGAAATGCATGTATGCGCATGTGCAGCATGTATAATGTCTTCAATAACAATTGATTAAAGGATAGCAGCAAATCATTATCATAATTGATTTTCGGTATTTTAAAACATATGCATTTTTAATTGCTTTGACACGTAAACACTCTTCCGTTACTTTTCATTTACAGTGGAGCTGATGTTATGTTCTTTTTGCGGGGATCATTGCAGGTGCCTCAATTATTCCTGTGAATATGGCAACTGAAACAACGGGCATTTACAAGTATGCTAAATACCGTATTCTGATATTTGTTTTACGGTTGTTACTGTATACTATATTTATGGCGTTTACTATGAAGCCTTCATCAACGTACTTGGATCTGTGATAAAAATTAATATTATTGCAATGAGTCCCAAAATATTTGATGAGTTTGGAATTTAAAGATGATTTGATGAGTTTGGAATTTATAGATGATGTTCATAAAATAACACTTCATTCCAAAGTTTCTGTCAATGATACATTTTAGTTTTATGAACATATACTGTGTGAACAGTTTCCAATAATAAAGCCTTCCATTGCTTTGACACATGATACATTTTAGTTTTATGGACATATACTGTCTAAACATTTTACAATGATAAAGCCTTCCATTGCTTTGACACATGATACATTTTAGTTTTATGGACATATACTGTCTGAACAATTTACAATGATAAAGCCTTTCATTGCTTTGACACATGATACATTTTAGTTTTATGGACATATACTGTCTGAACAATTTACAATGATAAAGCCTTTCATTGCTTTGACACATGATAAATTTTAGTTTTATGGACATATACTGTCTGAACAATTTACAATGATAAAGCCTTTCATTGCTTTGACACATGATACATTTTAGTTTTATGGGCATATACTGTCTGAAAAATTTACAATGATAAAGCCTTCTATTGCTCTGACACATGATACATTTTAGTTTTATGGACATATACTGTCTGAACAATTTACAATGATAAAGCCTTTCATTGCTTTGACACATGATACATTTCAGTTTTATGGACATATACTGTGTGAACAATTTACAATGATAAAGCCTTCTATTGCTCTGACACATGATACATTTTAGTTTTATGGACATATACTGTCTGAACAATTTACAATGATAAAGCCTTCCATTGCTCTGACACATGATACATTTTAGTTTTATGGGCATATACTGTCTGAACATTTTACAATGATAAAGCCTTCCATTGCTTTGACACATGATACATTTTAGTTTTATGGACATATACTGTCTGAACAATTTACAATGATAAAGCCTTTCATTGCTTTGACACATGATACATTTTAGTTTTATGGACATATACTGTGTGAACAGTTTCCAATAATAAAGCCTTCCATTGCTTTGACCCATGATACATTTTAGTTTTATGGACATATACTGTCTGAACATTTTACAATGATAAAGCCTTCCATTGCTTTGACACATGATACATTTTAGTTTTATGGACATATACTGTCTGAACAATTTACAATGATAATGCCTTTCATTGCTTTGACACATGATACATTTTAGTTTTATGGACATATACTGTCTGAACAATTTACAATAATAAAGCCTTTCATTGCTTTGACACATGATACATTTTAGTTTTATGGACATATACTGTCTGAACAATTTACAATGATAAAGCCTTCTTTTGCTCTTACACATGATACATTTTAGTTTTATGGACATATACTGTCTGAACAATTTACAATGATAAAGCCTTTCATTGCTTTGACACATGATACATTTTAGTTTTATGGACATATACTGTCTGAACAATTTACAATGATAAAGCCTTTCATTGCTTTGACACATGATACATTTTAGTTTTATGGACATATACTGTCTGAACAATTGACAATAATAAAGCCTTCCATTGCTTTGACACATGATACATTTTAGTTTTATGGACATATACTGTCTGAACAATTTACAATGATAAAGCCTTCTATTGTTCTGACACATGATACATTTTAGTTTTATGGACATATACTGTCTGAACAATTTACAATGATAAAGCCTTTCATTGCTCTGACACATGATACATTTTAGTTTTATGGACATATACTGTCTGAACAATTTACAATGATAAAGCCTTTCATTGCTTTGACACATGATACATTTTAGTTTTATGGACATATACTGTCTGAACAATTTACAATGATAAAGCCTTTCATTGCTTTGACACATGATACATTTTAGTTTTATGGACATATACTGTGTGAACAGTTTCCAATAATAAAGCCTTCCATTGCTCTGACACATGATACATTTTAGTTTTAAGAACATATACTGTGTGAACAGTTTCCAATCATAAAGCCTTCCATTGCTCTGACACATGATACATTTTAGTTTTATGGACATATACTGTCTGAACATTTTACAATGATAAAGCCTTCCATTGCTTTGACACATGATACATTTTAGTTTTATTGACATATACTGTCTGAACAGTTTTCAATGATAAAGCCCTCCATTGCTTTGACACATGATACATTTTAGTTTTATGGACATATACTGTCTGAACAATTTACAATGATAAAGCCTTCCATTGCTTTGACACATGATACATTTTAGTTTTATGGACATATACTGTCTGAACAATTTACAATGATAAAGCCTTCCATTGCTTTGACACATGATACATTTTAGTTTTATGGACATATACTGTGTGAACAATTTACAATGATAAAGCCTTTAATTGCTTTGACACATGATACATTTTAGTTTTATGGACATATACTGTCTGAACATTTTACAATGATTAAGCCTTTCATTGCTTTGACACATGATACATTTTAGTTTTATGGACATATACTGTCTGAACAATTTACAATGATAAAGCCTTTCATTGCTTTGACACATGATACATTTTAGTTTTATGGACATATACTGTCTGAACAGTTTTCAATGATAAAGCCTTCCATTGCTCTGACACATGATACATTTTAGTTTTATGGACATATACTGTGTGAACAGTTTCCAATGATAAAGCCTTTCATTGCTTTGACACATGATACATTTTAGTTTTATGGACATATACTGTCTGAACAGTTTCCAATGATAAAGCCTTCCATTGCTTTGACACATGATACATTTTAGTTTTATGGACATATACTGTCTGAACATTTTACAATGATAAAGCCTTTCATTGCTTTGACACATGATACATTTTAGTTTTATGGACATATACTGTCTGAACAATTTACAATGATAAAGCCTTCCATTGCTCTGACACATGATACATTTTAGTTTTATGGACATATACTGTCTGAACAGTTTACAATGATAAAGCCTTTCATTGCTCTGACACATGATACATTTTAGTTTTATGGACATATACTGTCTGAACAGTTTACAATGATAAAGCCTTTCATTGCTTTGACACATGATACATTTTAGTTTTATGGACATATACTGTCTGAACAATTTACAATGATAAAGCCTTCCATTGCTCTGACACATGATACATTTTAGTTTTATGGGCATATACTGTCTGAACAATTTACAATGATAAAGCCTTCTATTGCTCTGACACATGATACATTTTAGTTTTATGGGCATATACTGTCTGAACATTTTACAATGATAAAGCCTTCCATTGCTTTGACACATGATACATTTTAGTTTTATGGACATATACTGTCTGAACAATTTACAATGATAAAGCCTTCTATTGCTCTGACACATGATACATTTTAGTTTTATGGACATATACTGTCTGAACAATTTACAATGATAAAGCCTTCTATTGCTCTGACACTTGATACGACTGCGTAAGATACCCTTGATTGCTGTTTAAATAATCAATAAGCGGTAGTTCACTGGAACACGTGTCCTATGGGGCTAAAACAAGTTTGTTTGATCTTTTTGAGTTTTGTTTTCTGACTTTGTGTGTCTCTCATAAAGTTTTTGTTGTCTTGTGTTGTCTCTCCAACATTTATCAAATAATTTCAAAATAAAAAATGCAGCTAACGGGCGAGAGTTGACCTCAATATCGTCTTCAACAAAAAAACGCGAAATCGCACAAACAAAGGTAATTACTACGAAGGACACGTGTTCTTACGTTTCAGCAAAAAGGAACTGATTCAATGATGATGGGCAAGAAGGGTAATGTGCTTTAATAGCATTGTACCATTTCAAGAAAGGTTTTGTGACGTTATTTTGTTCTTGGCACGCAACGTTTGTTATGTTCAATATCACGTATGTCAGATAGAGCTATTTCTAAGAGATCCTGGTTTGAAATTCGAACTAGTTTTGGGGTTTTAGGAGGTTCAATTACTTTTACCAGTCAGCATGCCTCGACTCATTAACTGAAAAGCGCATGAACTGATAATGAGACCTGATCACGGACATGAAAACACATGTTTATGGAAATCAGTTTGATATTGGCTTCATTCATTGAAAAAACGCTCTATATTTAAGACCCTCTGAAAAAATTTCCCGCAGCAGAATCAAAATACTTTAAAATAGAATTTCGTTATGAAAAAGTATTCTTCAACGTATAAAACCACTCTGACAATTTGAAAGAAATAAAATTAAAACAAATCACCAAAATAAACCAATTTTACATTAATAAGCGATTTCTTCTTAAAAGCTATTCCCAGTCCGATTCATAATATAAAGTCTAAAACTAATTCCAGCAGCAAAATCGGATTACTTTGAATTAGTAGTCCGTTGTACCATAGTAGCATTTTTCTGTATATAAACTTCAAGTTGACAATATCAGTGTGAATATACCACGAGTTAAATTGGGTCATAAATGCTACGTCGGAATGCAACATTTAGCTTTTTTAATAAATACTTTTAAAAGATAAATTTAACTTTACTATTTCTGCACCATTTTAGATACATAACGCAGTTAACGTCGCTCACACCGCCCCATCTTCGTTTATTTACCAGAGTTTGATTTAGAGTTTAGTTTAAGAACACTTCGACAAACCCTTTCATAAAACCGCCGACCGATGGAGCACTGTCAAAATTGTTTTGTAACATGTCTGTCGAAGTGCTTAAGGAAACTAGTCACACTATTTAACTCCGGTAATAAAACGAAGGCGAGGATTTTTAAGCGACTATCCTTTGTTTCATTTAAAATGGTGAAGAAAAAGAAAGTTATCTTTGTTTTAAGTTTTTAAAATAAATCATTTATGTCAAAGATACGCCATTTGTTATTGATCGACTCTTCCAAGTCCGGTACAGAAACTATGTGTCGCGTTTTTTTTTATAATTCGGGGGCGGTTCCGCAGTAGTTCTTTTAAAGGAACGCACTCTTGAGTTTCGCCCCGAAGTAACGCCTTCTTTCTTTACGTAAGTGGGACCCATAAAAAATGTTTATGTCAAGAAAGACAGAACCAGGTCTGACATAATTTGAATTCTAGAACATTGCTGTTTCGGGAAAAGAGCGGTGTGAAGTCTTACAAACAATCAATAGTTGTATTCCATATGAAGTTCATTGGATGATTTATGTATCGGATAATTGGACTCAGAAGGTGCATTCAAATTAAATTACACACTCCATCTAACCGATTAACTAGATCACTATGTTAATTTCTGAGTTATGATTAAAGGGGGGGGGGGGGGCAGACTATAGGTAAATGTATCCATCTTAATGCATTGCGTTTTTGTTCTTATTTGACTTTAATAACAAAACAAAACAAAAACACACATATAATTTGTTTACATATAAAAAATAAGCTTTTGATGTATCTTTTTTCAATAAATATCTACGTGGCCACGAATTCCCCAAGTGAAAAAAAAACAAAATATCACTTATACATTTTTTCTGTACACAAATCATATATTTTTATCATTAAAGTCCCAGTATCTTTTAAGTCTAAACAATAAGAGAAAAAGGTGCGTATGTAACTATGACAGAGTCTCAGATAATGTTTGATAAAACCCATTTGTTCACACGATGCTTTATTTGGGAAATACCTAACTAGACCACTGACACACTATATGCTAATGACGTAGATAAGTTGGCGGAGAATAGCGCTTAGCAAACAGAATTGCCTGATTCCGGACTCTTTTTGAGGTTTTAGACTGGAGATATAACTGGAGAAATACTGAACATTTTCAAATAAAATCCCATATAAGGAAATTAAACTCCTGTTTTTAAAAGACATGGGATACAAGCATTTTGGAATGAAACTAGATCAATTATGTCTTGTGAATAATGGCCTTTATAGTTACCAATTCTAATTGTTGTTTGCACCCATTTTCAATAAATGGATATAATTCAGCCTTCCATTGAAACAAAATACGATCAAAACAGTGTAAGTATTATTATTTTATTCAAAACATGTATTTAAACCAAATGCTTCTTAGTTAAAAAAATGAAATTACCAATAAAACCCCCATAAACTATTGCTATTATTAAGCACGTGACATACATTTTCGTAGTAAAGCTGAGCTTAATTAAGACTTAACGCCCAGCTTTGTGGCATGATTGTAATGACGTAAATATCTTTCTTTCGATTAAGAGTAGTGGACACACACATTACTAAAATAGTCAATCTGCATTAAGATGTGCATCACTTGCGCCAACAAAATTTACACATTGTATCTACATATGCTCGTATAAATTATGTAAAGTAATCGGAATGTTATCGCGGAGGTTCTGACGATGTGGCATATTTGACAGTAATCAGAACACCTCGGCCATCTCCGCCACACAACGATCATCGGACATATGCCGATGCATTTATAATAATAATAATAATAATAATAATAATAATAATAATAATAATAATAATATTAAAAATAATATGAAGAAGAAGAAGAAGAAGAAGAAGAAGAAGAAGAAGAAGAAGAAGAATTCTAATAATAATAATATGATAATATGATAATATTGATAATACTACTACTAATAATAATGAATAAACTATTATTCAATGTGTAGTGTTTATAACTAAGATAAATTTCTGTTTCCACCGAAGTCTATAATTGCATAAATCAATAAGACTCCTAAGATAACAGTCCTTAGGCTTAACTGCTAAATTGCAGTTACAACGCAATCTACTTGGCTGCATGGTATTTCTGATATTGTAAACCGTCCATATAGGACAAATTACAAGAATTCAGAAGTGCCTACTCATTGTACCCAAAGCAAAAACATATGTATGTTATCACATAAAAAATCGTTTATTAGTTTGTTTTTATCATGAGCAAACTGCATCGTAACAGCCGCTCTGAACAAAATAGATCAATCGAACTGGAAATTCCCAAAGGATAAATTTATTTTATATAGTAAACAAAATCCAGCAATTAGGTAAACACATAATTATGTTATGCTAAACGTGTAATTTGTTTTGCAATCAGACATGTTAGAAACACATATCTAAATGAATGTTTACCTAATTTCTACAACATGGCTGCCACGCTTTTATCTACGATTGTTCCGATTGGTAACACGAGCAATTTTTAATATTTGTTTGGCACTTCATTAAGAATGATCAATAAAATGAATCCAAATGATAACCGCGCGATTTTATTCCATTATTGCTTAGAATGACAGTTGTACTTTCGCTTTTAATAACTTCATTTACTAAATTATTATATTATCGCTTCATATTTCTATTTAAATATTGCCATGATTTTTGTTATTGAACAGAACAATAGGAGACATTTAGGACTCGGAACGAGGGCATCATAATATATTGAACTACATATTATGTTCCTATACCCAGTCATTTCCATCAACATCCCGATAGTTGTTGATCCCTAAACATCAACGTATATCAAACATTAGATCTCGCCTTAAGCGGCGTAGCATTTCATCAATTAACACAAGACTTGTGTACTCCCTGATATATTAATCAAACAAATTGTAGTAAAATTGTTAAGTCTTCAGTCAAAGACAAAGTTTTTAACGATAAAGTACCTATGGTTGGCCAACGGAAGTTTTGATGACAGATCAATACCCTCAGGGGGCTAAAGTGTTAATTTCCAATATTTGCTCCACCATATGTTGTCATAAGATACTCGAAATTATATTATTAATGCAAGTTTTACATGCTATTATTGACATTAACCTCTGTCTTTTTTTACTGTTAAGTGATAACGCTGAATTAGGTTATGCTAATTATATTTTGACAAGTAAGCCTTGTTTAGGTAATTTCATTCTGCAGAAATTTGTTTTCAGTGTATGCTATAAAAACGTTATTTCGATTGCCAGGCCATTTGTTAATATTAAAAATATAAAAAATCTGTCCAGTTATGTTTTCATATAATCAAAGTATAAAACTTGGTCCTTAAATTCGTTATTGACTTTACAAAGTGGGAACCAAACACAAATTAATGATTTTTTTGTGGAAAGCAGTCACAAACAGTCATCTGTATTTAAAACTGTGTTATTAGAATGCTTTGTTTTGTGCATAAAACGTAAAATGATGATACCAGTGGTGTAATTTGTTTTATTAAAGTATACTACAGTCGAACCCCGTTGTTTCAAACTCCAAGGGACCAGCGAAAATACCTCGAGCCCCGGGGAATTCAAGCC